>NW_005871301.1:1118687-1336871 GCF_000147115.1 Myotis lucifugus
ATAAAATACCTCAGCTTTTCATGATTGCAATCTCTTCGCTGAATAAGATCTTGAGAGGTCACAGGGGCCTTATGCCCAAATCACCCAGAGCAGTGGGAAAGCCGTACAGGAGACAGGTTTTAAAATAAACATTGACGTGAGCACAATTTGTAAAAATGCACCAATCAACAAGTCTTTATTTTACCTTATAGTATGTTGTAAAGATACACAAATAAAGACAGTGTCCCTGACATTGTCTCTGAGCTTGCAGGATTTTTTTTCTTTATTTGTAAGAACCAAAAAACAAAGCTAGAATGTCATTATCTGAAGGCTTAGAGGCATAAGGGCACATTCTTCTGGTAATCAGAATCACAACAGGAAAAGCATCAATGTGGGCTGGTAAAGAGTTGTGGGATTAAATCAGAACCTTCGGTGATGTTCAGGGGTGATGAGTGGAAACTATGAGTAATGAAGTTTCCTAAGGAAGGGAAAAACATGCACAAATATACCACAGTGGGACCCAGTATGACAGTACAACAGCCGAGGCTAAAAGCAGCCCTTGACTTTGGTTTCAGGTATGGCTAGAATGGGAAAGAAAGAGATTCTCTATAAATTACTAGAGATTAAGCACTAACATCCTCCAGATTCTTGCCAGGGAGTGTAACAAGGCTTTGCACATGACTAAGCTGTAAGCAGCATCTAACTGAACAACCAGATGGTATATTCTACTTGCCAACATAGCCGCCTTCTGACCACACTGACCTGGGCATAATCAATGGAGAAAAATGCAGGACAGCTCTGAGTCATTACTCAAACAGCATAATCCCTATGTAAATCAGATCACATTTACAAAGACCAGTGTTTGTGAGTGTATCCCCCTTTATGACTCCTCACCACATCTCCTTGCTTATAAAACCCAGGCTGAAAGCATGTGATGGGAAGGAGGTAATGCAGTGCAGTCATGAAGAAATTTAACCATTGTAAGTCCCAGAACAACAGTTACTGAACTAGTAATCCTAGGCAAACAACCTAATTTCTCAAAGCCGTAGCATATTTTATATGACAATTATAGATAAAGCCAATAAAACACTCAGGACAGAGGATGGCATAAAGTTTGAGTTCAATGTGTCAGCTATTAGTAGTATCACTACTCATCGGCTCTCACTGTCCAGTGTTCTTCAATAAAATAATCTTTAATAATCTCTATTTTTAAAATTTACTGGCAACAATAAAGTATTACTAATATAATTGTTTCATCGTTTTAATAATTAATATAGTCACACAATTTTCTAACTCATAACAGAACTTCTTTTTAAATGTCACACTTGTTATTCTACTCTGCAGGGCAAAGATGAATCCGTCCCTGAGGCTCCTTGTCTTAGATAGAGCTTGCTGCGTAAGGTTGCCTCTGTGCAAAGCAGCTTGTTCCCAAGTCAGCCTCTGCAGACCAGCACATCTGCTGATCTGACTTATCAATGCCCACAACAGGCTGGAAATTGTGGTTATTTGAGAATAAATGGGTAGCCTGAAGAAATCAGAGGTAGCGGAGGGTGCTATAAAGATTCATTTCCTCATATTGCATGCACCCTGCTGAAATTTCTTAAATGTCAGATCTGGATGTTTCTCCGTTAATAAACATTTCCATTTCGCTATGAGATCTGGAAATTGGCTCCAATTTGATGTTACTGGTCGGGATGCATACAGCTTTCAGGACTTGACAATAATGGTAAATTCTGAAACTTAAACGCAGATTTCTTAGAATCCTCATTGTGACACAATATGTAGGACATGTCTCACACAATAAGAAGGAAAACTATCTGTTGGATAGAGAACAGTTTTAGCTGCCAGGAAAAAGTGTGCTTGCCCTTCCAGCAGCCCTGCATTCCTCCACTGGCCGAAGGTCCTCTGAAGTGCACATATGTGTCACATAGCCCATATTTTGTCAGAAAATCCCAATCACACACACCAAATGTTCTGACAATGAATCCATCAGTTTTCATGTGCTGCAGTGCTAAATAGAAAGAAATGAAATTTTAATCATATAGATAGTGAAGATCACGTTATTTTTCTATACAATCATATTATGACTCTGCCTCAAAAAGTATGCAAGAAAACAAAGTATACAAGAATTTCTTCTCACATTTGAAAAGAGAAGTGGGATTTATGTGGGTTGAATTCCACAGCCTTTAATTATTGTTAAATGTATTAAAAGAAAAAGAAAGTTAGTATTTGTTGACTTTCCTTAATCAGTATCCAACGCAATTACCCTCTATGTCATTTACTATTTAAACCATTGCAAGGCTCCCTCTTAGTTAACCTTGACTCTATCAGTGTTGTCTGTAGAAAAAATATAATAATTAATTATGGGCATTAATCTATTTTCTATTGGATGTATACTACTGATTCTTTTCTAAAAAAGGCTCTGAGGCAGCTAGCCTTTCAGAAATTCCTTTCAATTTACAGAGCAGCTTCATCTTGGGTGTTTTTAATGTTTTTATTTATTTGAAAGAGAGGGGAAGGGAGAGTGAAAAAGAGAGAGAGAAACATCAATGTGGTTGTGTCCTGCATGTCCCCTACTGGTGATTGAGTCTGCAACCCAGGGAATGTGCCCTGACCAGGAATTGAACCAGCAACCTTTTGATGCATGGGACAACACTCAACCAACTGAGCCGCACCAGCCATAGCTGATTTTTTTATTAAGACCCTCAAGACAGCCCAATCAATGTATTTATTATTATGATAAATCTGTGGTTGAGAAAATTGTCTTGGAGTGATTAGGTGACTGGTCTAAGACCATAAGGCCTCCAAATTCCACAGTCAAAACTCCAACTGAGATTAGTATAATCCAGATGCTGTATTCTTTCCACTTCGCCACCATGCCTCCTGCAAGCAGGTGGTGATGGAGGAAGCTCTGTGAAGATATAAAGCAGCTTTTTCCTATGTAATTAAACTTGAGTCCCTCACCAGGCACTCAGAATTACCAAGAATTGAAGAGCATGCTAAAGTTTTATGCATCTTCACTCACAAGCCTTAGACCTGACCTTCCAGGTTGCAAGGTCATCACAGGGCAGGTGGAACTGAAAGTGGAACTTAGGATATAATTTCAAGTATGAAAATGTTACATCACTGTGATGACTTGATATATAGTATCCCCAGACCAATATAATTATGATTTCCATTCCAATTCTTTTTCTAAATCTGTAAAATAAGAGTTTGTGCAGTTTGTACGCAGTTCACTAATCCACCTAAAAGTTGACCAGCTCCAAGAAAATGTGATGTGTAGGGAGCGGCTATAGGATTAAGCCTCGGACTGACCTGTTGGCAAAGCCACAAACAAGTCCCAGCTTAGAGGGCACAGCCCTCTTAGAATAATTAAGCTTGACCTTATGACTCTCCCTAGAGCAGTGGTTCTCAACCTTGGCTGCACATTAGAATCACCTGGGAATCTTTTTAAAATCCTAATTTCCGGGCCTCATCCTCCGGAAATCTGTTTCTTTGTTACTAATGTTGTGGCCCCACCCCATAACAAAGAAACAGAATTTCTGGAGGATGAGGCCCAGAAATCAGGATTTTAAAAAGATTCCCAGGTGATTCTAATGTCCAGCCAAGGTTGAGAACCACTGCCCTAGATCTTATCTGGGTAGCTAATGGGCTGTGGGAGGTGCAGCAAGTGCTGCCAAAACAAGTGAAACTCACAAGAACACTGTAACTATGGTGACCACTACCTTGTTTACCTCTGGCTACGAAATAAAGGCTCAGCTTGCCCTCTGGATCTCTCTCTGTGGCCTCAGCCAGGCACAGGAGATCCCCCTAGACCAGTGATGGCGAACCTTTTGAGCTCGGCATGTCAGCATTTTGAAAAACCCTAACTTAACTCTGGTGTCGTGTCGCATATAGAAATTTTTTGATGTTTGCAACCATAGTAAAACAAAGACTTATATTTTTGATATTTATTTTATATATTTAAATGCCATTTAACAAAGAAAAATCAACCAAAAAAATGAGTTCGCGTGTCACCTCTGACACTCGTGTCATAGGTTCGCCATCACTGCCCTAGACCCAGCTTATTCTCTGTCTGTCTTTTCTACATCCTTCGTTCCCCCCCCCCGCCCCCCCCCCACACACACACACACACTCAGGCTCACCGAACCCTTGGTTGTGCTGGCATGGCACAGTGATGCTTGTGGATAAGGTTTTTGGGGAACCCTCTTTTTATCTTTCAAGGGGTATTGAAACCTATGGGTTATAATCCCCCAAAGCCTCTTGCCTTGAGTGACATTCTAGAACTGGGAAAGCCAGAAGGGATGGGGTAGGGCAGGTGTGTCACCACTGCTGAGGCTGGGTGAAAACATCTTCACATATGACGAACAGTACATTTAAAGACAGACAGTTAAAACATAAGTACCCTCCAGATTGCACACATTTCACAATAATCTTTTAAAATAATTGCTGCCACTTGAGTAGTAAGTACTCTCAGAAAATTACAAGGCTGTCAATTTATTCTCTCGCTTTTAAAATTCCATCACCCATTTCCCTAAGGTAACAGACTATAATGTCTTAAATCTCCAAAGACAGGAAGTCACATTTGCATTATATATTATATTAATATTTTTCTCACTTCCTTAGTTACCTTAGAAAGTAAGTATAGACTTTCAGTTCATATTAATATAGTTTGTGATTAATTACGCTCTAGCTCATTTGGATTTTTTTAATTGGCAAAATGAATGTCAATGTTGAAAGAGGTCCAGTAGGGTAGAGCACATCATATTCATGTGCCACAAATTGTCTCACTTATTATTTATTATAAAGAGAGAAGTACTGTTCCCTTAAAATTTTGAGGTTGCATGTTAGTTGCATGTTTCTTTTTCAAAACCAAATTTTATTTTAGTATACACATTACAAGTTTATCACTTAAGCACTTGCTACAGGTTTTTTAATAGTATGAGTGGAATGGCTATTTAGTGCTTGTTTTATAGAACTGTCTTATATTGTGATTATATGAGGTTCAACAAAATTGTTTAAGAAAGACCTGTCCAAGAAATCATATTTGGCAAATAAGAAAAACTCAAAGGCAAGGGACAGAACTATGATAATAATACCAGAGTTTTATACACATTTCCTCATATATGCCTCCCAACTTAATTACACTGAAAATCAAAGTTTGTTTCAGGTTCTAATGTAGACAGGTGAGCTTGAATGACTTGAGGTGCTGCCAGAACCTAAAATATGTAGATAATTCTTAACTGTCCCCAGCACCTGTGCTCTCTGCATCTGGTCCTCCCAACTACTGGGAACACTTGCACAATCAAAAATTAATTTCAAAAAAGATTGATTCATTTTAGCCCTTGCCTCATTATGGCAATAACATAGTTACCAGCCCTCCTGAATAATATTTCACCCCATATAAGGTGGATACAGCTGATATTCTGCTGATGAAACTAATCAATAAATCTGTATTTCACTGACAGTCTTTTACCACGTCCTTCCTCACCCTGTCCCTAAACCAATGCCCACATTTGTAGTTCGCACACAGCAAAAGCACAACAGAATAACTATCCTGTCACTTAGGAAGCAAATACAAATTTGTTTGTGATGGGATCTTGATCTCTAGGTGAAATGTAGAAAGTTTTAAAAGAAAGACCTATTGATTAATAGAGTGGGGCCTTGACTTACGAGTTTAATTCGTTCAGAGACCGAGCTTGTTAAGGATCTCGTTAACTCAAATTACTCTGTCAACTCAATGCAAAAAATCTGCCAAGAGACAGCTGGTATCTCAAAAAACTCGTTAGTCGGGACACTCTTAAGTCAAGGCCCCACTATATAAAGAAATGACAAAAAGAGAAATATGCATAGTCACGAAAATGAAGACCAATCACAAATTCAGGTAAAAGGCAAGCTGCAAACAGCTGAATGGCAGAGGAAATTTAAGCTCGCTTTTATTAATCTTACCTTCTCCTGGTAAGTATTTTTATTAAGCTGCCAACAAGAAGTCAATTTACTGTTCAACATTTACCATGTTTAATTTTACCAGGAATGAGAGAGAACACACACACACACAAATAAGATTGTAAATAGCCAGAGAAATAGCCAAAGGAAGGTAGCCAAAGGGAAAAATAGATCTTGGGAGCCTGGATAATGATGTTTGATTGAGTAGATGGTATCAGGAAAGTATAAATGCCAAAACAGGTTTAAAATCATCAGTGAATAAGGTTGATTATATAAAATTGAGAACTACATATACCTAAGATCATGATTTTATTGACCTCAAAGACTATAAAATGTAAAGGGCAGATTCTTAAAGAAAGTGACTGAGATTGGATGAAAATCTACTTATAAGAGTTTTTTTAAACCACATCAGGTCAAATAAAAGTGAGTGCATGATAGCAAATAATCTTAACACTGACAAGGAAAAGGCTAATTGTCCTCTTAGCTTTTCCTGGATATCAGTTCTACATTTCTTTTTGGCCAATTTTCAGCTCATGGAGTCAATTTTACACTGAGAAATTATTTAGCAAGGTATATGCTTGAGATATTAAAATTCACTTCTCCTTTGACTGAACCAAGCTATATCCATAAATCATGGATCCCTTGCCACTTCACTTTTACATTTCAGCTCCAGTAAATAGTCTTTGGGTGTTCTCACTAATGTCCTAGTCAATTTTCAATTCTGTACAAATGCAGAAGGAAAGATATTTATCTCAACTAAATGTCAAGATTACATTTTGAATTAGCATGCCTTGCATTCCTGACCTCTATTTTCACCTCTACTTTGTTTCATTTTTAAATGGTGTATTTGTGCTTCAGGTGCAGTGTTAGCAGAAAATCAAGTATCTGAATAAAAGAGTTTCTTTGTATTTTTATGCATTTATAATTCTAAAAATGTTTACAAATCGATATGTGTCAATGTCTTTAAAAAGCAAAGGCTTACTTCAGACTTTTAAATGTAATTATTTTTTCCGTCCCAAAAGGATCTTTTCTTTAAAAAAAAAAAAGCGCAGTATTACTAAGTAATTAACATACAATTAACTGTATTTTTAGTGTGTACAACGTGATAAGTTTTAACATATATAAAGCATGAGACCATGCTCACAATCAACATAATGAGCATATCTATTACCATACAAAATTTCCTTTTACTCTTTGGTAATCCATCCATTTCAACCCTTGGCCCCACTATCCCCAAGCAACCACTGATCTGCTCTCGGTTCCTAAATACTATATTAGTTTGCATGTCCTAAAATTTTACAAAAATGCAATCATAAATTATGTGCTTTTTAAAATATCACCTTCTTTCACTCAATATAAGTATTTTGAGATCCATGTTGTAGCATGTATCAAGAGCTCTTTCATTTTGATTGCTGAGTACTGTTCAACTACGTGCTATATCACAGTTGGTTATCCATTCACTTCTTGATGCACATTTGGGATGTTTCCAGTTTTTTACTATTAAAAACAAAGCAGTTATAACATTAAGTATAAGTTTTTGTATAAAAATATGCTTTTAGCAGTGAAACGACAAGATCATGTGCATTTACTTTTTTAAGAAACTGACAGTTTCCAAAGTGACTGCACTGTTCGACTGAGCACAGAGTGTAAGAGAGTTCCAGTTGCTTCACCCCTGGACATTTGGTATGGTCAATCTTTTTAATTTTAGACTAATAGGTGTGTAAAGATAACACTTGTTATTTTAATTTGCATTTCTTAATATCTAATGATGTGTTTTTGATTGAAATAGTTTTAAATCTATAGATCCATTTGGGGAGATTTGTGTTTGTAATAATAATACATTTTCTGAATCATGAACCCAGTATCTCTCTCAATTTCTCTAGAAAGTTTTGTAACTTTTATTATATAAGACTTTTGCTCTTTCTTCATATTCATCTCTAAGTATTTCATACTCAGTTTTATATTAATATTTTATCCTGCCACTTTGGTAAACTCACCCATTGGCTCTAGAAGCTTTTAAAAAAATATTCCCTCAGCCCTAACCAGTTTGGCTCAGTGGATAGAGCGTCAGCCTGCAGACTGAAAGATCCCAGGTTCGATTCCAGTCAAAGGCATGTACCTTGGTTATGGACACATCCCCAGTAGGAGGTGTGCAGGAGGCAGCTGATCCATGTTTCTCTCTCATCAATGTTTCTAACTATCTCTCTCCCTTCCTCTCTGTAAAAAATCAATAAAATATATTTTTAAAAAATATTCCCTCAGATTTGCTACATAGGTAATCATGTCATCTCTAAATAAAGACTATTTTTGAATGTGTTTTCTTTTTCTGCCTTTATTGCCACCTAGAACTTCTAGTAAAATACCAAATGAGTGGTTAGAGGGGACATCCCTGTCTTGTACTTGATCTTAGGGATAAAACATCTATGCTTTCACCTTGTACTATCATGTTATCTATAGATGTTCAAAATATGCTCTCTATCAGTTTAAGTAAGTTTTCTTATACTCCAATTTGGTGAGATTTTTTTAAGAATGAATAATAGATTTTTAATACTTTTTCTATTTAGATTACCACATAGTTTTTCTTTTTTAGTTTGTTATAATAAATTGATTAATTTTCTAATGTTAAACAAATATTTTATTCCTTGTATAAGTCCTAGTGTTCACAGTGATGTATTCTTTAATATATTGATATAATTTGCAAAAGCATTCTTTAGAAATTCATATTCTCATTCATGAGAAATACTGGTTTGAGTTTTCATATATATCTTTCTGTTAATTATTTATAATTTAATTTTACTTGTGTGAAGCTGATTTTTGACTTCTGACCTCCATAACTGTGAGAAAATACATTTTTCATTATTTTTAAGCCATCAAGCTATGGTAACTTATTAAAATAGCCATAGGAAATTAATGCATTCCCTGCTCTCTCTGTGTTTCATCTGGGATAATTTAACCTTTAAGTTCACTAATCATTTATTCTGCAATATCTAATCTGCTATCAATCCCATCCAGTGGATTTTACATCTCAGACATTGTAGTGACATCCCTAGAAGTACAACTTGGATATTTTTCATATATTCCATATCTCTACTTAAATTTTGGAAATATAGGTTACATTTATAATTTTTAATGTCATAGTCTGCTAATTCTAAAATCTGTGTCACTCTGGTCTAGGTTTGATTTATCAATGAACCTCTGATATGGAGAGTATTTTCCTGCTTCTTTGCATACATGGTTATTTTTAACTAGAGGCCTGATGCACGAAATCCGTGCAAGGGGCCCGGCCCTCGCAGCCACAGTGCCCGGCTTCATCTGTTCAGATGGTCGTTGGTCGTTCTGCTGTTCGGCCTTCTGGTCTAATTAGCATACCACACTTTTATTATAGATTAGATGCCACACATTCTGAATTTTACCTTGTTTGGCACTGGATATTTTTATATTTCTATAAATATTCTTGAGTTTGTTCTATGAATAGTTAAGTTTACTTGGAACTAGTTCCATCCTTTTGGAATTGCTTTTAAGATTTGTTCATTGGAACCAGAGAAGTGATTAGTCCATGGCTAATTATTCCCCTCTACTGAGGCAGGTCCCTTCTGTGTACTCATGTCAATGTCCCATGAACTTGAGTGTTCCTAGTCTGTATGATGGGAATAGGCACTATTCCCAGTCCTGTGTAAGTGCCTAGCCCTGTTACCTCTAATCCTTTTGCTGCAACTCCTCCTATTCATACACTCTACTTTCTATCATACAGAATAATCCATTATTTCCTGAATAACTTATGATTTTTCTTTCCTCGTCCTACCAGGAATTTCCTTCTTCTGGTAAACAGCTCTCTACCCTTTAAGATTCTGCTAAAAGAATACTTTCTCTGTGAAGGCCTCCTGGATTGCCCTAAATACAATGAATGAGCTCTCTTCTAACATTTCTTGGAATTGTGCTCACATCGTACTTTTCACATTTTGTGCGTAGGTATTTTTTTAAAGAGCATCTGACTATCCAATGGATAAACTTCTTAAGATCAAGGATCACAGATTATTCATCTTTAAGCATGTAATCCCTAGGAGAGAACTTACCATATATTATTGTTCATTAACTGTCTTCATAACCACTCTATCATTAGTCTTCCCCCCTCAGATTTCATATATAAGAATGTGCTATGAAAAGCTATCAATTATAGTTTTACCACACCAAATGCTCCAACCCAGAGCTCTCCCTAGGCATTCCCCTTGAGCTTATTCTATTTGTTCCACTACATATTGTCCTCCCCACCTTCTCTCGTCCAATAACATTTATACTACCAATTCTCTTAGAGTTAGCTTCTTTATTTCTTCCAAGATGAAATAAACATGATGCATAACAAGTGTTTATTTTCTAATAGGAAATAACTTCATCAATGTCAAAGCCATTCTTCCACATGAAATGCATATGCATTTTTAAAGTGGCAAGACACCATTATTTGTATTGATAAACCCACAGAAAATATTCAAATGCTCAAAAGTTTAGTATGGACAGGGAAGCACATGCTCGCTTTGAAGACTTGTGGGTAAGATATTGGGGAAGAACAAAGCCTTGTGCACCCTTCACATAGCATTAGCTAGAAACTACCTACTCTGTCCATACTTAGAGACGTGAATGATAAAATTATGTCTTTGAAAAAATTGGGTCAGTTATAAAAATTAATCATATAACTCAGACTTTAGAAGACAAAGAATTATACCAATTGAAAAAAAAAGTGGCAGAAATGTGGAATTATCTTCTGTTCCTCTAAAATATAGTCCTCATGTCTTTTGACCAGGTACACAAGAAAAACAAATGAAATATCATATCCTCAAATATATGTTTCTTCCCTCTAAAATTTACCTCAACCTCAAAATTTAAATTTCAAGCAAGGGTTTTTGTTTTTATTTATTTATTGTGTGTGTATATGTGCCTTAAATTGCAGTTCAATTTACTTATTTTTTAATCTTTATTGTTAAAAGTATTATATATGTCCCCCTTTCCCCCCCATTGACCACTTCTAGCCCACCCCAGGCTTTCACCACACTATTGTCTATGTACATGGGTTATGCATACATGCATACAAGTCCTTTGGTTGATCTCTTCCCATCTACCCACCCCCATCTTCCCTCTGAGATTCCACAGTCTGTTCCATGCTTCTATTTTCTCTGGTTCTATTTTGTTCAATAGTTTATTTAGTTCATTAGAGTTCACATATGAGTGAGATCATGTGATACTTGTCTTTCTCTGACTCACTTATTTCGTTTAGCATATTGCTCTCCAGGTCCCTCCATGCTGTCTCAAAGAGTAAGATATCCTTATTTTTTATTGCTTCAAGCAAGTGTTTTTAAAAATTCATTACTATTTCAAACATTGGACATCAGCTATTTTACTGATCTAGGTGGAGAACTATGATTTACATTTTTAAATTTTAATATCTAATTGACTTCAATTGACTTTCTTCAGTCTTCTCTCATTAGCAATAGTCTTGAAAACATTGGTGGGTGGGCTTTTCAAGAACATAATAGTCCTGCCTTTCCAAATAGCTTTTCTTTTCTCAATGTCATTTTTAAAGACAATCCACTTGCTGTTTTAGTTCCAAACAAACAGAAATTAAGATACTCTTTGAAATCCAAAAAAGGTAGTTCTAGGAATCAGTTGATTAATATTACTCTCCTAGC
The DNA here is from genome assembly GCF_000147115.1 of Myotis lucifugus. NCBI lineage: Eukaryota > Metazoa > Chordata > Mammalia > Chiroptera > Vespertilionidae > Myotis > Myotis lucifugus. The sequence continues at coordinate 1,130,291 of NW_005871301.1, forward strand.
ATTAAACTAGCCAGAGAATATGGGTATGACAAAGTCTAAGGAAAAGAAGCAAAGTCTAGACTTCACAAGGATTGTGGTTTGTCTACTTTTAGGTAGGGATAGTACTTGGCTAGCCCCTTCCTCCCCTCTCGGGCCCACTGCTTCCCCTTTCCACCTATGGTAAACTTGTTTGCCATGCCTCCCTCCTCCTTGATAATTCTATGCTGTGCCCATGTAAAGGCTTCTCCCTTCATATGTTGCTATTTCAGAGATGGCTCTAACAAAGGTCATGCTAAAACTAAATTAAATCTCAAATCAAGCTATTTATTTAAACTACTCTCTAACATTTTCAGAAATCATAAAGGCCACTACTCCTATACAAACAGAAGGCTTTAATTTCATTTTAATTACCTTCTGAGCCTTTCATTCAAGGCAAATTTCACTTGCTTAAATTTCAAGGCATAATTCATTCTCTTGCTGCTTTAATTGATATCCTAAGTATTTATTTTGTCCAGTGGCCTGTTAACGTTCAAACCTATTTTTAGTCTCTGATGTTCTGGATTCACTTGAAATATCCTCAGAGGTTGAGAAAACCATTTCTATTGTATAATGTGGATATTCAATCATTTCTTCTAAAGTCAGCTCTCATCTCCTTCAATCCTTTGTTTTTTCTCCTTTTCTACACTCTGCTCCACATACTTCTTAAATTTGTGATAACAATTTGTATCCAGTTCTTTTTATGAAGGTAGAGAAAATGTTCACATATCAGAATGTGGGCCTAAAAGTAAACTTCTGGGAAGCCTACCTTTTAGGTAGATGACAACCGTGAATAGTGAAAATAAAAACTGAAATAGAAGCAAATAACCTGATGCCCAATGGGTAGACCTTATGTCAAAACCTATAGAAAAATAAAACTTCATTGATATCTACAAGTTAAGAAAATACATACAATTTTGTTCTCTATTAAAGACCTTGAAGTTACTTTCAAATTGTTCTCTTCCTAGGAAATATTTATAATATTTTTAAATGAATATTTTAAAAATGTTCTTAATACATTTTTCTTTTTCCTTTGTCTCTAATTAAAAATAGTGTGTGTGTGTGTGTGTGTGTGCGTGCACGCACGCGTGCTCATGTGTGCATGTGGAATAAACTAGGGCTTAAATTTGCTTATGAACATCATCATCTTCCTCTCCCACAACAGAGGTGTAATTAATGTTTGCTCTTATTACCTCTTCACTCTGTTCTTTGGTTTCCCAGTGATCTCTCAGTACGAGGATTAGGGTGCCTACCTAATCCTCAACACCTCTCATAACAGTAATAATAACAAGTGCTTTTATAGAGCATACACTGAGTGGCCAGATTATTATGACCGGCCAGATTATTATGACCACCCAATCAGTACTTCATTGACACTTCCAAAAATACTGAATATTGAAAACGTCCTAAGCAAATACTCCCTAGGTTTTATTATTATTATTATTTGCATAACTAATTCACTTCATTGTTCTGATGGGGTGGTCATAATAATCTGGCCACTCAGTGTATTTTGTGTCAAGCACTCTCTTATGTAACTCATACATTTAATCCTCACCACCATAATATGAAATAGGTACTATTATTGTCCCCATTTTACAGATGAAGAAAGTGAGAGGGAACAGAGAGGCTAAGTAACTTGCCCAAAGTCATACTAATGGCAGAGATAAAACTTGAATCGGGAGGTTTGGATATCTGAGCCTGTTCTACATAATCACTATGCTGGTCCCGTCACCAGTCTATTTATTCTGGCTATGACCAGCAGTTTTCTATTTTGCTTGTTTGCATTTATTTTCATTTTTAAAAATTCCTTCACAATTCAAATCCCAATCCTCTGAAAAGATTTCCTCAACCGAATAAATGTATATAGTACAAAGTGTAACATTATGATGTTTCTCTCCCTGAATTTAATATATGATTTCTTTTATTTTTTTCCATGAAAACTTTATTCAATTATAAATTAGCATGGACTTTTCTTTAAAATTATATTATTCTTCAATGCAAATAGTATAATACACTATATTATGTAATACAACTATATCATGTAATACAAAGCTGTAGCTTTTCTGACATTAGTCCTCCTATTTTCATAAACCATCAGAAAGGATTTGGTTTTAAAAAGTTCTAAGATCTCATAATCTTTCTGTCAAAAATTTAATGATTAAACCTTAGGATCATGAGGAAACCTGACATGAGACCTTTACCAGGTGAATGGTGAAGGTATTTCATTTGAATTTTGTTTTCCAAAGCACATGTTAAAATGATTTTTAGAATGTTTTAAATTCCAACATTATTAATTTTTAAAATGTGTACCTTTGAACGTAATTCCTTCAGCATTTGGGAAGTGCAATACCCTAACAAGTGTTAAACAGCCAACGATAACCATTCTCTCATTACCAGCAGACACTCTTTCACATCCTGTGTCACCTTTACCTTATGTCAGTTCCACTGTAGGGTTGACAGCAGAGAGGTCTGCCCACACAGCTCTCATGCCATATTGTAATTTCTTTTATTCTTAGAGATTCCTTCACTCTTCAAGCTCCTGACACAACTCATGATTTTTTGAAACATCATTTGTGCTTCATTCATCATTCAATATGTGTATTTGAAATAGTCACGTTAACTTGTCTGTTTCTTTTATATAAGAGTATAACACTTCACATATCTTGAGGGTTAAAATAGAGCCGCGGCAGCCAACCAGAACTGCTTACACATATTGCTCCTTGAACCTTTGGAATGTTTGAACCAGGCAAGATCACCTTTGGACTGAACCAACCCAACATTCTTACAAACAACTGCTTGTAAAACTAACAGGAAAGCAAACTTCCTGACCACAAGATGGACATTCTTTCTGAAGACAGAATCAGTAACCAGTCACATTAGTAACCAGTCACATAAACAGTAACTCAGTTTGTTAACACCAACATAAATTCCCATCCTCTATTCATGTGATTATTTCCCTTCCTTTTCTCATAAAACACACACACACACACACACACACACACACACACACACACACACCTTGCCTTCACCCTGTAATTGGGACACCTTTTGGGTTTCTGACTGTTTCTATGCCCCCCGGATTATAATTCTTTGGTCTCAAATAAATGCTTGTTATCTCTCACTTTGGCTTTTTATTTTTAGATTAACAGAACAAAACCCTACATGTGGTCTTTGTGAATAACATTTCTTAATATATTAAATGTTGTGCTGAAAATTAAAACAATAAATCATCTTATGACAGGGAACAATGTGAAATGCGAATTTTCAGGTTCTGATAATGAACTTGGGCACTGCTCTGCCTCTCTACCAGAGACTCAACAAAACGACACTCCTGTTAAACCATGAAATAGGCCAACATCCTGGTTTAAACCTTTTCATTGGTTAAAGCCAATTAATTTGTAACCCTCTCTTGATGGCCTCAGTCCCAGCCTCGTTAAGATGGCAGTTTGGGGATAGCTCTAAGTTTTAATTTTGTTTATATGTATGTCTTCTCTCCCAGAGAAAAACATGCCACAAAACTCACTGGAATGGAATTTCTTCACAGCTGTTATAAGAGCTCACCTATACCCTATAATTTCAGTAGTATCTGAGACTTTACATGTCCACATGCAAAAAGTATAAATAGAAACTGCGATAGCTTATTGTAAGTAAAAGCATATTCCCAATTACTGACCCGGTTCAAAACAAATCCCTCCCCTCATTCCTGCTTCCTTAACTTCTTACTTTCTTCCCACCGTCCTTCCTTCCAAGTTTTCTCTCTGCCTTTCTTTCCTACTTCACCCTTCCTTTCTTTCTAACTTTCCAAGGAGGTATCATTGAATATTGGATGAAACATAGAATCTTGGAGTTAAAACATGCAACTTACTGACTGAAATTTTAAATTATCCTCTTCAAGTCTCAACTTCCTCATCCACAGACTGAGATAATTATGCCAACATTACAGAATTATTGTTAGAATTAAATAAGACAGGTTTTTTTGAAGAACTTGGAATATGCCAAAAACTCAATACATGTAAGTCATTATTTGAAAATATACTTTCTTGCTTTCTATATCCATCCATCCCTTTCTTCTTTTCCCTGCATTAAATACTCCATGTAAGGCACCATGTTGGGTTCTGTGGTGAGAACAGAAAGAAATGCTATTTTTTCATCTAATTAGCTCACAATCTACTAGGGAACATAAGATGACAAGAAATTTGGTTGAATGAGGCCAAATGAAAGGCTCCAGGTGTGATAAGACAATTACAGAGGGGGATCCGTTAGAGAGAAAGTTCTATGGAGGCTGACACGGAAATCAAGAAGGACCATCTCTTTACCTTTTCTCTCCTTTAAGAGTAGTAATAGCTGACAATTGCTAAGTGTGTGCTGAACGAACAATACATCTGTGCTGAGCAACTCTGTGAGCCAGCTGGCCAGTTAAAGCTTTTATTTCCAATTTCCTTAGTTTTATACCGTTTTCACAGCTGGTGCTCCTCAAAATGAAATATTTTTATTTCTTGGGCTCTCTATATGTGTTGGATAAATTGCTGTTGATTTCATCAGAACCCAATTTAATAATAGTAGAATCTCTCTTTAAATGCTTCCTTAAAATATAAGAAAGCATAGGTATTAAGTCCTCATATTCATATATTTTACTCAAGCTGTACTTTCTTTTACAGTACTATCTGAAACCTAAAATAAATGGATCTTTGCTTCTAATTTTTGCTTACATAGAAGCTCTTTCCTTTTGTTTAAAACAGATGAGTCAGTCGCAGAATTCATAGCTGTCGCTCATGTTATGCCTAAAGTGTACACTTTAGTCTCTCTTTATATTATCAATTTCTACTTAATGCAGTCAAAATAGTCATGAAGAAAATAAAATTTTCATTAAGCCTATAAGATCCAAAATGGACCATTTATAGTTCTTGAGATTGGAGCTTAGAGATAGTGAGTGCAGTGGAAAGGACTTACCAGACAGTCCTAAGCCCAGATGTTGTTGTCTCTTAATAGGTGTTGATCTCAGGCAGCTTCATTTATTCTGTCAATCTTCACATATTAATTGAGAGTTTACAATAAACCTGGAATTTTTCTAAGAAATGTAGATGTTTGCCTGATCTCTCCTAGGCTCAGTTTAGGAATCTGTTACTGAAACGGAATTTTTGGACAGTTAATTCTAAGTAAGTGTTGAAATGGCCATCTAAGGGAAAAACAAATCAATCTTCCCCTTTGATTTGGAGCGATTAGACAGGCTTCTCAAAATTGGTGGAGCTATTTTTGGTCCTTGAGAAATAGAAAAGCTTCTGATAGAGATGTAGAACGGTAGGCACCCCAGATTGGAGAAACAGCTTGAATATAAATGCTGTATCATGCAAAGTAAATAATGCAAACTGCTATAACACAAACGATCCCAACTCATTAGCACAATAGAGCTTTGTTTGTCCCTCATGCACCTTATATAAATTCCGATATAGGCAAGCTCGTCAGCTGCCTTGGAATTATTCATTTACAACATGGCTATATCGTTTAGAGAAAAAAAAGAGGAGGAGGCACAACAGCTTCTAACTTCCTTAAGCTGGAAGTGACCCATGTCACTTTGTTCACTGCAAATCCAACAAAACTAGTCATTGAGCTCCACAGGGACAGGTATATGTCAGGGAAGCACCTGAATATCTGAGTAGCAATTACAGTCACCATAAGTTAGAATTTCAAAAAGTGTTTCTTGTCCCTGATAAGGGAGTAACAGGATAGCAATGTGAAAGACTGATTGAGTTAGAGTGTGTAGTTCTTTTAATAGCTTGATTGAGTTAGAGTGTGTAGTTCTTTTAATAGCTACCTGAGAATTTGATTTTATATTGTAAGTAACAAAAAGTAATTAAAGATTATTATAATGCAGAAGGCATCATAAATGAAGACAGTGTTATACCAGGTTATAAAAGGTAATAACAAACAAGGTGACATAAACAACTGCCTCTATTTTGTTTCTTTGAGACTGAAAGTGTATGTTTACTATAGTCCCTCTAGCCCTTTGCAGCAAACCTTTTAGTGTGTGTGTGTATGTGTATGTGTGTGTGTGTGTGTGTGTGTGTGTGTTTCAGTAAATATACATTAATGTTGGGGTCCAACCCCAACAGGTCCAGGGGTTCCCAAAGGTGTGGATGGAGTCGGCAAAGAATGAATGACATGGAGGCAGCAGCATTCAGTTGATCAGCATAGTGAGGTTCTCCTTTATTGTCCTGTTACATCTGTATTTATAGCAGTTGATTTTAATCCTATCCATTCTATTCCAAAGGTTAGGGCATTTGTTATCTCCATTCCAAAGTCACTACTCTATTGTTCTGTTAAGCTACAAGGAAGTAACTGAAGGAGATTATCCTAAGTGATTGTTCGTACTTAAAGTGATTAATTACCCGCCTGGCACTTAGTTAAGGGGTTTTATTCCCTTCCTTAGTCCTGTTAATCCCTAACTCCAGGGGGAAAATCCCCACCTGGGGAAACAACCTTTCTCGGAGAGGTGACCTTGGTTAAAACACATAGCGCTAAGAAGGGGAGCAAACATATTAAGAACAGTATGCCATAATCGCCAGGTCCCTTGAAACATATGCTGTGCAGATGTTTCTTCCCTGCAGTGACTGTGTCAAGCAGCAAGGATGGACCGGCTTCCGGCACATTAAGAACAAAATACATGCTAGACATCTTTGGATGCTTGGGAAACATCACTGTACAAAAGAGACAAAATCTCTACCCTGTGGCAGTAGGAAATTTTCTAAATTTTTACATTCCCTTAGCATTGGAATGACAAAGATATTGCATTCCTGTATGCATGCTTCTATAATGAGCAATTTACCTAAATATCTAGTTTACATCAATTAATCTCCATTAGAGGCAGTGTACATATTTTGAAACAAAGAGTATTTGAAACAAAGATTATTAAGCAAAGATCAATAATCTTTAAAACAAATACTATTGAGCAGAAGGAGAAAAATAGTCTCCTTTCCCCCTAAAACCATGATCTAAAGTATTAATATTTGATGAAGCCAATCTGATAAAGGCCATAGGACAAATTTATAATCTAACAAAATAGGTTTATTTTCTTTTTGTTAAAAAAAAGATTTTTTCCAATTGCAGTTGACATACAGTATTATATTAGTTTCAGGTATACAACATAGTAATGAGACATTTATATAAGTTATGAAGTGATCACCCCGATAATTCTAGTACCCATCTAACATCATACATAGTTATTACAATATTATTTTTTAAATATATTTATTTATTTTTTTACAGAGAGAAAGGGAGAGGGATAGAGTTAGAAACATCGATGAGAGAGAAACATCGATCAGCTGCCTCCTGCACACCCCCCACTGGGGATGTGCCCGCAACCAAGGTACATGCCCTTGACCGGAATCGAACCTGGGACCCTTCAGTCCACAGGCTGACGCTTTACCCACTGAGTCAAACAGGTCAGGGCAGTTATTACAGTATTATTGATTATATTCCCTATGCCAGCGGTCGCCAACCTTTCGGACCTTATAGACCACCAGTGGTCTACGGACAATCAGTTGGCAACCGTTGCCCTATGCTGTACTTTATAGCCCCCGTGACTGTTTTTATAACTGGCAATTTAAGTATCAAATCCCTTCACCTTTTTCATCCATCCCCCAAACTCCCCTCCTATCTAGTAACTATCAAAATGTTCTCTGTTACCTATGAGTTTGTTTCTGTTTTGCTTATTCATTTCTTTCATTCTTTTTTTTTAAGATTACACATATAAGTGAAATCATATGGTATTTATTTTTCTCTGTCTGACTTATTTCACTTAGCATAATACTCTCAAGGTCCATCCATGGCAAAATGACATTATTTTTTATGGCTCAGTAATATGGACTATTGCAGCGGTTCTCAACCTGTGGGTCGTGATCATCGGAAAACACATATAGCATATCAGATATTTACATTACGATTCATCACAGTAGCAAAATTACAGTTATGAAGTAGCAACGAAAATAATTTTATGGTTGGGGTCACCACAACATGAGGAACTGTATTAAAGGGTCGCAGCATTAGGAAGGTTGAGAAACACTGGACTATTGTATATATAAACCATCTTCTTTATCCTTGCCTCTGTGGATGGACACTTAAATTGCTTCCTTATCTTAGCTATTGCAAATAACGCTGAAATAAACCTAGAGATGTTTATGTCTTTTCAAATTAGTGTTTTGGGTTTCTATATATAAATACCCAGAAGTGGAATTACTGGGTTCTTCTTTGTCTCTTGTTATAGTGTTTGTTTTAAAGTCTATTTTGTCTGATATAAGTATTGCTAACCCAGCTTTTTCATGCAAATGGAAACAAAATAAGTTTATTTTCTTGCTACAACAAAGGAAGGCACTTCAAAGCAACTGTGTAATGACTCTCAGCAAACAAAGAAAGAGGCAGGGTTATTATAGGATTCATGGAAAGGGTGAAGTTTAGGTAAAATTTAAATGAAACAGAGCTTGTATTTGTTCAAAGTGAAGCAAGGGTTTGATGAAAGAGGTTTGCATCCTGTCTGGACTGCAAAGTGGACTCAAGGTTCTGTTTCCTTGGAAACTACAAAGTTAAGATAAATTTAGCATGTTTTATTTAGAAACTCCTTATCTATAGCTCTGAACATGAATTAGTAATTCCAGTTCTCTCAAAAATCCTCTTCGTAAAATGGGCTATTCTATTCTAACTGATATGGTTTTCAAACAGCAAAGTTTCTGACAGTCTATGATTTTAGAAAACAAAATAAAATATCAACACTACATCCTTTTTGTTAATCAACAAAATCCATTTTTGCAGATTCATAGTTTCCTCATTCCAACCTCCATTAGATTTACCTCCTAAAAGACAATGGGAAATTACAATCTCTACCCCCTTTCTCTATCCGGTACCCTTAATATGTATTGCATACCTACCATAAACTAATTATATACTATAAGTGCAGTGGGGAGGGGAGAAGGCAGAAAGTAAAAAACCCAAACAAAAATGATCCTTCAAGGAGCATCCCCTCACTTCACATAAAAATGATAAATGAATCATACTTCAGGACACCATTTATATGAGACTAGTGGCCAGGTGCACGAAATTCGTGCACTCAGGGGAGGGGGTCCCTCGGCCCAGCCTGCACCCTCTCACAGTCCAGGAACCCTTGGGGGATGCCCAACTGATAGCTTAGGGAGCGGGCCTAAGCCATCAGTTGGACATCCTTAGTGCTGCCTTGGAGGTGGGAGAGACTCTTGCCACCGCCGCCACCGCCGCTGCACTCACCAGCTGTGAGCCCAGCTTCTAGCTGAGGGGCGCTCCTCCTATAGGAGTGCACTGACCACTTGCATTGAGCATCTGCCCCCTGGTGGTCTGTGCATGTCATAGGGACCGGTCATTCTGCCTTTTGGTCCGCCTTTTGGTCGATTAGCCTATTAGCCTTTTATTATATAGGATTGTTACCGGGAAGGGTTGGTGGCAAAGGGGAGTGTGTCCCGGCACAGATTGGAATGTGTGGGTTCTTGACTTCATGCAGGAAAGAACTCAAAATGGGAATCCAGGGGATTTTGAGATTACCTTTCTTAAAGGTTGGGACAGTGAAACAAAGGAAGGGCTTAGAATAGAGGAAGCAATATCACAGGAACAGGATTGAGTCTAGGAGGAGCTGCTTTAGCCCTTTGAGAAGTTAGGCAAGAGAAAGGCCCTAGGAGCTTAGGAGAAAGTAGAAGGTCACGCCCGAGGAAAGGGAGGTGTGGGCATGCTCAAGGGAGAGCGAGCAGTGGGTCCTCTGTTGTGAGAGTTTTTATTTGTTTTTCTGCCCGCAGGAATTTTAGGGGAGGTCTCAATCAGAATATTCATCAGCCTTCCAGATGTGTCCTTTAATATACATCAAAATTACCAGATAGTGGGTTTTGGAATCATTCTCTGGTCAGCTTCACCTCTATCTTGGATTTGACTGGCTCTAATTGGGTTTTCATTTAGTCCCCTGATTTCATCAGTTCTTGGGTTTGGTTGGCATTAATAGCCCTAATTGGGTCTCTGTTATCTCCCTGAATACGGTAATTTAAGCTACTTGCTCTCAGGGTGAGGAGAAGAGATATAAACCATCTGCTCTTAAGTGTCTTTGGCTAGGGATGATAGGGTCTTATAGATGGCTGTAAATTGCTCAGCAATTTGTTTAACTATCTGCCTCAGTTTCCCCATTCCACTGGTCAGGGAATTTTCCTAGCATCTACTAACGTGCCTCAAGTTGATTTCTCTAAGTTTTTGTATCTTTTGTTCACCTGACCAATAGAAGTAAAAGAATGAATGAATAACTTGTCAATGTTGCCACAAGCAAGGATCCTAAAATCAGATGTGTTGGCTTTAATCTGGGCCAGTTAAAATGAACCTGAAGATACACAGGCCCTCCGCTGCCGGCCTGATCGCACACAACTGCCCTCCCCTGCCACAACCTGCCTCATCCACCGAGACCCGCCTCCTCCGTGCTGTGCAGAGCCATGGGACCCCCAGGCATCACCATGCAGAGCGGCCACTGGGCCCTGACTCTGCTGTTCACGCGGCCATCTTGTGGTGGCCATCTTGTGGTGGCCATCTTGTGACGTCATGCAAGGGTGTGATGCCACCTAGGCTTTTATTATATAGGATGGTAAGATCTATCTTTTCCTTTTTTTGGTGTCATGGGCACATAATATATAAGTGCTGACTGATGGAAACTATGGTTCTACCTAATTCTCTTCACTGCCATTTTGCTCAGAATTTGGTATGCATCACACTAACTTGCTAAACAATAAATAAGAAGAGGTTATACATTTCTGTCACCCTTGGGGAAACACATTCAGTGTCAATCCCTGAATAGCTAGGAGAAAGAAGATACCCCAATGCCCTTCTGTCTAGATCAATAGAAATCAAAATAAGCTAATTCCTAGTAGATTCACCAACTCCACCAAGAAAACACAATGTATGTATTGAGCCCAGAGACAGACAATATTAAACATAGACAGTACTCAACCCTGCATGAACTGGCCCTTTCCTTCCTCTCTAGTCGCTCTTCCTCCTCCTCCTCACCCTCATCATTCTCTGGGTTGGTTCCTGTTGGTCTAAGTATCACTTTTCCTGTGAGGCTGTAATGTTTGGTTCTTGTGATTTAAATTCCAAGATATCTACAACAAAAAAATTTAACAGCCTCCAAGGATTCCACAGGCATTGCTTTAAAACCCTGCTTTTTATTATTGTTGGTTGCATTTGTGTTCTTCCTTCTAGGCTGCTTAAGACTGGTGTTTATATGTATCACTCACTTTGATAACATGTGTAATGTCTATCAAAGTGCCCTAATATTAAGAACTGAGTAAATGTTTACTTGATTTAAAGAAATAATTCCAGGAATTTTCACAATTTTCAAAGTCAGCAGAAAGTTCTTTTTGCTAGTTTTCCATTGAACATTTACACGGCTCACAGATGGCTTGAAAACACCAATTTGAGAAATTGACTTCTGATCATATATATTCTAGGACCTTTTTTCTGCAACCAATTTGCCCTAAATCTGTACTAAAATTTTTGACCTCCTATTAAAAATTAAAGCCCCAAGGGGAGAAATATTGAAAGTGATAAAAGATGTTTTAATACTGTGGACAGAAAGAGGCCATGAGAGAGCCCAGAATGAAGACCTCCAGTGTCTTTGGGAGCAGCTGAGAGGAGAGAGGAATCAAACTGGAAATTATTGTGCTCCCATCTGATGTGGGGTCAGGAAACAGAGGCAAACTCCCAGAACAAAGAATGATGAAAGTCAAATACCAGCAAAGAGTCCAGCTGGAAGTCAGATGCCTACACAAGTGAAGTAAGAAGAATGCTGTCCAGGATGTAGCAAATGTAACTGTTCCCTGGTGGTTCTCAACCAGAGAGGATAAAGCAAAATTCCTGGGGCAGTTTTTTCAAATCAAATGACAGATCCCTCCTACCACCATGGGCCAGATCTTCCTCTAGGGAGGAAGATCTAAGACACATATTTTGAAATTTTCTCTTTATAATTCAAAAATACTAATTAACACATTTCCCCTAATCAATCCCCCATATACACAATTCTTTCAGTTAAGAATTACTAGAGTAAACAATGAAAATAAAAGAGAGTAAGAGAAAGTTTATCGTAATATTTAAGTGTTGAGTTCTAGAGTAAGACTGTAGTAGTGAAATGTGGGGTTCAGGGTGCAGACTTTTCTTCTGTGGGTCCTTGTCCAACAAAGTTGAAGAATAAATTATCAGAATAAAAGGCATCTATAATAATAAAAGCGTAATGTGCTAATTAGACCAGACGTCCTTCCAGACGACCTCCCGGACAAAGCCGAGGTTACAAGGGAAGCCCCGGTCCAGGGTGCCTGCCGGCGACCAGAGGGAAGCCGGGGTTCCAGGTGCCAGAGGGAAGCCTGTGCTGGCAGCCGGGGGAAGGAAGGCCTACTCTTGCACAAATTTCGTGCATCAGGCCTCTAGTCTTTAATAACAATGTGGAAGTTTACTGGAAACATATACAACTCTGCTTAGAGAGGGGTCCCCAAATAGGAAAAACCTGCTCTCACTCTCTCTAATGAGGGGAAAAATATCTGTCTCATTTCATTTTGTCTCTAGTTTATATATGCTGTAATTCTTTGACTGAATATGACCTTTTCTAATTGGGACTTTCCCTAATTTAGGACCCCCAGTGCTTTTTTCATTGGTCATTCTGCTACACAGTATCAGTTTCAAAGTCCAAAGTCCATGCATGTGATGCTCCCCTCTGTTTCTCCCCCTTATATTGCAACTTTCTCCCCTATCCTCTGTGAATGTATGCCTTCCTCTTCCCTTACCTGTGGCATTTCTTTATCCTCTGTGAAAATATGTTTTACTCTTCCCAGTACGTTGTGACTTTATCCTCTGTGAAAGCATTTTGGTGTCTTTTAGCTATTTCTGCCCTTCACATATGCATTCCTCTCCCATGGACCCTCTTTATTCCCTAACACTGCCTGTCCTGTCTCTAAAATTCCTTTCAGTAGTAGTTTCAGCTCTACCTGGTGGGGCCTGTGTAACCTGGAATAATGTAGACTCTTTCAAGCCCTGTTTCATTTCCTGTTGAATAGAGAAAATAATAGTGCCTGACTTTGTGAGGACTAAACAAGATGCTCCCTCCAAGACACTTGACACAGTGCCTTTCATAGAATAAAGCTCAATAATAGTAGCTGTAAATAGTAAGAACAATACAAATTATAACCAAAAGCTACAGACTCTGATAGTAGAGAGATCTGTTCAGGGAAGGTCAATAGTATACATAAGGAAATGGAAATGGAGGCCGCACAGGCATCTCCAAGATGCAGCTTCTTCACAGCAAATGAGCCACAACCACCAAGAGACTGTGAGGTGAAGGATAGACCCATGTTGGCTACTTTATCCCCTGTACTTATTATAACACTCAGAAAATACTTTTTAATAAATAAAGAGCAAAAATTCTCTTTAGCAAGCTGTATGTTATGTCAGTATGACATCCTCACTTGAGCAATAAATACTTAGCACAGCAAAAGAAATATGAGTAGAAGCTTGTAAACCAAGTCAGAGGTCCCAATCACAGGCAACAAATTTCACAACCAAATTGTGGGTCACCTACAGTCACAGAAAATAGCATTTCCAGGATTCTTCTCCTTAGTCATGTTTGAATAGAAAAGAAAAAATCAGGTAGAGGTCACAGAAATTACTGATAATCACTACTCAAAAGGTCAGAATAAGTATCTTCCCTTTTAGTGTGTGGTTCAGTCATCAAGACTTCTTAGCAAACCATAAATGTTCACCTATGCCCACTATTCAACACCGTGATTCCCCTCATTCCTTTCCTCACAGCACCTAATAGTAAGAAAAAGAAACATTCAGGTTACCTAGGACTGTGTGGAACAATGACCAGCACAACATTATTAAACACTTATTCCCAATCAAATAGACTCTAAATAAGCAGTCAGTGAACAAAGATTTACTGATGTGCTTGTGGTTTGCACCTATTCACCACTTGCTTTAACAAACCACGTAATGCTGAGGGAATTATTAAAATGATCATCAAAGATATCTATATATGTAAACAATAACAAGATGGATATTTATATAAATATTCACATATTATTGAACATTGTAAGTTTTATAATGAGTTGAAAATGTGTAACTTGTCTTTCAATTTACAGACTTAGGAAAAATTTGAGTATTGCAAACGCTACATGCATATTTTCATCTGAGGCTTGAATGTACTAAAATAATGTCAGAATTGACATTCAGTGTAACAGAAGTGCTGAGACAGACAGGTAGAGCTTTATTTAAACCTCCGTTTGTTTTGAACTACTCTGTGAAGGACCAGTCTTTTCTCCGGGGACAGCATCTTTCCCATGCCCTTTGCACACACGGATTACACTTTAACTTTACTGGGTGTTTATTATGCATAAAGGTTGACTAAGCCCTCTGTGGGAACATGAATTATAGTAAAGCCCACTTCAACTGCTCTAATTACAGTTATTTAGGACTTCCTAGTTAAGGGAATTGATACTGATTTTTTTTCTAGATGTAACTTTTACAAAAGATTCATAAATTCAGTGCTTTTAAAGCAGATATAGTTTTCAAAAAGGTGATTATATTTTATAGTAGTTGGTTAAACAATGTCAAAATGGTTGTGATCATTTTACCAAACAGCTTTGTTGATTTCTTTTAACAGTAGCTATAGTTTTGATTCAGGACACTGGAGATGACTAAAACTAATTCAGTCTTCCTTAAATGTAACAATTGAAAGAAGGGGAAGTGGTACTAAAGTGAAAATAGCTGATAAAAACTCAAAATCCATTAGTTTTCATACTGCATCACACAAGTAGTGCATTTACAAATCAGGATCTGACAGATGAAGGCATCACATTGACAATGTTTACAACAAAAAAATAAATTTTCATATGATTGACTTGACTATTCTCTTTTGAAAATAACCAAAATGAAATGTGACCTTAATCACTGACTGATTCTATCACCATGTGTAGACACCATTTAGGTGCACCTGTGAACTTCATCCCTGATAAATCCATCATGATGATCTTCAAAGCACTTATCATTAGAACCATCCTCCCACCACGGACAACACAAGTTCTGAAGAAATGAGATTGGCCCAAGGCTACAATGAGAAGTTATCTGGTGTGCCATTTCATTTAGCACGCTAGAACATTTCTAAGGTTCTAAAACACCATAGAAATATTATTTTTAAATATATATTTTTATTGATTTCAGAGAGGAAGGGAGAGGGAGAGAGAGATAAAAACATCAATGATGAGAATCATTGATTGGCTGCCTCCTGCACGCCCCCTACTGGGGATTGAGCCTGCAACCCTGGCATGAGCCCTTGACCGGAATCAAACCTGGGACCCCTTCAGTCCGCAGGCTGACGCTCTATCCACTGAGCCAAACCAGCTAAGGCAGCCATAGAAATATTATTAAAATAATCATCACAATAATGGCTAATCCATTGAGAAGGCTTGCTATCTGCCAAACACTTTTCTAATATATTTACATATGTTAACCTACTGAAATCTTACAATAACTCTACAAGATACCACTGTTACCCCACTTACAGATTACAGGAAAGTAATTCACAAGAGAAGATATGTAACTTGTTTGAATAGAATATTGCATTTATTGGAATTCTTCCCAGGGCAAATAGTCTTTGTTTTTGGAAGGAACATTTTGATCAGCCACTTGGTATAGGAAATAAGATTACCAATCCCTCCTGAACCAAACAAACACACACAAAAGATTTGCTTAAAAAATAAATAAATGGTCACTAATTACCATCTCAAGAGGATGGATCATGTTAACTGTGGGGCTTTGGTTTTTCTGAGCGGAGTAGACAAATTTTGTTCCAAAGCTATACTGATCTAAGCCACATTATTCCTTTCACTCCACTTATAGAGAAACCTTGGGTTTTGAGGGCGGAGGTGTTTCCACTGTTTATATTTATTTCCTGTTCAGAAATTCATTGGGCTTTGTCACTTTAAACTAAAATGTTGAGAGAACAGATGAGAAGAAATGAAAATAAGAGAAAAAATAATAATCTCCACTGTCAAATTTACTTTGTAAACTTCCCACTGATGCAGATATAGCAAAAGAAATTGTGCAATCTGAAAAACTGAAAGTAAAATAGTCTGAATAAAATTGAACAAAGTCTCAGAAAACTGTGGAACAAATTCAAATGTACTGATATATGTGTAATAATAGTCATAGAAATGAAGGAAGGAAAATAAGAAAATTGTTTATGAACTAATTGCTGGAAATTTCCCAGATTTTATGAAAAAAATATATATTATATTGATGCAAAAATTATAAGGAACCCAAGTAAGATTAACACAAAGAGGTAATACACATCTAAGCACATCACAGTCAAGCCACCAAAAGCATGAGAAAAAAATCGAACAATGACTCATGACACACCAGGGAACAACAATATGATTAATGGCTGACTTCTCATCAGAGACAATGGAGGCTAGAAGGCAGGAGAATGAAATATTCAAAGTGCTGGAGAAAAAGAAATCTGTCAGCAAAGCAAAACTATCCTTCAAGAATGAAGGTGAAACAAAGACAGTCATACATAAGTAAAAACTGAGGTAATTCATTTCTAGCAACCTGCCTAAGAAGAACTAAAGAAAGTCTTTCAGGCTAAAAGAAAATGACACCAAAGAGTAATTTGAATCCACAGGAAGAAATGAAGAGCATAAGAAATGAAAAATATGTGAGTAAATATAAATGACTGTATATTATAGACTGACTGTGTTCTACCTCAGAAATTCACATGCTGAGATTCTAACCCTCATGTGATAGCATTAGGAGGTGGCACCTCTGGGAGGTGATTATGTCATGCGAGAGATGGGATAAGTGCCCGTACAGAAGAGACCACAGAGAGATTTCCTAGCCCCTTCTACCATGTGAAGTTACAGCTAGAAGACAGCTGTCTATGAACCAGGAAGCAAGTGAGTGCCTTGTTCCAGCACTTCACAGCTTTAAGAACTGAGAAATAAATATTTGTTGTTATAAGCCTGCCACTCCTGAACTGATAAGCTAAGATACTATATAAATATATATTTTCTCTTTTCTTCTCTTAGTTTCTCTACAAAATAAAGCTTTCTAAGAAGCAATAACTATAGCGCTGCTAGTTAAGTTTGTACCATTTTTTTAAAAATATATTTTATGGATTTTTTACAGAGAGGAAGGGAGAGAGATAGAGTTAGAAACATCGATGAGAGAGAAACATCGATCAGCTGCCTCCTGCACATCTCCCACTGGGGATGTGCCTGCAACCAAGGTAAATGCCCTTGACCAAAATCGAACCTGGGACCCTTCAGTCCACAGGCCGACGCTCTATCCACTGAGCCAAACTGGTTTCGGCAAGTTTGTACCATGTTTAAGTATAACATACTAGAGGCCTGATGCACGAAATTCATGCAAGAGTATCCCTTCCTTTCCCCGGCTGCCGGCACTGGCTTCCCTCTGGCACCCAGGACCCGGGCTTCCCTCGCAGCCCCGGCTTCATCTGGTCTAATTAGCATATTATGCTTTTATTATTATAGATGTTAATTTAGCACAAAGGATAGGGGAAGAAATAAAGCTATATTGGAATAAAGTTTCTGTATATTACCAGATTTGTATTAGTGTTGACCTGAAGAAGATGCTCATAAAATAAAATGTATATTACAATCTCTAGCACAATCACTACATAAACAACTCTAAAAATATAATTAAAAAATCAACAGAGGAATGAAAATAGTATGCAGAAAAATATTTGTTAGACAAACAAAAAAGAAGATAGTGAAGGGGGAAATGACATGAGACATATAGAAAAATAATAAAATGTCACATATAAATCTAAACATATCAAATATGAATAGGCCCAAAATACTGTAATCAAAAGGCAGAGATTATCAAACAGAATAAAGAAACAAGATTCAACCACATACTGTCAAGAATACACACAAATAGGTAGAAAGTAAATGGATGAAAAAAGATAAACTGAAAATGTAGTCATAAAAGATTTGGAGACATTATAGTAATACTAAACCTACAGCAACATTTGTAGAAACAAAAAGAGTAATTTCATAATAATTAAATGAAAAAAATATAAAATTACAAGGCATACACACCTGACAACTGAGTTCCAAAATACATGAAGCAAAAACTTACAGGACTGAAGACACAGACAATTCAACACTTATAATTGAATATGTCAATATCCCTCTCTTAGTAATCAAAAGAACAGTTATACATAAGATCAGTAAGGATAATTAAAGACGTGAACAACAATATCAGCCAAATTTATGTAGCTGGCACTTTTACTTTTTTTAATTGACTATAGTTGGTATACAATATTATATTAGTTATATTAGTTACATTAGTTTTAGCTGTACAATATAGTGATCAACATTTTTATACCTTATAATGTTACCACCCCACTAATTCTAGTAATCATATGTCACCATGCAAACAGATCACAATATTATTGACTATATTTCCTTTAGGGGTTTTTTTGCCCATCTTCCCAGCCACTTCCCCTTTGGCAACCATGCCTTTGATCTCTGTTTCTAAATCTGTTTTTTTTTGTTTTGTTTGTTCATTTGTTTTGTGAAGTTTTTTTTTTAGATTCCACATATAAGAGAAACCATATGGTATTTGACTTTCTCTCTCTGACTTATTTCACTGAGCATAATACCCTCTAGGCCAGCGGTTCTCAACCTTCTGGCCCTTTAAATACAGTTCCTCATGTTGTGACCCCCAACCATAAAATTATTTTCGTTGCTACTTCATAACTGTAATTTTCCTACTGTTATGAATTGTAAACATCTGATATGCAGGATGGTCTTAGGCGACCCCTGTGAAAGGGTCGTTCGACCCCCAAAGGGGTCCCGACCCACAGGTTGAGAACTGCTGCTCTAGATCCATCCATGTTGTCTCAACTGGCAAGATTTCCTTCTTTTTTATTACTATTAGTGGCCCGGTGCACAAAATTCGGGGGGGGGGGGGGGGGGGTGTCCTCAGCCCAGCCTGCACCCTCTCCAATCGGGGACCTCTTGGGGTATGTCCAGACTGCTGGACATCCCTCTCGCAATCTGGGACTGCTGGCTCCTGACCGCTCACCTGCCTGCCTGCGTGATCATCCCTAACTGCCTCTGCCTGCCTGCCTGATTGCCCCTAACCTCTCTGCCTGCCTGCCTGATCACCCCTAACCTCTCTGCCTGCCTGATCGCCCCTAACTGCCTCTGCCTGCCTGCCCGATCACCCCTAACTGCCTCTGCCTGCCTGCCCAATCACCCCTAACCTCTGCCTGCCTGCCTGATCACCCCTAACTGCCCTCCCCTGCTGGCCTGATTGCCTCTAACTGCATCTGCCTCAGCTCCTACCACCATGGCTTTGTCCAAAAGGAAGTCAGATGTCCAAAAGGTGGCCGGTCGACCCAGTCTAATTAGTATATTACCCTTTTATTAGTATAAATAGATTATATAGGATAGGATTGCTTAAATGGGGGAGGAGGGAGAGCCTTTTTCAGCAGAAGGAGATGCTCTTGGCAGACAAAGTTACATAATCCCTATATGTAGACTGATAGCCATCCATATGCACTATACTGCCAAACCGGCCATTAAAAAATTGAACCTCTTTCTTACACCTAACACCAAAGAGCTGTTGCCCTTAAAATCCCTCCTCAGCCCCCACCTTGGGTTCTGCCTTCGCAGTTCACCCAGATTAGGTTCTGATTGGTCGGTTTCTATGACAGTCAGTGTCAGAAGCTCCGCCTCCTAGGCAGCCATTGGCTCCTCGCAGTTCACCCAGATTTGGTTCTGATTGGTTGGTTTCTATGCCAGTCAGCGTCTCTGGGCCTATCTCCGGG
The DNA here is from genome assembly GCF_000147115.1 of Myotis lucifugus. NCBI lineage: Eukaryota > Metazoa > Chordata > Mammalia > Chiroptera > Vespertilionidae > Myotis > Myotis lucifugus. Next base: position 1,150,197 of record NW_005871301.1, read on the forward strand.
CCTGATCAGAGAGGTGGGGCTGATCAACAGCCACCCCAGGCTGCTGGAGAGCGGGCTGAACTGCTGATCTCTCTCCATGCCTCGCTAGCATCTCTCTCTCTTCCCAAGAGGTCAGCAGTTCAGTCTGCTCACCAGTCCCTGCCCACCGGAGCCTGCTGCGCGCAGCCTGGGCGTTTGGTCAAGCCTTTGGTTGTTTTGGATGTTACAGACCCTGGGTTTTTATATATTAGGATGTTAATATTTCATTATATGTATGTATATATATATATATATATAGAGAGAGAGAGAGAGAGAGAGAGAGAGAGAGTTGGTAGGCCAAAGTATTTCACATACAACTGTAAACCTACTTTTGCCCCACCCTGTTTACCACTCATGAAACATTCTTTAGAATATACCTTATGCTAACTCACATGCCACACCATGTGTGGTATCAGACTACCATGTATATAGTTATTGTGGTTTAAGTTAGTTTCTTGTGGTAGAATGAGAACATAGGGAGAGTCCCAGATTTGAATCATGGTTTAGGAATTTACTAGCTCTTAAATTTTGGACAAGCTATTCAACCTTTCTGAAACTGTGAATGATAATATAGCCTACTTCACAGTTTGTTGAAAGAATTCAAGATAATATATGAAAGTACAGTGTCTATAAAACAGGAAATGCTCAGTAAAAGGTAACTATCACTGTTATTGCTATGGAATATTGAATTTATGGAATTGGCGTGGAAGAGATAGTTGGACACTCTGAGGTTCAGGAAAGAGCCTTTATTCAAAGCAGTGCTGTTGGTTCAGGGGGCCGTAAGATCCAGATCCTGAACAACTTGGACAATGAGATTTTCTCTATATATATTCCTGAGTTTCTTTGTTTCTTCTGTAGTGGACTCTCACAACCCGTCCCCCCTTTGTAGACTGGAAGTATTTAGGTAGATAGCTTTTGCATGACCAGATAACTAAGGAAGGTGCAGTGACTAGACTATAGGCTAACAAGAATGTGCCTTAGGGACATTGATAGACTTAAAACGTTTCTTACATACCGTTATATTGGCTGGGCCACAAAAATATTCGTTGTGGGCCGTGAGTTTGACATGCTTGCTCTAGGGAATCAGAATTAATTATCTTTCTTCAGACACAGATAGAAGAAAAAAAGAAAACTGAATTTCAGAGAAGTAGCTCATTCAAAATACCAGGTAACTGCATTACTAGTACCAGGATCCAAGTTTTCCATGTCTAGAGGCAAAAATTTCATGTCAATTCTCATTCTCTAGCTCATCTCAAGTGTGTTTTGAGAAGAGTTCCAACCTGTCTAATCTTAAATATTGTTTAGAGGGCACAGTCCTCTTAGCATAATTAGGCTTGACCTTATGAGGCTCTCTAGATCTTATCTGGGAAGCTAATGGGCTGAGGGAAGTGCAGGAAGTGTAACTATGGTCAAAACAAGTGAAACTCACAAGAACTGTGTAACTATAGAAACCACTACCTTGTTTACCGCTCACTATAAAATAAAGGCTCAGCTTGCCTTGGGATCTCTCCTTTTTTCTCTGTGGCCTCAGCCAGGCACAGGGAAGATCCACGGAGACTAAGGAAAGCTAGAGAGTTCTGAACGCTGTCTCTGTGTAAAACTTTCTTCGCCGACTCCGTCCACACCTTTGGGAACCCCTGGACTGCTGGGGCTAGCCCCCAGCAAATTCTCATTCTCTAGCTCATCTCAAGTGTGTTTTGAGAAGAGTTCCAACCTGTCTAATCTTAAATATTGTTTAAAAGTTTACAGTTTTATAATTAAACTAGAGGCCCAATGCACGAAGATTCACGCAATAGGCCTTTCTTCCCCTGGCTGCTGGCACCGGTCTTCCTCCGGCACCCGGGACCCAGGCCTTTGGTACGGCTGCAGCAGAGAAGCCAAGCCTCTTCAGTCTTCAGTCATCTTCAGTCTTCGCTCTGCGCCTGAGTATGCAAATTAACCAGCCATCTTTGTTGTGTTAATTTGCATACTCATCCTGATTTGCTGGTGGGTGTAGCGGAGTGATGACAAATTTACATATTTCTCTTGTATTAGTGTAGATAGATCACTTTCATTGAGTGCTCAATTAAATCAACTTCTGGAAAATAGGAAAGTTCCTATTTTGGAGATTATATTTTATCACTGTTTCTTCTTTTTAAAATTTCTCCCTCCTTTTTGTCTATGCTGCCTCAAGAGGGCACGTTTTCCATTGTGTGTATAATCTCACATTAGTGAAGGTTGTCTGCTAAATAGTATAGACCTAATATTAACAATGATTAACTATATCTGTCACAGTTCTGTCTAAATGGTAAATCCAGTTGGTTCTCAGTGTTATGATTACTTCATGCACCAAACAGTATGTTAAATATTTTTACTAGTATATATTTTTTTCTGTAAGACTTATAATCACCTTATAATGTGGTTAATAACATTAAATCTATTTTATAAATCAGTAAAATAAATTTCAAAGTGTTAAAATACTTGCCCAAGCTTGCAACACTAATTCATTGTTCAGCTGCAGTTTAAACAATGGCAGTAGGACTCCAGAGTTATAATCTTAACCACCCACCATATGGTTGGCTTAGCTTAAATGCTCCCAACAGTTGAATATCAAATCACCAAAACTAGAGTGATTAATTTGATGTGATGACTAAGAAAACAGAAGTAATTATTGCAAGACTGATGCTCAATCCATCACTAAACAGCACATAAGTTCACTCTTCAGCAAAGCCTCATTTTTAACTTTTGCTCCTCCCAACTTCCATACATAGATGACAATTATATCTGAGATCAATAGCTTTCTAGGTGAATTGTAAACGATCAAAGGAGAGTGAATATTCAGCTACATAAGCAGCAAATCACCAAGTTACGACAAATATTTCACTTACATTTGATAACCTGCTACCAGGAAGAAAACAACATTTGAACAAAAGATACCAAAAATTATTTTTGTGAATTTAGATTATTATTGAGTATAAGAGAATGAATTCAATGCCACTTTTGAACATTTGAAAAATGATCACCGTTATTCTAATCAACATGGAACTGGGTCTCATATTTAGGATACAGTTTTAATTTAGAATAACAAACCTTTTGCATGCAGTTTATCTTAGTTTGCCCTTCCAGATCCATTTTCAGCCTTTCTGTGCCCTATTTTCTGCCTCAGAAAGCTGACTTCTAAGTCAAGGACTGCTGTCAGTAGCTCCCTTGCTCTCCTGTTCCCAGTGTTCAACCACTGGGAAGGTCTGGCAAGGTATCAGAAGGTAGGGACATAAATAAGTCAAAGAATGTATTCCCCCTACTCCCTTGCTGCCAACATGGTTTGGCAGTGGTTCATTCCTCTTGTCTGCAGCCACAATTCTTGTCAGAGCTATATTTCCTGAGAGTTCAGCTGCCTGCTCCCTCTCTTGACATTTTATGCCTAGAAGTGGTACCGTCTTTTCACTTTCGCTAGCCTATGTTTCTAGCTGGTTTCTTTATCCTGCCCACACCTCTATAGAGAGTCCTTCAATTAAACTCTTCAGCTATCTCTTTGAGTATTCAAGCTGGAACCCCGATTTATATACCTTGTTTAGAAAAATAAAACAATAAACAAATAAGGAAACCACAATCTCCTCTCCATTGTAGAAATGGCCTCTTTCCACAGGACAGCAGCCATAATATAGTCAGTATGCAGTCAATAAGGATTTCCTGTTCCGCCCCATGCCCCCTCCTGTGCTCAACAACCATACTGCAACCCACTTGAGAGCCAATAGATTATTTCTCAACATAAGAAAGCTTTGAATTATAAAAGCCTGAATTGTAAGAAGTTTCTTCCTGAAGAAAAAATTTTGATTCCTTAACTGAAATGTTAATTGAGAAATAAAAGAGAAAATACTTTTAGTCACAAGAGCTGTCTCCCTTGGTTCTCTTTTGAATCAGGTCAAAAGTCACCTCTTTTTGATAGTCATTTACTGTGAATTATGTTGTATTAATTACAGAGACTGTCATCTTAATGAATCCTGAAGTCTTCCTATCTTAATTTTATTAAGTATGACTATAAGAAAGATATTTCCAATTTTAACACTATTTTAGAGAAGGGAGAAAAGGGAAACTTAAGAGAGTAAAGGCAAAGGAAACCAGCCATCTTCCCATTAGCACACTATTCAAGATTTTTTTTCTAAGTGAAATATTTGCTCTAGAAAATTCTGCTCTAACTCTACTGAAAAAAAATGTAAATCATCATGGAATATTCATTTAAAGAAACATAAAAGCAAAAGGACATGAATGAGATCTTCAAAATGATAATAGGTTATTATTGAATATGTGGAAACAATGGCAGCTTTTTAAGATCTTATTGACAATATGACAAATATTTACATATTAATGAAAACCTGAATGTGGAATTTTATTTCAATCACTATATTTTTCATTTTAACAGATTTAAAAAATTATTTGGTGGACTTTCAAATTCTTTTTAATCTATTAGGACTACTTAGGATGATTAGTAAGTAGAAACTAATATAATAATAAACATTTATTAGAAATTTTGTACCAGGCACTATGTTACATGTTTTATACACTCTATCTTATACTCCAAAATATTAGCTAACATTTATTGAGCACTTAGCAAATACCATATACAGTTCTAAATGCTTTATATTCATAACTCATTCACTCCTCGCATCAAATCTATGCGATAGGTACTATTATTACTTTCATTCCACAAAATAAAACACTAAGGCAGAGAGAGGTTAAGCAACTTGCTCAAGGTTACACACCTATTAAGCAGTAGAACTAGAGTAAAAAGCCAAGGACTTACTCCAGAACTCATTTAAACATTCTGTTTTTATCATTCTCATTTTATATTGGGAGGACTAAGATTTAAATTTTTTCAAATAATTAGTCCAAGTCACACAGCTAATAAGTAATTGTATTAGTTCGCTAGGACTATCACAGCAAATTACCACAATCTGAGTGTCTTAAACAACAGAAATGTATTGTCTCATAATTCTGTAGGCTAAAATTCCAAAATCAAGTTGTTGGTAGGGCTGGTTTTTCTGAAGACAGGAAGGGAAAGACCTGTTCCAGGCCTCTCTCCTTGGTTCATAGAAGGACATATTCATGTGCACAGGGCGTTCACCCTGTATGTATGTCTATACTGTATATAAATTTCCACTTTTATTAGGACACCAGTCGTATGGATTAGGCCCATCCTAATGACCTATTTGATTATCTCTGTAAAGACTCTTAACTCTATATAAAGTCCATTCTAAGGTACTGGAGATAAAATTTTCACATATGAATTTTGGGGGGACAAATTTAATCCATAACAGTAATTTGAGTTAGGACTCTATTCTAAATATACTCTCAACATTTGACAATGCAATTAGATAACTGAAAACCTCATTCTCTCAGAAACTCAAAGTAAAGATCACCTACTTAAAATCTCAGGATCCAAAAATGTGTAGTAACTAGTGGTAGAGATGAGCTCAGACCACTGTCCTCCAGACTCCCCTAAGTGGGGACACTATATTCTTTCTGAGACACTATGACATATACACTTAGGACTCTAATTCTCCTAGTGAAGGAAGATGATAGATGAATGGAGTCACCATTTCTCTTCCATTAATCACAGACCTCTCTTTGGACAATAAATTCTAAGAATCTATCTAAGTTGCATGTCTCTGTTCTTAAATCACTTTATCAATAGTCACAACCCTGACAAGTCCAGCAAGAGTTGCTGCCACATGTGTAGAAATAAGCTACATTAATACTCCAGTCAAAGCCCTGTGAGGACTAAGTAACTTTTAATTAATCCAAATTTGTTTTTCTTAGCATTTCATGATTTGAATAAACTTAAAGTGCATTCCCTTTATGCTAATAAATGTACAATCTTAACTTTTTTATTTTCTCAAATAAAAGACAGCTTTTCAATATTCAGCAACTAGGAAATGTGATTCTGGGGGCATAAAATGCAGATGTTTCTTTTATGAAAGAACAGAGACTACAGGGCTGCAATGTTCCCCTTTAAATCATTTTTCACTTCCTTTGCATATTTATAACTATTATATTGGGGGGGGGGAAATAAATTCAAATGCTGAGCCAGTACTTTTTAAGTCTCATATTAGCAAGCTTATTCTACAAGATTAGTCTTGGGTATTCCATAAAACCTGAAGCAATTATTTAAATCAGGGCCTAAAGCAGTTGTACTTTGCACATATTTTCAATACTGCTGTATTTGTTCATTAGCAAATATGAAAATCTGACCATGCTTTTTAGCTACTGTTCAATAGTGATAATAGCAATAGACATTCTGAGGATCCAAAGCCAAGTTTCTCATACAAGCAGCATTTTTTAGTGTTTTCTGAGAACCCTGCCATATGTCTAGATTTTTAGGCATTTTATATGCATTTTGTCTGATACCCATTTTTACCCATTCCTTAAAAGCAATTATGCAATACAGTTCTCAGCCCTCCTATTTTATGGAAGAAGAGACTAAGATACAAAAGACTAACAGCCTAGGGAAGAATATTAGGTGTAGAAATCAACATTTAAAACCTAAGTCCCCTTTCCTGATGCCTCAACTATGGTGCAGGGTGCCAGAGAGATAGCTAGACAGGAAAAACTGGCCTTTGAATTCTGGAGATAAGGAAGAGTTCTACATACACCTCAGGATCCAGCAGATCAGGGGCCTATGTAGGGAACTGTTGCTGAAATATGAGGAGTTAATTTTGAGCAAATGCTGAGTTAAGCTTCCACTTAGGAACAGCACTGGTGAGCAGGCCTGCTGCGCTCTATGCCTCATGCAGAGCTGCTTTTATTTTGCCTGATTAAAGCTGCCTGCAGGTAGTCCTTGATCTGTAGGTATTGACTGTAGTTTAATGAGGATAATGAGGCTTGTGGGTGATTCTTTCAGCCAAGAAAGGGACAGCATGTGAATATTCCCTAAAGTAAAAGTGGCAGAGTTGACAACTTGGTTATATAGTGTCCCTGCCATCCTCACTGCTCCAGCGAATCTCCCTATGGAGGCTCCTTCTTTCCAAGAACCTAAAGGCTGAATTAAATTGTTTATTTGGTCCTTCCAAATCTACATTGATTCCAATCACTGAACGTCTTGAACATCCTGGCCAATTCAACCACTTTCCTTTGTGTTTATGAAACTTTATGAAAACAAAAACAATTTCTACTAAATAGGATGTGTTGCTTCCCAGGCGAAATGATTTGGAAGTGGTTGTGATGTGTCTTACAAATGACTTACAAATTCATGTTTTTAATGTATAAGTAAATTATTTATAATTTATAAATATAGATGCTTATATCCTTAAGTTGATTTTTGTAAAAAGAAATGCATTATAATTGAAATATATTTCCTATATATTGTTTAGTCTGGAACTCATTAAAAATGTACATTTGCTTCCCAGTTAGAAAGATTTATGATGGTTCATTATCATGACAGAAACACTGGTCTGTAAGAAAGTTGTTTCTGAGACTACTGTGCCAGCATGGTATCTATACCGATTTTTTCCTTCTTACAGAAAGGGCTCATTTTGGGATTTCTGCCAAGATCCACTGTCCCTTTAATGACAATGGAGTGATGAACAGGGAAAAGGAAAGCATTAAGAATAACTCACCTGTTCTTCATATTTTCAAGTTGTTCATTCAACTAAAGGGTGATTTTTGCAACAGATGAGGGAGGGAGGTTGGTGACACAGTGCTTAGGTCCACAGGCAATCCAAAGCCTTTCTGCCCAATACACATTGGTCTGGTGCACAAAAGACTCAAGAACGCTTCTAAAGTTTCCATTGTCCTTTGGTAACTGAATGAGGAAATCCTTACTCAGCAGGTCAAAGGGGAAAGAGAAAATAAGCATTTCTCCTCCCCACTCCCCTCCACCAACAAAATGGATAAGATAGGGTTTATGAGGGGTTTCTTGTTTTGTCTTGAAGAAAAGTGTGGAAAACAAAACTCAAAAGGAAATGGATTGGTTATTCACAATTTGGGGTTGAAAGAGTCATAGAGCAAAATGATTCTTGAAATCAAAGGTGTTTGGCCTGCACACAGCAGAGGCCCATACAACCAGCTCATGGATGTTAGATCTCACTGATGTCACATGAAAAGGATTGATGTTAGATATTACTGGGCAAGAGGGGAAACTTAGCTGGGGATGGGTACCACTGGGGCTTCATTCCTCTTGGTCTGCTTCTCTCTGCACAATTTCTCCCTTCTCTTTTTTCTCCATTTTTGTTTTACTTGCATTATTGTAATTCTCTCTCTTCTTACACCTGGCTTTAGCTTCTCAGGATTCCAGCGCTAGTCTTTACCCAACATGATCTTTCATTTCAGCCTTCCCAATTCCAAATTCCCAGGAAAGAAATTGGATCAGCTGGAAACAGATGCCCATGTCTGGTCAAGTAGCTGTTGTAGAAAAATGGATCACAGGACACAAATCTGACTATGTGGTTGTCCTAATATGTGGTTATTACAAATGCTTCAATTCGACAAGCAAAAAAATGCATCTCCTAGCATTTCTGCTACATTGAGGTACCTGCATCAAATTTAGGCCACCACCGACCTACAAAACTAGAAAATTACTGCCTTCTTTACCATTATAATGGGCAATATTTTTACCCTGGATCTCTACTCTGTCGCACAGCCCAGCAGCCTCTCTCTTACCTACTATGGTTGGAAGAGCTACAGACCAATTATAGTAACCAGGAATTTTCATACCTAACCAACCTAGTTATATAGTCTTGACTAAAAATACTTAACCTCTTTATGAGCCTCTGTTTTGGGAGGGAGAAAGAGAGAAATTAAACTAGATAATCTCTGAGATTTCCTCCAGGTCAAATGTGTTTGTAAAACATTTTGTCTCAATTATTTTGATAGATTTAGTATTAAATTCAATTGGTAATTGTCAGAGAAATGACTTCAGCTTCTCCCTTTATAAGATTGGTCTGTTTCCTAATTAACTCTCTCCCATTTTACCACATTTCATCGCATACTGAACATCACCAATAAAGACCAGAACCTATCAGGAACAGTCCTCTGTGTCCTTGTAACTGCTGTTCTCTTAGACAAGGATATGCCCTTTGAACTCTTTCCTGCTACTGAAGTACTAATCTTTCAAGACCCAGGTAAAATGTCACCTCCTCTCTGCAGCCTTCCCTGATAACAAAAACTGTTTTTTTCTTCTGAGGCATAAGTTACTAATGCATCTCTTTTAGCATGAATTTCACTTGGATTTAAACTATACTTGGTTGGTAATTTATTCTACATCACTTACTAAGTAATAAATGCCTAAAGTACATTATTTCTTAGACATCTTTGTACCTCCCTCCCCACAAAAAAAAAAATGTCTAGCAAAGCATTTAGAACGGACACTGAATGAATTGATGTTTCTATCTCTCTCTCCTTTCCCTTCCTCTCTGAAATCAATTAAAAAATATTTTTAATAAAAATAACCTTTTTCTTCACTTCTGTAATACAGTTTTGTATTCAAGCATTCAAATGTTTAAAATTAATTATCTTTGCTCATTGTCATGCATCAACATGAACTTTAATGGAAATGTTATGTGTTTTTTATTCAAAATCCTCTAAAAGGCAAATATTTATCTATCCGGCCTTTTATGCCTGCTCTCTGACCATGAGTACCTGACCTTGCTGTGTTTCTGACTTGATCCTCAAGACATTTAGCTAGTTGCTCTAATATCTTCTTGTAAAAGTTGTGGCAAGGTCAGCATGATTAAACGTAATACCGTCACCCCTGTTGACTTGGGCTCCATTGTTACGTGTAGTTAGTTCCCTAAAGATAAGTATATCCTTCTTCTTGGTATTTCTCAATTGCATGAATGTGTGTCCTCAGATCTTTGTACTGGAATTAAGAATCTCTTCTGAGGGATATTTAGAAAATATCAACACCTCAGTACATGGGTTTGTAATCAATCCCTCATTCTGTTTTTCTATTCCCTATGGCTGCTTGACTTTAAAATGGATGAACAAAAGATTATAAGTAGAAAGAGGGAATTTGTCTGTGATTTTTCAAATCATCAAGTACTTCTCCAAACTCAGTTGAAACTGAGTTTCTCCCAACAATACTACTTATTGTATTGCTCTGTCTGCACAGTTACTACTATTGCTTTCTCTTCTCCATTCTAGAACTGGTCAAAGGTGAGACAGGTTTTGAAAATAACTGTATTATCTCCCTCAAAAATACTTCTTCAAAGTAGAATATATTCTCGCCTATTGAACTGGCTTATGTTACTGTGAACACACCAGCAATCAAAGGATGTCATTAATTACACTGAGGAGTGCACTGAGGTCATTACTAAATGTGTGACAAAAAAACAACACCAACAAGTGTGAATCTCCCAAGATGATCTGGATATGATCTCAGTTATGTTTAACTGAGATGTATTCGCAGTTGTCTGAAACTCCATTATCTGCATTGTCCTCTACAGGCAATGGGGGAAAAAAAAAGATGATATGATCAAAATGAAAATGGCCAACCTTAAAATAAGAAATGGGAAGCCCATAAAATTGAGAGGAAGCACTATTTACATTACATCTCTAGAATGAGAGACTACATCTGGGAGATACTAACCCAGGAATTAGGGGGGAAACCTCTGTGATGTAAGAGAAATAAATCATAGGGCATTAACATATTCTAAAGAAAAACTCCTCATTATTATTATCCTGTCTGTGCATTCATCCTGCACTCACTAAAACCACCTTCTTAGGAAAGCTATGATTGTGAACATGCAAACTAAGGGTCACATGCTGAACCATGGGGAAAAAATGTATGGAGATACTGCCAAGCACTGAGACCACCCAAATATGCTCTATTAATAAAACAACTCATCATTACTTTCTTTGCCTTCTTTCACTTTATACTCAAGTAGTATAATATACATTGATAGATTTTCAGATATAAATTGGGTCTATTATAAATAGTGCTGCTATCGGCATGTTTGGGGGTATATTTTTAAGAACAGAGTGGCTAAGTATGGGTGTGATCAACTATAGTAGATACTGCCCAAAACAAGTCTTACAAGTTGTACTAGTTTTTACTCTCATTAGGAATATGAGTTACAATTACTGCATCTCTTTGTGTTTTCCTAGTTCACTGATCTCCTACAAATATTTTTAATCAAAAAGTTATGAGTTAAGCACATAATTTGTTGCATCAAATACTGTGTTAAATTGTCATTGCTGTGTGACCTCTCATGATATATTACAGTAAGTGATAGAGACAGGTAAACATATCCATTCTGACCAAATCACTGACAAATAATAAGTTTCAAAAATAATTTCCTAACAACTAGAGTTTTAGTGCAAAATGGAAAACTTAGAAACTTCATTCATTTCTTCAAAGTAGGAGAGAAATAATTTTTGCCACAGTGTAAAATATGAAACTCGTTTATTCAAAAAATGTTTCCAGGAACTTTGATTAGAAAATTTAAAAGTCCCTAATGAAAATTCCTTTTAGTTTTGACAGTGATTAAAAGAATACCATCAAGCAGAACTTCGTTTGAAAGAATAAAATGTTCTTTTCTGTGCAAAGGATTATTGAAGACAGTTATGCAAATGTGCAAAAAGGGGGAAAGACAAGATTATAAGCCTCTTAATGTGGGCAAATACTGAATTTCCCAAGGAAACTCATATTATGTAGCTACTATTCTATAAACCTAAAAACAATGGTAAAACAAACAGAGCATAATCGTGCACACCAGTTTTCTGATCTTAATCTAAGACAACTGTGACCCCTACTGTCCACATATGTTTGCACATTTAAATTCTCAAGGCAAAGCTCAAAATCATTACTGAATATTCTTTGAGCTTCTCATAAAAAAGACCACTAGACTGGAAACCAATGCAAGGTCTAAAAATATGCCTCTGATTCTCAACAAAGAGAATTCTGCAAAATTTGAAAGAAGTACTAATGTGTCAGCATGTAACAGTTCTATTTGTCCCCAAAGCTTCCCTGCAAACTAGCCACAGGCATTTCACCTGTCCCTCTCTAGTCCCATTGTATATGGCTAAGATTGCAGCGGAAAAAGAATGGTCCAACATATTAAATTTAAAAGGGTATATATAAGAAATGCTGTCAGCCACAGCTGCAACCCCAATGTTGGTTGGTTGTGTAGATTTCTTAGTATTAACTTGAGTTAATACCAGTTTCCCCCTGTAGAGAGAAAAAAACAAAACAAAACACTTAGTTGTGGATCAAGCATACTAATATGGCCTCCAGATACCTGGGTGGAGTTTTAATATAACATTTAAAGAGAGAGATTAACTGGTCATCAAACAGAAGTTTAATAACATATATATCCCTCCCTCCCTATATACATGGGAGAAACCCAGGAAAACTGAGTAACTCTCTGAAATGGTCCCAGCCACCACATAAATACCATCACCAGCTAAAAACAAAAGATGCTGGGGGTAGGTGGTAGGGAGCCAATTAGGAATAACAGACCTAAGTCCTTGCCTTCTCCAATGAGAAGAGTTTCTTGAGATTTAGAGTCATTCCTCTCCTATGGTACAGAAAGGGAGGCACCCTTACAAATGGAGATTTCCCTTATAAATGTAAATATCTCTTACAAAAAGCATAACTCTACTCACTTTTCAGAACTTCCCCTATGTCTGCTGTTTCTTAAAAATAACCAGCTCAATATAATCAATATGCCAAAGAGGCATGTTTTAGAGTGGTATATTTTGCTCCCCTTCACCAAGAATGCTACATTCGATTTTAAAGGGTCATTTGTGATTCATTTAATAATTACAGCAGTCCAAATAGGTAGGTTTTATTGTTCTACTAACTATACAAAACAGTAACCTGAAGTTTGGGTTGGTTGAGTACCTACCCACCTAGTACTACTCAGTAGAGCCAGGATTTGAATGCAGGTGGCCAATATCTTGAGCCTGCACATTCAAGCAAGAGAGTCAATGATTGCCGACAGCTATTTACTACCACAGCAGAACAAACTAAAAGGGACTGATGGCAATGCCACCTGCAAGACTAGTGATATAATCTGAACAGAAGGAAAAAAGAAATACCTCTAGAAAGAAACAGGAGGAACACACAAACCCAATGTCCCCTTTCTTACCAACATATTGCCAAGTAAATGTGAGATGTTTCCACCTGTACATGGGTTTGGTGATGAGAATAAGGAAGTGGTGGATTGAGAGAGAAGGGAAAACTCAGGATCTGGGAAAAATATTTCTTTTAGCCCTGGCCGGTTTGGCTCAGTGGATAGAGCGTCAGTCTGCGAACTAAAGGGTCCCAGGTTCGATTCCGGCCAAGGGCACATGCCTGGGTTGCTGGCTCGATCCCTGGTAGGGGGTGTGCAGGAGGCAGCCGATCAATGATTCTCTCTCATCATTGATGTTTCTATCTCTCTCTCCCTCTCCCTTCCTCTCTGAAATCAATAAATATATATTTTTTTAAAAGAATATTTCTTTTAGGTTGAGTCCAGCCCCAATGTATGCGTTCTGGTACTGGAAAAGAAGCGAGTGCAGAGAGAGGAACTGAAGCTGTCAAAGAGAGGGAGGGAAACAGAAGCGTTATATAGAAGTGACACCCTTGCAATAAGCTGGTCATTATTTAACAGGAAAGGAGTGAAAGGAGAGAACAAACAGTACAGACATGCCATTTGTTCAACTCTGTCAAAAAGCTGCATTTAATACTCCGAGTCTGTTCCCTGCTCTATTGAAGGGGAAAGGGACTGGACAAAGACAGTTTAGAAGCATGACAGTAAGGCCAAGGTGAGGTAGGAGGCTAACTGCCCATCAAACACACCTGGAAACAGGTAATTGGCCAGAATGGGCGTGGCCACTGCAAGCTCTGGTAACCTAACTATATAAACTTCCAAACAGAGGAAGGGCTCTCCCTCTCTTGGCTCTCTCTGCTCCAGGGTGTCTGGCTCCTGTGACCCCTGTTGCAGGGGCACACTCCCCTGTGCCCCACGTGGTTCAGGGCCATGTGGGGCTCCACACATGGACTCATGGACTTTAATCTGGACTAATGAATGCTGAACCACATCTGGCTGCAACATGGAATGGAAGCTCTGGACATTGGCCCTGTTTCTGACTCTGCTGAACTCCCAGCTGCACCTTTTCCAGGACTGGCTTAAGGGGCAGGGGACTTTGGGACCCAGATAATGTAACTTTATGCAAATAAAGCCTTCTTCCTCATTCCATCCTCCCGTGGGGCTTCTAAAAATGCTTCTTTCAGTGGCGCCCCAAAAACCAAACGGCAGGGGGGTTTCATCCACCAGCAGCAGAAAGGAGATGTGAGGCCTAAGCACAGGAGAGGGGTCAGTGCTGTGAAGGAAGGTTACCTTTTCCTCTAAGCCAGGAGAGAAGAAAGGGGGATAAGCAAGTGCAGAGATAATGAGACACAGACACGGCAGGGATGGCACTGTGGCCTGTGGCAAGGGGTGGAGGGGTGAGGGAGTTCTCACTGGATGACCTCAATCTGCTCAGGAAAATGAGAGACAAGGTCATGTGCTTAGGATGAAAGATTTGAGGTTGATTGGAAGGGACAGGATGGAGCAGCCACTCAGGTGATGCATTAGGGAGTGAACGTGACATAAATAAAAGGATCAGTAAGTAGCAGAGAGAGCAGCAGCAGCAGCAGCAGCAGCGCTGTGACTTGGTCCAACAAAGCAATCTGAGATTGAAATGGATAAAGGGGCTTTGTTGGGACCCAGGATTGGGAGATTCTCAAAGTGGTCACGAGAGAGGAAATGTGAGCCTCACATTTGAGGTTTCTGAGAGAGGAAAAAAGCACCCCTGAAATGCTTGGCCAGAGCACTGAGACAGGTCAAAACCACAGTGTGGGTGTCCTGCTATATGTCCCACTGCAACCTACACTCCCACCATCACAACTTTCCTCACAAGGGTTATAACTGCTTATTTTGTAGGTGTCTCCAACTCAACTGCAAGCAACCCGAGGACAGGGGTTGTGACGCCTTTGCTCATCCTTCAATGTGCACCACACGGCACAGCACCTGCTCACAGGTGTCATCAATAGTCATCTGCTTGGACTTTGACCACATGTATGCCTCTGGCATTTATGCTGCTCAGGTTCCAACCAGGACTTCTTTCCTGGGTTTTTCCCTGCTAGAGGCTCTGGGAAGGTTATCTTTTTCTCTAAGCCAAGAGGGAAGAAAGGGGGATAAGCAAAAGTGCAGAGATAATGAGACGCAGCAGGGATGGCACTGTGGCATGTACCTGGCTTTGTCTGGTACACTCGTCCTTACCTTTCAGACTGACTACCTAATTCTTCTTCCTTGCTTACTAGTTTCCAGATATTGCTATCTTGGCTCATTGCTTCATCTCACTATATGTGCTGCCACTTTTATGCCTCGCACTAACTATGATGCAGTAACATCAACACGACATGAGAAGAAAACATCAAGTTGAAGTGTGGACAGCATCCAGAGACAGAATTAATCAGGTCAGAGTTAGATTCAGGAGAGAGAGGTTCCATCATCTGGCATTAGTAATGAACAAGAATAGAAACTGAAGTCAGAAAAATGTCAAAGGCTGAGAGCCAGAAGTCAGGGAGGGAACAGAGAAAAAGTAGAGTGGAAGATGACAAGGGGCAATAAGTTACAAAGAATAAATGTGATCTGTGGGTCAGAGGAGATAAGGACAATGACCCTGTGGCTCAAAGAGCTCAGCTCTGACACCTGTGGCTTTTGGGGGGACAACGAAGTGAGCCTGACACTTGAAAAGAGACCATATGTCCTGTTATATTTAAGCCTATAAGCAAAAGTACATTGTAGTCATTACCTGAGGACCTATGGGTTCAGGGCTGTTCTATTTAGTCAGAGGCATGAGTCCATGCAGTCACAAGACATTTGTTGAACACCTACTGTGTACAACTCAGGAATACTCAGAGCAATAAAAAAGGCATAGTCAGCCCTGGCGGTAGCTCAGTGGTTAGAGCATCGGCCCATGCACCAAAGGGCCACAGGTTCGATTCTCATTCAAGGGCATGTACCTGGGTTTCAGGTTCAATCCCCAGCCTGGGCCAGGGCATGTGCAGGAGGCAACCAATCGATGTGTCTCTTTCACATCGATGTTTCCCTCTCTCCCCACCCTTTCCTCCCTTGCATCCACTCTCCTTAAAAAAAAAAAAAATCAATGGAAAAAAATATCCTCAAGTGAGGATTAACAATAACAACAACAAAAAAGCATTGTCATTGCTTCCAAGAAGTTTACAATCTGGGAAGTGAGGCATATAAATATTCCTTGGTCAAAGGTATCCGCAAATGGTAAGAGTGAAGAGGGGAGAACCTTTCCTCCCTCGGAGGGATCTAGAGGGACTTCTAGAGCAAGTGTCACCAGGGCGAGTCCTAAAAGATGATAGTTCACTGGGTAAGAAAAGCTCGTTGGGCACAGGAAAAAGAATGTCTCTGAATACGTCACTACGAAAGTTACTGCACTTGGCAAACCATGGAATCACAGAATGACAGGAGAAGAAACTAAAAAATAGTAAGTGGGAATTAGATAATTAGAGCCCTTGCCATAATGAAACATTCAGAATTTTATGCTGTGAGAAGACAGGATCCATAAAAGGATATAGGAACAGGACATTTCTAGCCACGGGAATAAAGAATTCATAGGGAACCACATGATTTTTCAGATAGGGTAAAATGCAGAAATGTAAGCTTCCTATGGTATTTTATAAAATTAGAGTCAATTTGTGGAATTTAAAGAAATGATCTACAGAAGAAGTATCTCTCTTTTTTTAAATTGATTTTAGAGAGAGAGGAACAAAGGAGGAGAAAAAGAGAGAAACATCAATTGGCTAACTCTCATGCACCGGACTGAGGATTGAACACACAACCTGAGTATATGCCCTGATCGGGAATCGAACCAGGGAACTTTTGGTGCACAGGACGATGCTCAACCACTGAGCCACACAGGCAGGGCCATAATAAGGATCTTTAATTTCATGGAGGCTCTTGAGCAATGAAATAGTATTGTAGGTAGTGAGCTTCCTACACAAGAGGTATTAAAGTAGAGGCTACAGTTTGTAAAAGGCACACTGGAAAAGGTGCTATGGGAAGTAAAAAAAAAAACAACCAGTAAACCTATTCCCACCCAGGTTATAAGATTTTGTATTTCTTCTGTACTTCAGAATGCCAGGAGGTTATATGCTCTACAGATATTGAGTAGTTTATTATCTGTAACAAAACACAAAATTAACTCCGACATAAGCCTTTAACAAGCAGTTTCCAAGCCTCAATGAGTTTGTGGAAATACATTTAAACCAAATTCTATTGTCTAAAGAATTCTCAGACTTTATAGGCTGAGATTTTAAGCTAATAGTACAAAAAAGGGAAACTCCTAAATTACAGTAAGTCTTCACTTAATGTGTGGATAGGTCCTTGGAAACTGTGACTTTAAGTGAAATGACATATAACACAACCAATTTTACCAAAGACTAATTGATATAAAGAAAAATTAAATTCCTACTGCATATTTCTGGCCACAAAAATAACATCACCAAACACCTAAATAAAGACCCAAAACACTTCTAATATTAAACACTGAAATAAATGTGAGCTATACATACACGAATTGCCTTTTTTATTTTCTTGATGGTCATTATTAGATGAGAGCAGGAGATTTTAATTTAGATGCACTCCTGTTTATCATTTTTTCTTTTAAGTCAGTAAGCTTTTCTCCTGTGTTTTCTTCCAGAAGATTTTTAATTTTTGCTTTCACATTTAGGTCTGTGATTTTTTTTTAAAATATATTTTATTGATTTTTCACAGAGAGGAAGGGAGAGAGATAGAGAGCCAGAAACAACGATGAGAGAGAACATCGACCAGCTGCCTCCTGCACATCTCCCACTGGGGATGTGCCCGCAACCCAGGTACATGCCCTTGACCGGAATCGAACCCGGGACCTTTCAGTCCGCAGGCCGACGCTCTATCCACTGAGCCAAACCGGTTTCGGCAGGTCTGTGATTTTGTTGGTTGATTATGTGTGTACTGCATGAGGCAAGAGCTGATACCCATTATTTAACTTACATCCAATTGTTCTAACACCATTTTTGATAAGGCTACCCTATTCCCATTTAATTGCCTTGTTACCTTTGATGAAAATCAACTGACAAGTGTGGATCTATTTCAGGCGTCTCTGTTCTGTTCTGTTCTACTAATCTATAGGTCTAGCCACATGCCAATACAACACTATCTTGGTTACAGCCACTTACTAAGTCCTGAAACCAGGTAATGTAGGAACTCCAACTTTGTTCTGCTTCATAAAATTGTTTTTGGTATAGTCTTAACTTTTACTCTAGTAGCCAAAGCATTCTGTATTACATAGCACATATGCATTAGCCTTTACTTAGAAATTTGCATAGGATTAAATCCATGGATATGAAGATGCACAGGAAGAGAGACACAGCACCCTCTTTCGTTCCTGCATGATTATCCTTTTAAAATATAGCTAAGTCCTTCAGTAGCTTAACTATTTATACTTTGTGTATTGTGGTCCATATCATTGCCCTAAATATTGAACTACTATCACATAACATTTCTGCTCCTACTCATTCACAATGAATCATAACTGTATTGCCTGTCCCTATAATCTTCTCTCAAAATTCAATCTCCACAATACTTAAACATTTGAATTTCTTTAAACCCAACAGACAAGGTTTAACCTTGTCAGAACTTAGCTGCAGAATAGTCACCTTTATGACATGTACAAATGCCACTGCACATTTTGATGGCATTCTCACTGTCAGGGCAAATCTAATTTCTGGTCTGCTCTCCTGAGATATTTTGTCCTGCTTTACTATTCATAACTTATGTAAACTATTATGAATTCTCCCTGCCATACAGTCATTATATGATAGTTTCTTGAAGTAAATCATTATGGGTGGTATACATCAACTCTATTTTTAAGATAAAGAGCAAAAGGATGCCCTATTTTGAATTTGGATGCCCTATTTTGAGGGACAGGTATACTCAGTTATTTCTGAGGGATGGGGTGAGCCAGGGAAATTACAAATTAAGAGCAGAAGGAAAAGAGGAAGAGGGGGATCTTTGCTCTGGACCTAATAAGAAAGGGATGAAGATCAAAGGAGTAGGAATTTAGAGACACAAGAGTCATCTCACTTGTATATTTTGATTCCTAGAAGTTTTTTCCAGAGACCTTTCTCAGTAACTACAGTGCTGTTGTCAGAACCTAGATCTGAAAGCTTATGACCTAACTCCATCCAGCCCCGGTGTAACTATACAGGTCACCACTTCCATTTCATCCCACAATGCCACCATCCCTTTAATTCTCTTAGAAATATAAAGGAGAATAGAAAATATGCTCTTTTTTCTTAATGATAGAGGAAATACACAATACAATGATCTCACAGGTACTAAAGTCTCCCTGGATCCCCAACCACTAGGATCTGAATGTATACTAATTAAATATTGACTGAGGCATCGGTTGTTAAAACATTTATTAACACAAAGAGTTTTAATAAATGCTGAAAAGCGCTACAGATAAATGAAAGTAACCATGCCCTCTGTGAACTGACTAACTGGACAGAGGTAAATCAAGCTCATTTCTATAGCCTCCACTAATAATCAGAATCGTCACTAACACAACTATCTAATTTCTTGACAAAGTCTAAATTTTAGAATCAAGAGTCCTTGGAAATCATCTAATTAAAATTTTATAGATGTAAAAATTGGGGAATGAGAGAGAAATTATGTAACTTGTATAAGGCCACATACAAATCTAGTCCAAAAAGGAATTAAATGCCAGTTTTCCATTGCTACCTTCCCAAACTACTCTATACCAAAAATATTCTACACCCTCACCTTCCCCAGATCTTTTTGGAGATATTGTCTCAAGCTTGGAAAAAGCATGTCTGGAGATAAGAGGTAGAATATTACTTTTCATTCAACAAGAAGCATGAAATTGGGTATACTTCCTGAGAGCTGACATAGAACATCGCTTCAATAAAGTCAAGTGCAATGGAAGCAGCAATTTTGAGATTTACATATAAACATTATTGCCATATAAAACTAAAAAGAAAATTTTCTCAAACTAGAGTGAAGAATTGATGTAATTATCTTCAACTATTAAACTAAAAACCTGCTTCAAATTTCTAGAAAAACATCTAATCCCCATTGTTTCTTTTTCACTTTACTCCACATATTTAGGAAATCAAACTTGTTAAAAAAAAACTTATCAAAAAAGAATTAATAATAATCCAAGGAATTTTTCATTAATGTTATTACATAGGATTTTCAATGCAATTTCACCAAGTTGTTCCATCCAGAACTTCCTAGAGAGGAGTAGTGCTATTCCAGACTCCTGTAGTGATAAATTAGTAAATTGTGTAAGGCTCTCTGCTTTGTGCCAGTAAATCCTTTGGAAATATGATTGTTGTAGTTCCAGGCATAGTTACTAATAATATACTCAGATTGCCTATGTGTACCTCTATGTTCTATCTTAAATAATAGAGAAAAATTAAGTACCCAATTCTAGCACCTACTCTACCAGGCTGTCTCAGTTGATAAATTTTTCTTCATTATCTTCACTGTAAATGGTCTTACGTGTTAAACAACACCCACCTTGAATGCAAACCAGCAATCATTATGATTGCGTCCGGGTCTTGAAAGCTAAAGATATGGTAGCATGACTCATCCCTGATCATAATAGCTCATAAATTTTATGGATAAGTACACTTTTTGGCAAAGGAAGGACATCAAGCCACATATATATTAGAACTCAGTACCTAGAAATAAAAGATGGTGGCTTTTTCATTAACCATTTATTGTTATTAAAGGACAAAATCAATAGCAAATATACTCATCCAACTGAAAGTCAATTTGATGCAATTTCATGTGGGATTTCATTTTCATAGCTTTTTATGCCTCCCCCTCAAATTCTAGTAAAAGAATATGATCTGCCCAAATGTAAGACAAATGTAAAGCCTGAGACGATTATAGTCTTTGAAAGGCATTGAATGAATTCACTTTTTCACAACTGTAAATTGTCAGACTAAAAACATTATTTTCTTCAAACCATAAGGCAGTTTATAGGGCAGCAGATTACCGACATGCCTCAAAGCTGGAAGTATGTAGGGTTCTTTTTTAAACAATTTAGAGTGCTTATCTGAGTGTTAAGACCATTTGCAATCTGGCTTTATGTCTATTAGAAACCAATGACATAAAAGCAACCATCGTCCTCTTGATTTACTTGTATTATTACTGACAGTCTCCAAAGGTACTTAAAGAGCTAGATGAAAAATAAAATTGTTCAGTCAATTATCAGTCATCTGGCAATAATTTCAGTGCAGGCGAGCATTCTGTGAGCAAGTCAGAGTTTTATTTATAAAGAATAGCATATTTTCTGCCAGCATTCCTAAATTAAAACGTCTTGTGCATCCATTGTCCATTTTAAAACTAAGCTATAAACTACAAATGCACAAGACTGTCTGTACCAAGGAGAAGTCATCTTAATGTAAATTACATTTTTTAGAAAGAACAATACATTCATATGTCCATTTGAATTACAGGACAGCACAAGTTTTATAATGAGAAGCATCAGTGTTCTCCCCAATTTCCATGCCAACTATCCACTCCTCAGAAGTCAATGCTTTCAACCATTCTCTTTCGTTCTGATTGTTACCTCCAAAACACCAAACAATATGCTCATGTTTTTGTTTCTTTCTTTCTTTGTTTTCACCAAACTATATCTACTCCCTACTAGAGTTGGAAAGAAATGAGCCCAAACCCAGGCAGACCTGCCTCCCACACACCACTGTGTCCCCCCAAAATTGATTCACATGCAGCAGACTTCTGCATGTCTTCAACTCTGTTTCATCCACCAACATGTCTTCATTACATTTTCGTCTTCCAGAAATTTTGTTGACATAACTTTCATCTATTGACCCTTTACTGCTAAAGGTTATATGTCACCTTTAACACTTCTTTACTAACATTCCACTGGGATTTTAAAGGCCTTGTTTAGTCTACCACCTTAAAGCAGAAATGTAAACACATAGTAATATCCACAGTTTATCACACATTTCACTGGGCAACGAAGACAAAGTGGCCACTCAGCAATGTGTTGTTTAGGTTACTGTTTGGATTTATAAGTAGTAATGCCCGTGGTAAAGACAGACCTGAAATTTCAATAGTCTCTACAGATTAATCATTCATCTGTTCATTCAATAGATATTCACTGAGTGCCTCTTGTATTCCAGGGATAATTATAAGTGTTAGAAATATAAAACTTAACCAAAGAAACCGAAATTACAGTTTGGCCTAAGATTTCCATCCTGGGAACATTGGACAACATAAATATGAGGGCCAGCCTGGAATAAGAAAAGCATATAGGGCAGCTAACAGGTGTAAAGTGGCATGAAGAAGGACTAACTGCTGTCTCCCTGATAGAGTGGATTGAGGATATATTTATGGGACTAGTTATAACCATATAAAAAAGGCATGTTGTGAAATAAATATAAAGTATATCATGAATATATATTACATTTTAGTTCTAGGAAGATTCAGCCCTCAATCATGATACACGTATCTTGGATATACCAGATATAGTCACTATTTAGTTACCCAGAAAATAGTGGAATAGAAGCCTCTAAAAAGATGAAGCATAGAATAATGACACCAATCCTTTTATGACTTCCTTGCTTTGCCAGCAGTGAGCTCATTCCCAGACAAACCTCTGTTCTACTCTAGAGTGTAGTAACTGTCACCTTCTAGTGAGGGATGTGGACTTGGAGTCTCAGTCTTGGCTGTACATCCTGACTCAGCCCTTCAGCTTCATAGCTTCAGCACATTCACAGCCTCTCTAAGTTGAAGTTTCTTTGTCTATAAATTAATTTGATGCTAGTACTTCAGAAACTTGCTGGAGGAGTTGAATGAAATAATGCGAGTGAAGGCGAGGCGCACAGTGCATGGTTATTAAGTGCTTGCTATACATATTGATATTGTCACTCTCTGCTGCTCTACTCTACCACAGTCCCTGCTGTCTCTGACCCACTCAACTTGGATATGTCTGGGCTGTGATTATTTACATTTTCTTTTCCTTTTTTTTCTTCTTTTACAAAATATGCTGCATCTCAGCTCCCAAAATTCTCTGATTTATAATGAGGAAAGCGTTTCCGCTTCCCGAGCCTCACTCTGCTCAGTTCAGCCACCTCTGCTTCGGACCACGCTTTATGAGATTTCCCAGAGCAGCTGAAAGGTTCAAACACTGGCCTTTTCTAATTTGTCTGCTCTTCAGGTAGAGCACCCATTCTTCACAAAGGCAACCTTTGGCTCTGGGAGGTGAAGAAAACTTTAATCTTTTTCATTATACAGCACAAATATATATTCAATGTGGGCTGTATGATAAATAAATGTTCTGCTAGAAAGCAGTAAATAATGTTCAGCTTATCTAATAAAATTTCAAGGAGGGTGACTAGAAAAAAAGTTTCTAAAAAGGCTAATTAGAGGGTAAACAGTAAAAAATTTTGAAAAAGGCTGAATTAGAGAAAAATACAGTTTGAAACTTATGAGGTAAATTCATAACTTAGAATTTGCATGAAAAAACTATCTTGAGATCAATGGCTTCCAAGTACCCAATCCTACTTAATTCCTTATGCTTTTTTTGTTGAAAGTATTACATATGCCCCCCTTTATCCTCCACTGACCCCTCCCACTCTGCCCCACCCCCTACCTCAGGGTTTCACCATCCTATTGTCTGTGTCCATGGGTTATGCATATATGCATGTGAGTTCATTGGTTGATTTCTTCTCCCACCCCCCTCCCCTGCCTTCTCTCTGAGGTTTGACAGTCTGTTCGATGCTTCTATGTCTCTAGATCTATTTTGTTCATCCGTTTATATTGTTCATTAGATTCCACATATGAGTGAGATCATGTGATATTTATCTTTCTCTGACTGGCTTATTTTGCTTAGCATAATGCTCTCCAAATTTATCCATGATGTTGCAAATGGTAAGAGTTCTTTCTTTTTTTTACAGTTGCATAGTATTCAATTGTATAATAAGAGAGCCTACCTTCATGGGAGAACATATTTGCCAATGATACATCCAATAAGATGTTAACCTCCAAAATTTATAGGGAATTCATACAACTTAACAAAAGGAAGATAAATAATCCAATTTAAAAATAGACAGTTCTCTAAAGTGGACATACAGAATGCCAAAACGCATATGAAAAAAATGCTCAAAGTCAATAATCATCCAAGAGCTGCAAATCAAAAGGACAATGAGGGACCACCTCACACCTGTCAGAATGTCTATCATCAGCAAATCAACAAATGATATGTGTTGGCGAGGATGCAGAGAAAAGGGAACACTCGTGCACTGCTGGTGGGAATGCAGACTGGTACAGCCACTGTGGAGAACAGTATGAAGTTTCCTCAAAAAATTAAAAATTGAACTCCCATTTGACCCAGTAAACCCACTTCTAGGAATATATCCCAAGAAATCAGAAACACCAATCAGAAAGGATATATGCACCCCTATGTTCATAGCAGCTCAATTTACAATAGCTAAGATTTGGAAACAGCCTAAGTGTCCATCAGCAGATGAGTGGATTAAAAACCTATGGTTCATCCATATGCTTTTGAATTCTTACCTGGCCAGTCCAGGAAAAAGCACTTTCCTGCCTTTTACAGTGGCTACTACAAAAGAAAAGAGCCTCAACAGAGTCAGCAGGAAGAAGGGGCTTTCCTGCCCACCCCATGGTGGTAAGAATTCTGGAAGAATATAACTTGTAATTCAAACCTGAACTCAGACTGGAAAAAAATGATATACCAGTCATAAAAGGCTAGGTCAGACTGTGCTCATTCCAATACCTCAGTGGCTCACAACAACCAAGACTGATTTCTGACTCATGCAACAAGTATCTGTGCATAGGTTGTGGCTCTGTCCTATGTCGTCTTCACTCTAGGATTCAGGCTGTGAGAGCAGCCTCTTACTGTAATAGTAATGGTTATGGCAAAGGGAAGGGAACTTGGGGCCACATGCTGGCTCTTGAATCTTTTTGCCATACATGACTCATGGCACTTCTATTCATATTTCATTGGCCAGAATATATCACATGAGCAAGCTAAATCATTAAATAGGGAAATATAATCCTTCTCCAGGAAGGAGAGCAAGTAGGTGTGCATAATCATCCAGTCTAGCACACTTGGAGTAATAAGAATGATACCCTCAGGTAGATCTCATTTCACTGAGTATACTGCCTTTCTATATGCATCACCTAACTTTATCATTACAACAAGTATGTGCGATAAGACAGTAGTCATATATCCTCTTACAATTCGGAACTGAAAACAGAAGAACTCAGTGGTTGGAGAATTTTCTATTACTTGAATTTGTCTGAAAATGGCTCTAGTTCCCTTGAGTGGTAGTGAGTTCCCATCTTGGAAGGAATCAAAGAGAAGATAAACAACTACTTTGTACTAATGCTGAAGGGAGATTCAAGGAGCCTGTGAGTAGACTGGCAAGATAACCTTTAAGATCCCTTTTACCCAGAAGACTCTATGATTTTGCAAGTCATCCAAGTTCACACAGCTGTCAAGCAGCCAGTCAGTGGCAAATGTCTTTCTCCTCCAAATGAACATATATACAGAAGGGGAGAAACAAAGCCCAATGTAATTTGGTGATATGGCATTCAGGTTCCTTTCCTTTGGTATATAAATGTTGGGGAAATTGCTATCACCTATCACTTCTGAATCAGTATGCATCAAGTGTCTGATGTTGGTTTGGTGACTAAAATGCCATGAATTATTATAAGCATTAGCAAACATTCCAAACACTCTGGGTTTGCTGCTCTGATGTGATTCTTAATAAAATATAAGCATATTGACACTAGCATGTCTATCAGTCCCCCCAGACACAATATTCTCTTGGGTTGCATCATAAATAAACAAAGATTCCACTAGAGAGTATAAAACAAGTATTTATTATGTCATTACTTAAAAAAAATATTGTCCCTGAACAGAAAAACTACTGAGGTCTTGCATTTTAACAATATTTTGGGACTTTATGAAAAAAACAATTCACTTACTGATGACTTCCTTTCCTTCTCTTAATCTTTCACGAGTTTTGGACTTTATTAGCACTAATTCTACAGCAATATGATCCTAAAATGATTATTTGGACAAGTAATTCAGTGATCTAAATTTTTCCCACCTGTCATATGAAAATGTAGTGTTGGTAAAAAATTAAAATTAAAAAGAAAGCAAATAACCTCATTTTAGTATTTTAAGTACTTTTACTAAAAGAATAGTCCCACAATTTTTATCTATTCATTTCCTATTATCAGACCTAAGTAGGCATAACAAATGCAAAGAATGACGTGTATCTGCTCATTGTAAATGTGTTAACTCATTCGTTGTATATTTCATGTTTGTAGACCTAATATTAAATAATTTTTTTGAAAATTTAAAATAATATTTTCATCTTCCAGGAACAAAGAAATGTTCAGCATTTCAGAAACTCAAGATCTGACATCTGAACAGGTTGTTGGCTTGGCCCATACAAGGGCCACTCATGCCAAAAACTAACAGCACAGTGTTAGCAAATGAAATTCTTGTCGAGCTGGTCCTTAGCCAGTGACCCACTAAATCATTTTTTTCAAACCCAATTTTAAGTGAGGCCAACCATTTAAAATTGATTGAGGTGTTGGCTCTCAGGTAGTCAGGACTCATGAATAAAGTATCAAACTGAACAGGTTGTCCAAATGTGATTTGTCCCATGTTTCCCTCAAGAATCGCCCATTAGCTTCTAATGACTTGAACTTCGACCTGATTGTGCACACAGTTTGGATATGGCCAACACCAACGCCTTCCTGGAGAAAAACTCAAGTCCCACTGTAAAAGTATAACCAATTAAGAAGCATAAATATATAACATTCTGCTTTACTTGGTTTGCTCTCAGGAAACAGTTCTGAATCTCAGAGTGGTGCTTTTCCTAATGTAATCACTACTAAGGCACAAGAGCCAGGAAAGGAACCACCGTGTTCAGACACAGGAATCTGGAAAAAAAAATGACTCCACTGTTGAAATCAATCCAGCTTCTGCAGAATCCATGGGTGATTTTTCTGGTAAGGTATAAAAGTTCGCTTCATTGTATTTGACACATCAATGCTCAAATAAAAAGGACAAGGAGAGGAGTTACACCTCTTAAAGAATGTTTAAGATGTTCTTAAAAGCTTAGTTGACTTGGAGGTGCTCCTTTCAAAACCAGTTTTAAAATAAAAAGCATTGGAGGAGAAAAATAAACTGAATTTTACTGAAAAAATCTATATTTAATGCTGTAAAAAGTATTGAATTCTTTCATCATAGAAGTTCATGTTTATAGGTTTCAGACACTTTTCAGGATCGGCAATACAGGCAACCAGTTCTTCTTTGTTCCATAAGATGACATTGTATAAACATGCCTTTCTAAACCAAGTAGAGCACATTTCATATTCTAGAGTGTTGAGGAATACAAAGCAAGGCTGTTTTATTAATACAACTTGTTTCAGGTAATTTTCTTGGGATCTCTAGTTATATCACTATTTAAAATTCTTTATCAGTCTTGACTAGAGGCTGTCCCTACAGGTCAGCAACGGCTCATTTTTTTAAATATTTAGATCCCTCTTATTCTCTGATTACTAGAACAAATAAAAGAAATAGAAGCAGAATCGTGGGTTTAAGTCCCAGCTCTGGCACTGCTTTGTTGGGTAACCTTTAAATCACTTAATCTCTCTAGGCCTCAATTTCTTACTGTTAAAATGTTGACTATAATACCTACCTCCTAAGGTTGTTTTGAGGCTTAGATGGCTTGATATTTATAATGTGCTTAGAAGAGAGCTTGGTGCCGTAGAAGTGTTTGGTATATAGTTAACACAATAGAAAGCAAGCAAATGATCAAAATATAGATAAGAATTTTATATATTCTTAACTTTCATTCAAAATTTATTTAATAATTGCCACTTTCATCTCTTTTAAATCTATGAAATTTGCTTTCTCCACAGCTTTTTAACTGTGTAACTTTGGACAAGTTATGTAACATCTATATGCTTCAGTTTCATCTGTAAATTGGGGATAATAAAGTAAGACATCATAGAATTATTGTGTGTAATAAATAAAGTTATACTGGTATGAAGCCCAACACATGTTAAATAATAATCATACTCTTAATGAGGCCCTGGATGTATAATAAATGTGATAGTTTATATTATGATGAAGACAGATTATCCAGTAAGTGGTAACCTTACTGGGTAATCTATCTCCCATTTTCAAGACCATTTTTCCTCAAAAATATGAAGGAACTTAAAGATTTAATGTTCATTCATAAATTGGATCAATCTTTCATGTAAAATGTGATATATTTCAATACATATTCCTACACTATAGAGGCAACTATAGTGTAGGAATGTAATGTAATTAGATTTTTACATTACATCTTATACTGAAACAAATGCAAATGTAAAAATTAATTCTTTAGACAGAGTAGGAAATGTTGATACATAATTTTTTATCACACTAAGGCACAAAAAAAGACTATTTTAGGGATGGGAAAACCTTTTCTGCAAAGGGCCATATATTTTAGATTTTGAAGCCCTTCTGGTTTCTATTCCATCTATTCTCAACTTTAGCCATTGTAGCAGCAAAACACCCACAGAAAAATAAGTAAATGAAGATATATCACCGTGTTCAGTAAAACTTTATTAATAAAAACAGGCTGCAGGCCAGTTTGGGCTCTAGGACCATAGTTTTCCATCCCTATGTATTTTATCCCAGTGTCTGAATCAAAACCTACAGAAACCTCTGTAAAAATTATGTTGGTTTACCAAGTTTGCCATATTATCGTGGGTCTAAACGATATATAACATTATGAAAAAGAAATAAATAATGTGTTTTTACCTTCATAAACACTGTAATCTAGACAAGAGGTTACAAATAAAGTAATAAAAGTTATAAAGAAATATACAGATGTGTGTTTCAAATTATATATGGTTTGTAGTCAACCCATGTAATGTCAAAGGCTGAAGAAAATTACATGAAATTCAACTGAAAGATTTCCCAGTGGGACTATAATTCTATCCGTGGCTCATTTTCTATGGACACCAGACCATTTTTCTTCAAATACATGAAGAAACTTAAAAGATATAATGTTCCTTCATAAACTGAATCAATTTTTCATGTAAAGTGTGATATATTTTAATACACATACTTTTTCAGAATTTTATTCTTAAGAGCTCCCAACATGAAAGTCTCTTCTCTGGGGTTCTCTTGCCAAATATCTGAAAACCAGGCAGTTCCACAATCCCATTTGTGTTTTTCTCGTCCCATAATCCAGAAACTGACTCATTTTTTGTGCCTTAACAAATTGGCTGGTAAATTGATTTTCTAAAATGTAAGCCTGGGTTATCCTTCAATTAACGTATTAAATTAAATATCAAATGTGCCATCAAGGAATTCTTTTCTAGTGACAATTAAGTTTTACAAGCATTATTCTGTCTGTTTATTGCAGCATGACAAATATAACACTTTAGGCATCAAACTTTAATACACTGTCTGTTAACATGTAATCTAATTCATCTTGAGAACATTAATTTTTTCCAGTGGGGAAAAAATTCTTTATGATGCACATGTAAAGAATAGAAAAACAATGCTCTGCTCCAATTATTCCATTAACCATCTCAAGTTCTTTAAAACCTTCTCATTTAGTCTTGCTTTGAAGGTATGACTTGATAGTCTCTGATTCCTACAAAGGTCTCTAGTTTTTCCTGCCCCAGAAAACAGAAACTTTCTCCAAGTACAGTTTGCTATATTCCTGCCACACTGGGTTTCCTGAGCCGCCAAAGTCATTCCTGAATCTTTGCCTTTGTTATTTCCTCTGCCTGGAAAACTTTACCTTTACTCTTCTTATTAATGTCTTATTAATGAATATTCTACAGGTCTTAGTTCATCTTAGTTACTCAAAGTACCTTTTCCAGATGACTTCATCTAAAATGTTACACACACACACACACACACACACTCCATCAGTCATTATCAGATCACCCAATCCATTTCTTTGCCAAGATCTGAAATTATCCAGTTTTTTTGTATATGCATTTATCTACTTTATGACTTCCTAAACAAGAATGTGTGATCCATGAGAGCAGGGGTATGTGTTGGCTTGTTCTTTGCTTCTCCAGCTCCTAGAACAGAGTCCGGTACAAGACAG
This sequence comes from Myotis lucifugus, assembly GCF_000147115.1. Lineage (NCBI taxonomy): Eukaryota > Metazoa > Chordata > Mammalia > Chiroptera > Vespertilionidae > Myotis > Myotis lucifugus. The sequence goes on from NW_005871301.1 coordinate 1,180,399, forward strand.
GCCCTCACTAGTGGAATAAGAAAGAAAATAAGGAAGAAAAAGGAGGGGAGGGGAGGGCAGGGGAGAGAGGGAGAGAAACAGGGAGTGAGGGAGGGAGGGAGGCAGGGAGGGAGGGAAGGAGGGAGGAGAAATCAGGAGACAGTGAATGAGGAATTGACAAGCACATCAACTCTCAAGAGCTCTTCCTTACCTTGTCTACTCTTGTAGGGTAAAAAGCCATTTTAGGTTTTTAATACAAGGGTATTTCTCTTAGGAAAGTCTCCTGTACTGTGAAATGCAAGACCAGTATGTTAGAGCTGCTATTTTTGTGCTTGTGAGTTAACACTCCGGGTGTGTGTGTGTGTGTGTGTGTGTGTGTGTGTGTGTGTGTGTGGTGTATGTTTAGGTTCTATTCTATTCAACTTTCATTGATTGCCTGATGGATCCAGTTTTCTCAGCCCTCTTATTTATTGCTTCTCTCACTTAAGCCCCATGACCTTTACTCAATCTGTATGTCTCTACATAAAACAAAATATGATTTAAATAACCTCTTTCCATTTTTGTTTCACATTTGAGCAAAAAAAATCAATTACTAAATGACTTTTTCATATTTCAGTCAGCATATTTTGTCATTATGGAATTTCTTCCATTAACTTTCTTCTCCACATTTATACTAAATTAAGCAAAAAAGTTTTTTAGCAAGGAGCTCTTATAACTTGTCAGTCTAGCATTGACCACATTCTCCCCAGCCTTGCAACTCTTTAATTTACATGCTAATTACATAAATTTAATTTTTGTGTTAATTATAATAAGAAAAAGAGGGTACAACTTGGGTATCTAATATTAGTAGAAGACTTAAGTAATGTATAGAAAATCTCTTGAATGAAACCACATGCAGCTAATAAATATACTATGATTATGATGTGCCAATGTAGTTTCATTAATTGTAATAAATGTACTAGGCTGGGCCCTAACCGGTTTGGCTCAGTGGATAGAGCATCAGCCTGCGGACTCAAGGGTCCCAGGTTGGATTCTGGTCAAGGGCATGTACCTTGGTTGCGGGCACATCCCCAGTAGGGAGTGTGCAGGAGGCAGCTGATTGATGTTTCTCTCTCATCGATGTTTCCAACTCTCTATCCCTCTCCCTTCCTCTCTGTAAAAAATCAATAAAATATATTTTAAAAAAGAAAAAGAAAAAATGTACTAGGTTGGTGTGTAACATTGATAACGAGGGAGGCTATGCATGTGTATGGGCAGAGAGTATATGGAAAATTCGGTACCTTCCTCTCAAATTTGCTGTGCAGCTACACTGCTCTAACAAAATAAAATCTTTAAAGATATAAACAGGCAGAACTCTATTATAATCAAAACTACAAAAAATTATATGTGCATGTGATATGAGCAAAGATGATAAAGCTGTTAGAGAAAGAGGTCAACAGTTTGATGCTTTTGATAGAGATGTCTTTATTTAGTTTTTAACCTTTAATTAATGTTATCATTAATAACAAAAAAAGAAAATGGTATTTATACCTGAAAGTAAATACCTATCAAAAGTAATTTTCAAATCAACATGAAAAATATTTTTCATTCACTGAACAAAAACAGCTTCGACTGCCATGAATGTTGTAGGAATTTACTATAAAGCTAAAACATGGCTTCTGATCTGCAAAGTTTATGATATAACTAGAGGCCCAGTACACAAAATTCGTGCAGGGGGTGGGGGGGTCCCTCAGCCTGTCCTGCGCCCTCTCACAGTCCAGGAGCCCTCAGGGGATGTCCGACTGACGGATATGTTTAACGCTGCTGCGGAGGCAGGAGAGGCTCCCGCCACCGCTGCTGAGCTTGCCAGCCATGAACCTGGCTTCTGGCTGAGTGGCACTCCCCCTGTGGGAGCACACTGACCACCAGGGAGCAGCTCCTGCATTGAGCATCTGCCCCCTGGTGGTCAGTGCACGTCATAGTGACCGGTCGTTCCGCCATTTGGTCGATTTGCATATTAGCCTTTTACTATATAGGATAGAGGAGTTTTTAAAACATATACAATAATTACTACTCTGTCGGGTAGCACATGAAAAAGTTTTAATGTGAACTGCCAAACTGAAGTTGTTTTCTATTTCAAAAGTGAATGAGAGAATGCGTCAAACAGAGGGAAAGAGGAAAATGTCCTCAAGAAAAGAGCCTTCAACAGGATCCTTGAAAGATGGAGATAAACACCATGGATAACATCAGGAATGAGAGAATTTCTAGTCCAATGAACACAATTCTAGCTCTGATTTCCACAGAATCTTACTGAATCATTAGCATAAGTAATTGGTAGATTCAGTAACTGCTTTCTGCCAGAAAAGCAACTTTTCAGAGTATTCATGAAACTTCTTCTGGCAAGAATACACAGGTGTACAAACCTGGCTTTTTTAATAACTAATAACAGCTTTTTAAAAAATATGTTTCCCAGAATCCTGGGCCCCTAGAGACACGGCACCAAACCCACCCACCCCATCACAGATTAACAATCCTGAGATCTGCATAAGTCATGCTTCTAATCTTATTTCCCCAAAACCCTTTCAATTTAATAGTTAATACCTATTAACATCTCAGCAGTATAACAGAATTAAGAGGCAATATAGTATAGTGGTGAAAAGCATGGACTACCTGGGTTGTTAATTCCAGCTATGCATCTACTAGCTGTGTGACCTCAGGCAAGTTACTTAACCTCTCTATGTCTTGCTTTCCTCCTCTCCAAAATGATAATTAGAACTACCTCATAAATTTGTTGTTGGGAACTAAATGAGGCTTTGTATGTAAATTCCTTAGAACAGTTTCTGACACGTGTTAAGCACTACTGGGTAAGGGTTATCATTGGAACAGCCTTCTCTGTATTCACTATGGGAAGAAGTTGAGATACCAGCAAATGTAAAGCGGATTTGTTGAGGCTGCTTCACCCATGACTCAGGCATTTGTGCAGAAGCTCCTGCGTGCTCCTACAGCCTAGGACCTCAGGAAGGAGAGTGGCATGCTCAATGCATGACATGGTATTTGAAATGCCAGTAGCACAGGGAGTCTGGTATGTGCAGTAGACTGCAGGCCTGTGGACTTCCAGTCTAGAATGAAGGACAAACTATTGCATCTCCTTTGGGCATACTCTTACCAAGTACACTAATGGCTTTAGACTTGGACCCTGCCACCTTCTTGTCTGTTCTCTTCCTAAGGATTAAGTCTTGATGACTTCCTGACATGGCACCCATTTTCCTTTCTTTAAAATCTTTCGCATTGCTTGTAAACAATTGGAAATTGTTTGCTGAGCAATGTTTAATTTTTGTGCAAATTGTTTTTGAGTTTGACATGCATCTTCATCCAATAATGCCTGTAATTGTTGGTCTTCAAACTTTTTCGGTTGACCTGGACGTTCTTTGTCTTTCACATTGAAATCATCACTTTTAAAGCGTTTAAACCAGCATTCACGACTATCTTGAGATGAAGCATATTCACCATAAGCTTCCCGAAATATACGATAACTTTCAGCAGCACTTTTCTTCAAAATAAAGTAATGAGTTAAGACTTCCCACAAATGCTCTTTTTTTGGCATGAAATTCGACATTTTTAAGCGTAAAAATATCTATGATGTTAACACCTTCAGAAAGTTTGACATATGAAGTTTTAAAGCTTGTTGTCAATACAAGAAAATAGCATATATATATCAACATATGTGTAACTCCATCTATTGAAAAAAAATCCACATTATTAACCAGTACACCTGGTATCTGCATGCCAACCTGATGGCCAACCTTGATGTCGATGGCTGTGTTGAATTGCTACCCCATTTCCATTACCATATCTGTTTCACCTGTATGACTAGCTGACACCACTTTCCATCAGTGGACAAATCAAAGTCCCAGGTCCTAGATTTAACAGTAGTACCATCCCCCTGCATATATGACTAAGGGTAACCCCTGAAAAGGTTCTCTCTAACCTGCACAAAGTTGAGCATGGTTCAGTCAAGTCAAATTGACCTGGAGTTTGGCTCTGGGGCTAGAACTGGTGTGGGGACATGTCCAAACAAAGCTGACTGAAAATCTTAGGAGGCAGAGGATGAATCTTTCAGAGAACACAAAGACTCAGTGTTGGGAAGTTGAGGTCAACCATCAAATTCCAGAAGTTGTCTTCAGGCACTACAGATCCTCTGAACTACTGACCCTTCTCTGAGAAGACTTTAAGGCAGCAGTTCTCAACCTGGGGGTCGTGACCCCTTTGGGGGTCGAACAACCCTTTCACAGGGGTCGCCTAAGACCATCGGAAAACACATATATAATTACATATTGTTTACAGTAGCAAAATTACAGTTATGAAGTAGCAACAAAAATAATTTTATGGTTGGGGGTCACCACAACACGAGGAACTGTATTGAAGGGTCGCAGCATTAGGAAGGTTGAGAACCACTGCTTTAAGGTCTTACTAGTTAAACTGCACTGTAAATAAATTGTTGTGATAACTATTCTCTCAGGTTAGACAATAAGCTACATCTGTATTCCAGTGATTCTCTAGTCTACAGAATCACCTGTTTCTGCTGATAAGCCAAATGAGGGAAGCCATGAGGGTTCACTGGTTGATACATGTCCCTGATTCACCTTTGTTTGGTTCTCAGTTAGCTGCACCTAATGACACCCTCCCATCAGCCACAGTTGCACACTGGGTAAAACACACCCTGCTGTGGTCTGAATGTTTGTGTCCTCCTTATAACCGTGGTAGAGGTGGAGGTGGATGCTTTGGGAGAATATAAGATTTAGATGAGGTAATGAGAGTGTGGCCCTTGTGATGGGATTAGTGCCTTTATAAGACAAGAAAGAGAGACCATAGCCCTCTCTCTTTCTGTCCTGTGAGGGTATGGCAAAAAGGCAGCCATCTACAAACTAGGAAGAGGGTCTCATCAGACACTGAATCTGCCCACATCTTGGTCTTAGATCTCCTAGCCTCCAGAAGTATGAGAAATAAATGTTTGTTATTTAAGACACTCAGTCTATATATTTCATTATGGCAGCCTGAGCTGACTGAGGTGTGCACCCTCCCCAGGAAGGCATAACCTATAAGTACGTGTATATTTAAAAAGATACCCATGGAATTCTGATACTTCCCATACTCTGGGAATCACTCTTGTATACAAATATGCCTAATAGATGCTTATCAAATGAGTTATTAGCTAAGCTGCCTATGCATATAAAGATATTATAATTTGTTAATAGGTAGTACCTTGTTTTCCTTTCTCAGTGAATTTAAAATTCTCTAGCAGAGACTCAATAAGTTTAAGATCAGTAAGTGGCAAACAGAGATGTAGCTTTTGAACACTCATATGTTTCGCTTACTTCTCCTTCTCTTTTCTGTCATGGGACTTTTCAATGTCTCGCAGGTCTTCCTAACTTCAGTTTTCTCATCTCTATAATAGAGACTATGATATCTTTCCCTATCTCACAGAATTATTATAGAGAGAAAATCAGAAAGAAAAACATAAATGTACCCCCAAAAGTATAAAATATTCTATCTTTTTAAACTGGAATTTACTTGAGTGTAAGTTTAATCACCATTATCATCAAGAAAGTGATATTTAATTTTTAAAATTCATTGTTTCACTAGGTCACTGTTGATACAAATCAATTCTATTAAGGGGCCCAGAGAAAACAGTAATAGTCTGTTTTCTAGGTCCTTTACTAGCAAACACTAAATTGATATGCTAATAAGTAATATGATAAAAGTGATACCTACTAATTGCTTTGGCTTTGACCATAAAGTAACCAAGCCATCCAGTGCATTGATTTTCATGATCTCCAACCACTGCAAGTGAATCAGGTATGATACACAGTATCAATCATTACATCAGTGACCCTTAAAGACATGACCTAAGACTCAATATTTTAGGCACTATGTTCATTTCCAAGATGGTATTTAATTATCTAGCAGTACTTTTGCCCTTGGGCAAACTGTTTTCTTATCAGAGAGCAAGGGCAATACTGTAGTTTCTCACTGGGGTGAGTGACAGTTGATAACCCTTCAGTAACATGACATAAGTATATCATTACCCCAAGAGATAAGAAACCTTACTATACTGAAATGGAATAAAGTCACTGGCAATATTGCACCAAGCATACTGACACATTTTTGTTATTGTAATTTCATGTGGCATTTTCTAAGGACATACATTATATGACACATTTCAAAACTTCAAATAATTTCTTAAGCTTTATTTAAAAAAAAAACACCTGAAGAACGTTCCCCTACCCATTGCCCTATTTTATTAAAAAGAGAAAGCCTTTGCTTAAAGCTTTGCTTTGTTTAGAAATCAAATTATCTATTGTAAAATAATATTGAAATTTATAACATATTAAAAGTACCCTCTTTGGAATTATTTTTATCATATTACTGAGAATACAATATTATGGGTGAATCGGTGAAAATAAATAATTCACTAGCAAGTTAAAATGTCCCTATCTGAGTTTAACTGATGAGCCTGAGACATTATGTGCTTTTATATGGAGGAGTGGGGGAGGGGGGAATCATAGCATAGGATTTAATTTTCATGAAGAAACAGAAATTTAAGCATTTAAATATATGCAGAATTTAAAGTTATCAAGTCACTGACAAGTCTACTAAAACTACAAGATAACTCTACACTTGTGTGGACAAGCCACTGGTTGATGCTCATTATGTGTCATGAGAGCCAGCTAATGTATAGTTTGTCTTTACAAAATGAAGAGATTTGTAAGGGCAACACAGGACCTGGCTACAGCACCAAAAGCAGACTTAAAGTGCAACTGGCTTTCCAAAGATTCTGGAATGCACTAGTAAATGTTATTTTTATAATCAGATAAGATTTTAAGCAATTGATACCTTTGCGAATAATTTTCACCTTTTGCATAATGCATGAAATTTTTCTAACCACATTTTTGTCAGTAAAGTTTTTAATAAAATATTTTTACCTGCAATCTAAAATTATACCATAGATTCTACACCTACATCTAGTAATCATTAAGTTTCAATTGGAAAGTTTATCAGTCAGGGTTTAACTAGTGAAACCAAATGTATTCTGGCTGGTTTAAGCAGAAAAGGTGACTGAACCATTTACAGGTTTATTAGGTAACTGAAGTAATAGAGTTTCATGGTCTAGGATGGGCTTTCAAAGCCACATCACAGGGTTGGTCTCCTCACAAGTTCAGAACAGCTCCCACCACGTTCAAAAACCACAAGCCTAGGTGCTTACTCTGCTGCTGAGGCAGCCACCAGCCAAAGGGGGAGCCAGACCACAGGATCATAACTAACTTCCTCTCTGAAGAAAATGGTCTGTACAAGATTGAGAGGTTCCACAGTTAAGGTACCTGCTCACAGCAACAAGAAGGTGAGTCATCTTGAAAAACTAATTCAGTATCTATTGTATCTAATAATACCCAGTCCACTCTGTACATGGTTCTTAGCTTGCTCCTCAATGTATTTTCCTCTCACTGGAGACTAGGAAAGTTATTAGACAATTTGTTGAACCAAAATTCCAGGAAAATTCAGGATTACTAACAGTTATAGATATACCTTCGTCATTTCACTAAAAATGTTAAGTATAATTAATGCTAGGATACTGTTTAGAAATCGTGGCATTAAACAAGTATGCTCACTGGTGTATAAGAACACAGGGGACTAATATGCGTCTGCAATATCATAAAGCCCAAGAGTTGAAAATGTCCTTAAAGATCCGCTGGCTCACCTGCCTTCCAGGCAAACATGTCTGGAGGCTGGTCACTCAGACATGTTTGGGCATCAGTGGCAAGGAGCACTGTGATGTATGCAATAATAGACTCAATTCCTCTCTTCTCCTGGCCAGACCACCACTAACAAGATGGAGTGTATTTCTCCACCCATTCTCTTTTCTCAAATCATAAACAATTAGTTTCCTTACCTATACTTCCACAATGTCTTTCTCATCTTTTATTAATTACTAGAGGCCCAATGCATGAAAATTTGTGCAAGAGTAGGCCTTCCTTCCCCCAGCTGCCGGCACCAACTTCCCTCCGGCACCCGGGACCCGGGCTTCCCTCCTACAGCCACCCACAGGCACCCGGGGCCCAGGCTGGCTTCCCTCAGGCCCCAGCTTTGTCAGGAAGGATGTCCGAAATGACATCCAGAAGACGTCCGGTCTAATTAGCATATTACCCTTTTATTGTTATAGATAATAGCAGACACTGTTGGTGCCATGCTAAGGTTTATAGAATCCCTTGTAACAGTTACTGTGTCTGTTGCCACTAACAATGTTTTCCTATTACCTTCTCTAAAGAAGCATGATGCAAGCTGCCTTGCCCAGAAACACATGTAAAGTTATGACTACCCTCCGTTTTGTCTGGTAGCCAGTGGCAGTTTGGTATGAAGAGCACAAAAGCTCAAATCTCTTTATAGTTGAGAACTCGCCATAGGATGAGATTGAGGCTAGATTTTACCTAAAAACACCCCTTTAGCTAGTTTCTCTCTCCTGCTTCCTCACTTCCTTTCGGGTTTCTCTTGAAAGCACTAGCACAGAAATCTATCTTTGGCACTATTTCCAGAGACCCACCTACAACACTGCCCTTCCTCCAAAGCATCCTCAGAAATATATTCTATGCCCACTTTGTTCATTCCATATCCTCTAGCACAGGGAATGACACATAGAATCTACTCAATACAGGTCTAAAGAATGAGTATCAACAGCACTTTTGGTTAAATAGTAAAAACTTGCTATTGTTTTGTAGTTATCTGTGATTAATTTCCCCTTTTATTGAATTTAAAAGGGGACACTGGTTAACAATATTATACAGGTTTCAGGTGCACAATTCCACACCATATCAACTGTACACTGTATTGTGGGTTCACGACCCCAAGCCAAGTCCCCTTCCATAAACATTTATCCCCCCTACCCTGCTACATCTTCCCCACCTCCTTCCCCCAGTAAGCACCACAATGTTATTCACATCTATGAGTTTTTTCTCCCTTTTTATCTTTTCTTTTTTTAATATATTTTTATTTATTTCAGAGAGGAAGGGAGAAGGATAGAGAAACAGAAACATCAATGATGAGAGAGAATCATTGATTGGCTGCCTCCTGCATGCCCCTCACTGGGAATCGAGCCCACAACAGAGGCATGTGTCTTGACAAGGAACTAAACCATGACCTTCTGGTTCATAGGTCAACACTTAACCACTGAGCAACACTGGCCGGGCTCCTGCTTTTTCTGTTTTGCTCTATCCCTCTACTCACCACCCACCACCCACCCAGACACCCAAGCCTTCCTCCAACAGCTGTCAGCCTGCTCTCAATAAGTTGGTCTCTACTTTGCTTGTTAGTTCATTTTGTTAATCAGATTCCACATATAGAAAGGAATCCAAAACACCAATTTGAAAGAAAATATGTACCCCTGTGTTCACTACAGCATTATTTACAATAGCCAAGATTTGGAAGCAGTTCAAGTGCCCAACAGTAGATGAGTAGATAAAGAATACTGTGGTACATTTACACAATGGAATACTACTTGACAGTAAAAATAAGGAAATCTTACCCTTTGCAACAGCATGGATGAACCTGGGGAGCACTATGCTAAGTGAAATAAGCTAGTCAGAGAAACACAAGTACCATATAATTTCACTCACATGTGGAATCTAATGAACAAAATGAACTAATAAGCAAAACAGAGATAGACTCATAGTTTTCTATGATTCTTGAGTCTTTGTCCTTAGCATATCTGACCATGGGATCATAGCTCTCTCTTTATAAATTGCTTTTTGTAGTTTTATAGTATAAGCATCACATATCCTAAATGTATGGGACTTCTTGATAAACACAATTTTCAAACTAGAGTATCACAGAATAAAGGTATTTCTTCCCTAGAACTTGTCTAGTACTTTCTGCAGATTTTTTAAATCAGAAGCCAAGAATATTGGATGAGAGACAGAAAGGGAAATATTACCTTTATTTTGTGCTACAGCTTGTGGACTGTGACAGGATTCAATATTTAGGCAGACAGAGATGCTAGATGGATAGTATTAGAGTTATATAATCTAGGGTGAAGAAGAATGCCACCTCATTTCTACCAGGGCCCAGGACAGTCTCACTAGAATAGTTGGAGTATTTCTCATATCCAGGTGACATATGTGAACATCAACAGGACTTCCTGGGTCCTCTCATCTCTTTTGAGAATGACATAATAAAGATAAAGAGATATAATATTGGACAAATACGTGAATGAAGCCTTTCAGATGATATGCAGTGCTATCAGACAGAGCCGAAGTCATTCATTAAACACGGCTCCATATTGGTTTTCCAGCAACAGTTTATGCTGGTCTTTTCTTCCTTCTCATTTCCCCTATAACACTATTTCTTTATCTCCATGAAAGCACATTTGATTGCAAGTTTCTTTTTTTCTGTTTTAGTTTTAATTATCCGTATATAGTCAAAATTTCTCCGCTAACACTGAACCAACTGTAACACACTATCCTTGCCAGCATACTTAAGAAACAGGAATTTTAAATGTGCTAGGGATCCGCCTTCCTGTCTTCTGGTTAGGATTTTCCTTTACCCTCCCATTATTTCCTCTTAATTCCTCTTAATTTTCTTATTTCCTTTATCTTCTTATCCCTTTTCTATGGTGTAGAGTCATTTTGTAATCTTGGGTTTCAGGCTTGGCACAGACTCCTTTGTAGCTAAAGTATAGATAATGACAGATATTCTAAGAAGTCAGAAGCAACAGAGCTACATGTATAGAATATTTTCAGGATTCACTTGGGGAATGAGGTGAAGTTGTGTATCAGAACTTGAGGAATCAGATGAAATGACCATTTAGTAGTGGGAGAACGAATGCACAGATCAAAAGTAAAAGGGACTGTAAGTTATTTATGAAGCACCTTCTAAGAAAGGAGAAATTGGTATGATACTGAAATCATTATAAAACAAAAAGAGGGTCAGAGATTCTTTTTTTATATATAATCTTTACAAAATGTATTACCAAAATAATTTTAATCATCTTTATTATGAAAAGAGAAATACATGGTTGAAACTTTAATAATATAGTAAAGCCACACATAAAATATGGCAGTATTATTGTATCTTTTATTTTGAGCAATCACTATTTAAAGAGAATGTAAATTCAATATAATGAATGCCAATAACTTTTGAGCAATGCCATACAGAATTGGTAGTTGCTATTAAGGGAGTGAGAACTTCCTCTTAACAAGCTACATAAAAAATCACTATATTAAGTTGGAAATGACAATCTAATGAAATTTTTTCAGGGAAGTCGTTTTTAAAAATTTTTTATCTGCAACAAAAGATTAACACCTGTAGGTTTTGTTGAATCCTTTTATAGATTGTCTCCCAATATTTCTATAAGTTCTTGAATATATTTTGCATTTGTATAAATTTTCAGTGTATAAATTGCAGGCAACGCCACTGACATATTTGCATAAACTGACAAAAAGGGAATATTCTTAAAGGATAAAAAAAAAAAGTTCCTGATACATGAAAGAACATGAACAGTTGCATTAAAATATCATCACAACATGAAATGGAGTATAATAAAACACCAATTTTGTGAAGCATTTCATTCTGAATTTATGAATATGCCACACAGTATATCCTCCCGTAAGGGTTTAACATTAAGCCAGAAGCACCAGACAAAAAGACCAGGATTTGAAATCCTCTGCCAGCTCAAAACTACACCAATTTTACATATCTGTTCAGTGTTTTAGGTGTAAAAATCAACTATCATGACCATGATCAAGGAAAGAAGGAACAGACACTGTACCCAAATTTAATATTCACCATAGCCTGGGAGAAAAATCCCTGGGAATAGAACACACGGAAATTATTTAGTTGTTTTTAGCACTTCATTAACTGATCATGAGGACTCAAAATATAACTGGAACCTCAGATTCCATCTGTCAACTGTAGGCATCCTGCCCACCGACAACACATGGGCGATGTGAAAAATAAAATAAGAAAACAGATATGGGTGTGCTTTGAAAATGCTAACATTAGTAGCAATAAAGACGGTGAGCCTGCCTGGCTGGGCCTCAGCCCATCCTCACAGATCACACCTCATACCACATTGTCCCTAGGCCTCTGGACTCCATACATATGCCACCTTCTTTTTTTAGTTTGCCCCCAGCCCCCAGTCACTCTGCCTCTGGCTCTTTGCCCATTATGGTCTTTCATCTGGAACACTCTTCACCTCTGTGTCCCAACCACAAGCCCCTCTATCTAGTCCATTTCTACTCATCCTTTAGATCTTGGCTCAAACACTATTTTGTCAAGGGAAGCTGAAATTTTAATTTCAGGATGCCTACCCTTTGAAATTAAGTCAAAGTTTCTCTTTCATACATTCTTAAGGCATCACTCACATTCCTTTAGAACACTTATTTCAGTTTTAACTTCCATTCATTTATGATATTTGCTTGATTTTGCCTCTTCCACTAGTTTGAGGAAAGTAGGACAGGATATGCTCTTATCATTTTACCACCAAAACTAGTCTAGCAATTGACACAACAAACAGCTCAGTTAATCAGATGGGTAAAGTACATGCTTTTACTTCCTTACCACATGCAGGTATTTGCTCAAATGTCACCTTCTTAGTTATTCAACTTATTATGAGATGTGTAATTTATAATCTGTGTGACATCAATCTTCTTATTGTGCAGCTTTCTGCTAGAGTTATTTCTTCTCATTAGCATGGCCCCATGTTGCTTCCCACACACCCTCCCCATCTCCAAGAAGTATATCACCTGGCAATTTCAATTAGCTTGCCTTTATTTTTTACTAACTACATGCAAAATCTCATGCGAATAACATTACTTTTGAGAATGGGTGAGTATAGAAATGTTTAATATGGACTCACCTCAAGACTTCACATCAATAGCTATGATATAATTCACTATATGATACATGCTGAGAAATATATAAAATAATTATTATAGAAGTTTAGTGGATAAAGAACTTGTTTGCTGATGTAGTGAACAAGACTTCTCCCTAGTGAAGGCTGAATCTGACTGAATTAAAACAAATGGGTTAAGACAATCCTATAGACTAGAGCAGTGGTCGGTAAACTGCAGCTCGAGAGCCACATGCGGCTCTTTGGCCCCTTCAGTGTGGCTCTTCCACAAAATACCACATGTGGGCGCGCACGTACAGTCCGATTGAAACTTCGTGGCCCATTCGCAGAAGTCGGTATTTTGTGGAAGAGCCGGTATTTTGTGGGAGAGCCACACTGAAGGGGCCAAAGAGCTGCAGGTGGCTCACAAGCCGCGGTTTGCCGAGCCACAGTTTGCCGACCACTGGACTAGAGGATCCTCTCCATAAACTAAAATCATTGGAATTCACCTCCTCTTCCACAGGGGGAAAAAAGGCAGATGACTCTGCACGAACTAACTTTTCAAGAGAAATTAGATCATTAGGAGATATAAGATTCTTCTCACCAAACATCCCTTTCTCCCCCTGTACACACACACAAAAAGACAGACTGAATTGTTAAGAACTCTATCTAGACATACATAAAGTATTCTTCTGGAAGCCAAAAATCACTTCTAATAATTTCTGGACACACCACAAATAAATATGAGTAAATAAAAACTGCACATAAAATTCATTAGGATTTAATAGTGAAAAGTCATTTTCAACTAATGAAATGGAATTTATATTTCTGAAAAGAAAAACTGTTTTTCTTGAAGTTTCATGCATTTACAAGAATTAGAAAGAGGGTTACCAAGTGTTATGTAGGAAAAGCTTTACAATTACATTAGCATGTTTTTATTAGGAAGCTACATAAAATATTATTCTTATTGTGCTTGAAAATTATTCTCTCTGGTAATTTTAAATATTTCCTTTGAAATTCTTATATTGATATTTTAGCCTACCTTTTTTCTCCAAATAATATCAAAATAATTTCAGTGCAGTCATTGCTTTTAAAATGACAAATTCAGAATATGAAGACTTAAATGGTGATTTCACAATTAGTTAAACTTCACTCAATCAGATTGTCTTTATTTTTATATGTAAAAATAAATGTTATGGGAATTGTATTTTAATGGAAAGAAATAGTACTCTTGTCAGAGTTGACTTTTCTAAAAGTGTCTCAGTTCACAGAGAAACACTGCAAATGCAGAAGCCATGGCCACATAGAGCTCAGGAGATATTTATCAGTTAGAATGTGTCAGAAATAGAAGCTCATTTTAACAAAGATAACCTGGGCTGGTTTTAGAGAAGCCTGTCCAGCCGACTGTGCCAGAAACCTGTGAACTCAAGCATCCCCAAGATAACTCTGACACTACATTTTAACAGGCAGCGTTTTTCAAATTCCAAGGAAGCAGTTCTTTCATCTGATTTCATGAGCATGTCCTAATCACCACACTGATGTCTCCAGGCTGCTGTAACCCCAGGTTATGGCTCCCTAAGGATTCATACCAAGGAATGACCCCTCATTAACCAGGAAGCTAAGAAATAATAACTTTCCTTGGATGGAGTTAGTTTTAGTTGGAAGTGAGAATCTATTATTTCTTTTTCTCTGGTTCAGGTATAAATGATAGTGCATTTAATCTCAACTTTCCTGGTTTGCCAGACACAAAGTTTGCAGATTTATTGTTCAATCTTTGTGCTTTGATTTTATTATTATACAATTTATTTTCTGTTTAAATAAATGGCAAAATTCTCTTCTTTGATGAGAAACTAGACAATTAAAGTATTAATGCTTTGAAAAAAAGATTCTAATTTCTCACTGGTCTTTAGAAGACTGATAAATCTTTCTACCAGCATTAATGATGGTGGAAATATAAATTACCTCAGCCCTTTTGGAATGCAGTAAAGAATCAATCAATTAAAACTTCTGAGATGTTCTATCATTTCTGGGGCCTTATCCCATAGATAAATGCACTACTACAAAATATACATATAAAAGGAAGTTTATAGCAACTATGTTCATAGTGCAAAAACCTATACACATACACACAAATAATGTCCATCACTAAGCAAAAGATTTTAATAAATGTGCACCCATACCACAGTACACTGTGTAGCTTTTCAAAAGAGTTGTCTTCAAATTCCAGCAAAATACACAACACAAAAACAAATATCCAGGTGCCAAAAGCAAAAAAAGAAGCTGAAAACACAGCAGTGGGTATTATTGAAGCTGACAGTGGCTAGAACCTTAGGGCTGAACACCCTCATGGGGCAGGAGAGCAGGCCTTAGGCCAGACCAGGTAGGGGATCGGAAATCAGCACCCTGAAGATCACTGGATCCTGGAAGGCTTTAAGTTCAGTGCAAGAAACACTCATTACTCAATCCATTGACCTGGGAAATGACAAAAATGCTGACAGCCAATACCTGAGACTCAAATAAAATGAAAGTGTCTGAGGAATTGGTATAGATTTTTGATTTGGTGCATAAATAGAGCAAGCTTAAAGTATTGGAGAGAATGTACCAATGATGGGGTAACTCCTTTTTTGGGGTAACTTTGGCGAAGGTTATGCTATCTCCAGCAGGGTTATGCTCAAGATGCCCATACTAATAACCCAATCTTTATACTGAAAGTGAGGAATTGAAAATAAAAACACAATACCACTTACAGTTGTCAATCAACCTTTGTTGGTTTTCTTCCCTTTTTTGTCTCATTTTGACCAGGCCCCGACTGATATTATCTGGGATAACTTCCCAAATTAACTGCTTGAATTTTTTTAGTATATTATTTTATTGATTTCAGAGAGGAAGGGAGAGTGAAAGAGAGATAGAAACATCAATGATGAGAGAAAAGCCTCCTGCATGCCCCACACTAGGGATCAAGCCCACAATCTAGACATGTGCCCCGATCGGGAATTGAACTGTGACCCCTTGGTTCATAGGTCAATGCTCAACCATTGAGCCATGCCAGCTGGTCTTAACTGCTTGGATTTTAATCCTTACCTTGGGGTCTCCTTCTGAGGAACCCTAACTAAAACAGGTTAGGTTTTTCCTAGATATGAAAGGAAAAAAACAATTCTTGTGTGAGAAATTGCAGGTATACTTCCCACCGGTTTGGAGTCAAAATCTACAATGCACCAGTGGCACAGAGAAACATGAAGCCAACAAATTATTTTGAAAATTGGAAAAAGGCAAGTAATGCACCTAAGGCACCTAACAAAAGCAAATTCAAAATCATTCCAGAAAAATGTTTCCCAAAATCTTGTTATATTTACCTTAGGGGAGAATATTTTTGTGCTTAAAATGAGTTCATGATATAGAACTATTAAAATGCACAAAGAAATAATCCACCATGAGTTGAGGGTCAGAAGACAAAATAAACATGAATTAGTGTTCTCCAAAACTTGAAATAAAAACAACTATTTAAATAAGTCCAGAAAATAAACATTTTTAAATTACTAAAGTATGGTTTTCTAAATTATAGAAACAATAATGGAAAATACATCATCATATTATTATTATGATAGCTAACTTTTCTTGATCTGTGGACAAAATAATATGCAATTATAAATGAGCTAATAACTTGGTTTTGTTTGCTATTAATTTTTGGTGCTGACACAGAGAAACTGATTTTCTCACATAATAAATGTATATATCGCCACTCTTTTCAACATAGTACTGGAAGTTCTAGCAACTACAATAAGGCAAGAAAAAGAAATAAAAGACATACAGATTGAAAAGCAAGAAAAAAAAACTGTCCCTATTGTAGACATCATGATTGTCTATGCAGAAAATCCCAATAAATCTACTAAAACAAAATATCATATAATCTAATAAATGAGTTCAGCATGTTGGCAGGATACAAGAAAAACACACAAAACTTCAATTGCTTTTTTTCTCAATTGCTTTTTTATATACTAATCTCGAGTGAATTGTGTTGAGTGAAAAAAATCTAATCCCAAAAAATTATTATCATAGAATTCTATTTATACAACAATCCCAAACTATTTTATTTACTTATTTTTTCAAAATATTTTAGAAACAGAGCGCTGATCAGTAATTGGCAGGAGCAAGGGATAGCAGGGAAAAGAGGTTGCGGGAGGGAGGTGTATTATATGAATGGAGAAGGGCAACGTGGGGGATGTATGTGGTAATGGGCTCTGTATCTTAAGTGTAGGAGGTGAATACACAAAACCTACACATGGTAAAAGTGCATGTGGTAGAACTAACCACACACATACAAATAAGTACAAGTAAAAAGGAGGAAATTTGAATAAGTGGATGGTGTCAATGTCACTATCCTCATTGTGATATTGTACTATAGCCTGTAAGATGTTATCATTGGCGAAACTGGGTAAAGGGTGCAGAGCTCTCTCTGTATCATTTCTTACAACTGCATGTGAACCTACAATTAGACCAAAATGAAAAATGAAATTAAAACACAAGGTAATGAATACTCAAATACAGAAATGTGTGAACTGAAACACAATCCGTTAAAAATATATGTTATAAAACATTCCCATTTTTTTGTAATTCCTGTACTCTGGTTTGCAATAGTCTTAACCAGAGAACTTCTTAGGAAGGGCTTACAATTTATGTACCAAATTAAATCTTAGTACATAGCACCACCAATATGATGATAAAGAACATGAGATTTTCAACACAATAACTAGATTTAAATTTGCTCTTTGCTACTTCTTGGCTGCATAATCTTAAAAGAGTTATTTAACCTTTCTAATCTTCAATTTTCCTGTCATAAAATGGAAATAATTACAGCATCTAATTCACTGAATATTGTGAGGATCAAATAAAAGAATACATCTAAGGCACTTGGTAGAGAGTTGGCACACAGCACGAGTTCATGAAATTTAAATATGGCACATATATATATATACATATAGTTGTTACAGTGTTTGTTCTGGTAGCAGTACAGGTTGCACATAGATTCTGAATTATTGTCTAAGGAGGCTTTCTTCCTCTCTCTCTCTCTCTCTCTCTTACACACACATACACACACACACACTATTAAATAGAGAAAGGTTAGATAATTGTGACCAAAAAAAATTCACTAAATTTTTATGGAACCCCTGGGCTCTGATTTAAATCCATGGGAGAAGGACCAATTTTCATATCAAAAGACAAGTATGAAATGACACATGGACCCAAATTAATGTTATATTTCTGATGTATTACAGCGATGCTTCAGAAAGACTTACAGATTGGAATTGGGGAGGCTTCCAGCTGGCCTCACTCCTTGTATATCTTGAATATAAACACTTAACATCTACTTTTATTTAAGTTCACAACAAAACTATGGGGTAGGTATTATCATCACTTTGCAGATGAGGAAACTGAGGCTTAGAAAGATTAAGCAACTTGCCCAAGGTCAGAGAGCTAAAATTTAAAAGCAAAAAGTTAAACACACATTCATCTAACCCTAAAGCCAATGTTCTTAATTGTTCTATAAAACTAAATATCAAATTAGAAATTTATAAATGTTCAAAATATTTTTCATCCCTTGTCTGTGATGTGGGTTGCCTCACATAGGCAGTATTTCAAAAGACAGTAGATGCTTTCCCAAAGTTTAAAACTTGGCTTACTACAAAATGAACCATTTGGTAAATGTCACATGAGAACTGATGTATTTGCACACACCTGGGTGTGTCCTTTGGTAACAAACATTTTATTTGCCTTGTAAATTTAGATTCTGACATACTATGCTTACTCAAAATATGACCAGCTATGAAAATTCATTGGGTTCTCACAAGTGTACCAGATTGAGGCCTCAAACCCTAATAGGAAACAGAGTGATATCCTAAAACATATACATGGTTTTGATTCCTAATTTTGTCACTTTAATAACCTTCCTTGGGCTGCACATTATATGTCTTGTCCCATTTTACCTTTACAATAGCCCTTTAAGAAAAGTACTTTTATTATTCCTATTTAATAGGTGGAAAGAATGATATTTCAAGAATGATATTTCAAGTGAACCTTGCCCAATGCCACGAGATCTCACTGTTCATATTTGAGTCAAGCCAGGCAGTGTAACTCCCAGCAGTGCTTGGTTTATAACCACTAATGGCTTCCTGACTCTTCTGCCCTCTCCTCAGCAAAGTGTGTTACCTCTCTAAGTTTCAGTTTGCTCAGCTATTAAATATTAAAGTAATACCTTCCTTAAAATATGATTCTAAAATTTAAAGAGATAATGCATGGAAATCGCCTGAGAATAAAATGTAGAATCTTCCCACTTTCCATCACTACCACCATAATTGCCAAAAAGTGTCCACCAATAGGGATTTATGAACCAATAAATTTATTCTAAAGATATAAAAATAAGAGTATTAATAATACATATTCCTTTTGGGGCTGTTAGGAAAGCCAGAATGTTCTCCCCTGTTTGTCAATGCTGGCTCTTTCTTGGCCCATTCCTAGTCCCAAAGCCAGAACTTAAGCCAGATAGCTTTGAATATGAGCATCTGTTCACTCCTCCATCAGTCCCCACAAAGCAGTATATGAGCTTGCTATTGTCTTAGTTAATCCTCTGAACATGAAGAAAATTCCAAAGGAAATTTCATTGGCATTCCTTCTTTATGCCTGAAAGCACTCGCCCTTCTGTCACAACTCTACCATCTGGCAATAAATGCTCTCATGAATCTGTGTACACTCTTCTAACAAATATGCCCCCATCTTTGTAAACAAGAAATAATCTGGCAGATCTGGTTCCAGAAAGGACTAATAAACATGGGACGTGGGGGATATACAACTTTGCAATGGCCCATCAAGGAAGACTATGAGTTTTGATCCTGCAATGATCCCATAGAACATTGATTAACAAAAAGTAATATAAATTATTGTATAGTAAATGCTAAGGATAGTGAGCAAATTTTTTTTTCTTCCTTCATAAGTAATCATCTGGTATGTCACTGCTTTTTGAATAGTCAAAGTCCAAAGTCTTCAGGTCTTTACCTTCCTTCCATTTAACTCGAAATTCTCTAAACCTTGCCAATCCTCTCTATTGTGACAGCTCTGGCTATGACCCTGGAGAACTGTTTCCAGCTGGTGACCAGGGTTTGTTATTACAGAGCTCTGCCAATATCAAGCACATGCTGGATTCTATATAGAAAGCCAAATTAAAAGTTTATAACTAATTCAAATTTTTAAAACCCAGTACCATTCATCTCATTGACTGGAATTTTTTCATATACATTTATATACATTCACTCAGGACCATGCACAAAATATTATTCAATAAATTTTAAAATAATAAATGAATTTGTCAAACTTTAGTCCACTCACTAGCTACTGGCCACTAAAAGCAAATATTAAAGAAATGTGTTTACGGACACTTAGTTATAAATCTGATAGAGTAATAATTTCTGGATTCATTAAGATTTAATTGGAGCCTCAATTAAGACTGAATTATTAGTGTTGGTGGTTTAGAAACTAAACAATAAAGTAGAATATGCCAATTTTCTGATGATTAATTCATTTTAGACAAATGGTTATTAAATTACCTTGAATATATTATTTTTGACTCAGAAATAAAAATGAGTGCATAGATCATAATTTAAAAAATTATAAGGTCCAAGTTTTAATTTTCTGCCTATACCCATGAATTAAATCAAAATTCATAGACAATGTCTTAATCAGTTTTAAATTATTTTTATCATTATTATATTATTTTTAACTACTGAAGATTTTTTGTTTTATAAGTGCTCTTAATCTATGTAAAATATAAACATTTAGGTTTAGAATATACTGATGGTTATAACTATTCAAGAATTCAATATACAGGCTATTTAATAACTTTGGAAATGGGGAATTATTGTCATTTCTAAATGGCTTTCATTTATCTAATCTTTGAGCATTAATATGTGCTGGGCACTATTCTAGATTGTATGGATTTAGTACTGAATTAGAAAAAGTCTCTGTTTTTAAGAGAGTTTATGTTCTATTTGAGTATGACAAGGAGAGGCAATCATTATAAGCGAAATTTGCCTAGGTTTTCACTCATAACGGTTTTTTCTTCTTTATATTGTTCGTGTTTTTATTCATGCTTTACCAAATGAAATGGCATAAAAAATCAGAAAGCATAATATATCCAATGAATAGAAATGGGTTTTTATCATGTTTTTTCCTTGATTATAACTGATTTCTAGTTTAAGAGGATATTGTGTTTTATTTTACTGGATACGTTGGATATGTTTAGTTTTGAACCTTAAAATTAATAACAAGTGCCAAACTTCACTGAAATCTAATTCAGCTGTATTACATGAACAATCTAGTTCTGATAGCATAGCATTTAATCATGTGCAATTATTTTAAATAGACACATATTTAATGAAAAAAATGTTTACTTTGCTATAAAACATGTTCACATGAGAATTAATAACAGAATTTGTGTAAGCTCATTACAATTTGTAATTTGTTCTGATTGACTCAAGAGTCAAGAGTAATTTGTTCCCTGAATAATTTGGCTTATCTTAGCAGTCTAGTTTTGAAAATATCACCATCCAATTCATTGTTTATGTTCAGTCAAATACATACAGACTATTTTAAGCCCTATAGTCTAAAGACCCAAATCATTACCTTTCCAACCCTTCCCTGATGGTTTCAATGGAGCAAGGTTTGCTAACATGATTAAATCTCTACCTTCAAAGGAAAAATAAAGTAATATAACACAGAAGTACTGCAATATGTAAATATTCATACTGTAGTTCATTTATGGCTGTCTTCCCTTTTATACTACAGTATATTATGGATAGTCTTGTTGACTCAGAGTCTCTTATATTTTTACTAGAGGCCCGATGCACGAAGATTCGTGCAAGAATGGGCCTTCCTTCCCCTGGCTGCCCGCACCGCCCTCGCTCCAGCCCGGAGCCGCCTTTCTGCCTGCACTCCGACCCAGAGCCACCTTTCCACCTTCCCACGTTGCCCAGAGGCCTGGAGCAGCTGGGGCTGTCTGGAATGCCTGCGTCCCGCCCCCGGGCCACTCAGCACCTGCATATGCAAATTTACCTGCCATCTTTGTTGGGTCAATTTGCATACTCACTCCTGATGGGCTGCTGGGTGTTGCGAAGGTATGGTCAATTTGCATCTTTCACTTTTATTAGTGTAGAAGATGTCATCTACTTTATCTCTCAAGGTCTAAAACAATAACCATTATCAATTAAAAACCAAGGTGGCAGTGTTTGATTCAAATATTTCTCCAACCACTCATTTTATCATAAACGCTTGGAAGAGAATAGGGAACACCATCCTAAAAACAACACAATTTAAAACTGGGGATTTTTTAAAAGTCTATGCCCATTATACCCTTTGCCTTTGTGCTGCTGTTTGTGGCTAAAAGCAACAAATTTAGAACACTGAGAGTAGCAAATAGAAGATATAAACATCTAATCTCTAGGAAGCAAAACTGAAGGAAAAAGTGTTAGTACCCAGAACATTTACCATCATCTGATGCAGTAAACATTCAGTGTCTCAAATTGTCAGCAATTTTTCACAAGCATCAACAGGTAAGAAATGCCCAAATCCATTTGATTTGAACCTTTAAGTTTCATCCCAGATCAGCTTTGTAGAAGGAGTTGCCAGCATCATTTCTTAAAATATAAGCTATGCTTAAGTCAAATGTAAATATTTTTATGGGTCTTTAAAATTACAATGTTTCATAAGACCTATATATACCAAACATATTAAACCGCTAAAACAACTAAATAATCAGTAGAAAAATATTCAAAGCTTTGAAACAAATTTGTAAATCTTCTCTTTTAGAGTATAAGAATCTGAAAGAAAACCAAGGGAATCATGGTAAAATTCGAGTAAGAAGGACTATGAAAAGCATGATGCAGCTCCCAATGACTTTGGGTTATAATTGTAAGTCTCACTAAAAACAGCAAGGTAAGTATATTATCAATAGCTTAGTTACTCAGAAATCTTAAATAACTTATACTCCCCATTTTCTTAGGAGCCTAAAAACAAATTAGATAACTAGATTGCTAATATATGGGCCTATCCATTTTGGATCAGTTTGGAGTTCTGGAGTCTTTAGAAAGTCTTTCCTCATTGCACCATTAGGCAGTAACTTACACACATATTGGGAGACTCTACACATGTCAATCATCATTGCCAACAAAGCCCTAAGTAAAGAGATAATGCTCCCCTCTCAAAGTAAAACAATTGATTCTAAATGCCCCTAACAACTCTATGCGTTTAAAATGAAAGATATGATCAATTTCCAAATTGAATATTTTATTATGGTGAAAATTAGAAATTGTATCTTTCTAGGCTTAATTCTTGATAAAACACCAGTAACACAACTTTTCCTCTATGTCAGTGATTCTGATTGTTTCCTTATCTCTTTGTTCATGAGAGAGATGGTGACTTAAACAAAACACAGTTTCTTCATTTCATTCATGGAAATAGCAAATGCAGATTTGAGGAATGTGATTCACATCATTGAGTATCAAGTGGAAAGTGGACTACCTGGCCAAACTCCCTCCTTCCTATAATTGTGAATTCCCATCACCATCAGAGGCCACAAAAAAACGTATTTTTTACTTCTGATATTCTGGGGAAACAATTTACCCTGTAGGGAGATCTAAGAATGTCTTGCACTGTAAAAAGGGTAAGGCTTAAAAAAATAAATTCATTCCATATAGCTGAGTCAAAGGTGTCAGACTAGACAGGGGTGGGCTAGAAGAGGTCAATGAGGGGAAAAAAGAGGACATATGTAATACTTTCAACAATAAAGATTTTTTTAAAATTGTGAGACCAAGAGCCCCCCCATTACAACTATAATAGACACCAAGTTGTCTATTACAAAAGATATTGGTTTCTAAATATATTTAAAACAGATTCTTTAAGTTCTGGATGTATTTCTTTCCATTGTAATCAGCAAATATGACTTATCTTCAAATGACTAAAGAAAAAGCCATGTCCTCTATCAAAGACTAAAGGATAAAGCAGAACTCCCAGATCTTCCTGAAGATGCATTTTCCTGCAGAAAATCTATTTTGACAGATTTACCTGGAATCGATGTTTTTTCCCCAAAACTCTGAGGATAGAGGAAATGATCTAGTGAGAGCTTTGGTAGGTTCCAAGGCTCTATTCAAGGACCTCCTCAGGCACCCAATCTTGGATCAAAACCAACTCCAGATTTACATGGGACTAATCAATCCCTCTTTCAGAATTTGGGAGCTAAGATTAAACATATTTCTTGTAACTTATGGGGGATTTAAACTGCTGATGCCATTCTTGTTCATAGGATACTCTGCCAAAAATAAAATGGCCTACTACTACTTCCTTTATGAAACCTTCCAATCCTATTGAAAAAATAAATTTAACATGAATATGATTTGCATAAAGTGGTAGATGTCTCCTCAACCTTGATGGACCTACAGATCTAGATTTTGAAAGGACCATAAAAAGTAGGAAGTGTTTCCATAAGTCTCAACTGTTATAGTTCCTCTTCCCAACCCTACTGGGAAACATAAAACCACAAAAGTGGCATGGCAAAAGATTCAAACAAAAAACAAACTCATAGATACAGACAACAGAATGATGGTTATGAGAGGAGAAGGGGTATGGGGGAAAAACACAGAGTATAAAAGGGATCAAATACAAGGTGATAGAAGGAGACTAGATCAGGTGGTAAGCATACAACAGAATAAGCCAATATTGTATTATAATAAAAGCCTAATATGCTAAGTGTCCGACCGTTCGCCGTTCGACCAATCGCTATGATAAGCACTGACCACCATGGGGCAGATGCTCCGACTAGTAGGTTAGCTTACCGCTGGGGTCCAGCTGATCAGGGCTGGGTGAATTGGGCCGGACACATCCTAGAGCCCTCCCGCGGTCCCTCCCCGGCCCCGATCATGCACTGATGGGGTCCCTTGGCCTGGCCTGTGCCCTCTCACAATCTAGGAACCCTTGGGGGATGCTGGAGAGCCGATTTCGCACCAGGCCTCCAGTCTATATATATAAAAGCCTAACATGCAAAGTGTCCCCTTGGGAGTTCAACTGACTGGGAATTCTATTGCTCACTATGACATGTGTTGACCACCAGGGGGCAGTGCGGAATGAAGGAAGGCCCCGGCTGGCAGCCAGCAGCCACCAGGGACTGTACCTGTGCACGAATTTCATGCACTGGGCCTCTAGTTGTATTATAAAGTTGTACACCTCAAGGAATTTTAAGGAATGTATTTTCAAAGTACATTTTCAAACTATAGGTTATTAACTCAGAACAATGTACATGGAATGACAAATAGGTGGTTTAACAAATAAACAAAAGCTTATTTAACATGAAATAAAAATTTCTGGTACAATTTCAATATGAAATTGTAATTCCCTTTAGAAATTAATGCTATTTCTAATGTGTAAATATGTACATACTGACCTTAAAAATGTGCTTAAATATTTAATTAGGAGTCAATTTTGTCTCACTATCAGTTTGGATTATTAGTCAGTTCATATATGATTTTCATAAAAGCCCAGAAAATAAACATATGATAGAATCAAATTCCTTGAAATAATAATAGAATGATATATAAATTAAAGTATACATTTACAGGTTTCTGTTCAAAAGTTTCCAAGTTTATTAATTAAAAGAATCACTGAGATAATCCACATAAATATATTCATGATTATGATTTAGGAAATTCATGTTTATGGGTAACAAATATGCATGCTATTCATATTCTAATTTAATTAAAATTGAGAAGATTTGCATATTATACAATAAATGTGCTGAAAATTTGTCAACTAGAAAAGTTGAAGCATAATATTGCCATTTTTGGAAGATTCCTCCAGGAAGGCATTAAGGATTAATTAAGGGCAAAATTTTTAAAGCATTAAAGCCACTGTAAGCATTAATTTAGCTAATAAGATTTTGATAAATGCAATATTATGCTAACCAAACTGACTTTTTATTCAGGAAGCACCAATAAATTAATATCTACAAAGGCAGTTAGCAGTATTCTATAAAATATTGGATTATGAAGTCTCTCAAGCAGCCACTAAAAAGCATGGGTGTTAGATTAAAATTTTTGTTTTGCAAATATAAAAAAAACTCAGGAACAATTTTTCATGAGTTAACTAATTATTTAAACCAATGAAACAGAAATCTTAGCAACTAGACAAAATCACTTACATCTAGTTTCATGTGATAATATATACCAATGTCACTGTGATGTTGTAAGGCTCAGATGACTTTGCTTTGGAAAGCATATGATTCTTTTTCTCCCAAGTGAGTCAGTGTGTTGCACTCTGTATCTTGGCTGTCGCAGAGTCAATACTATATGATCATCAAATCCCATTTCCTTTTCCTCCTGGGTCTATAGCAAGGCTACATTTCCCAGCCTGCCCAAGTGTTTGCATTTCAAAAATGGCAATTTGGCAATTTTGTGCTTGAGCTTTGCAAATTGATGAATTGTAGGAAAGCTCATTGAATACTTTTTTAATTTCCCAAGTTTTTAATTAAGCAAAAATCAAACTGTGATTAGCATGCAAATATTATACCCATAAGCATGAATATCCTAAGTGGCGATAATGAATATTTTATATAAATTATTTCCACTGAAAAATACTTTTAATTAATGAACTTGGAAACTTCTGAGCTATAATCTGTAAAAGTAAATTTGATCTTTAACTTGCCTCTTCGATGAAATGTGAGCACAAGTGATGTATGCCACTTCCAGGCCACACCTATGAAACTTCCTGCATGGCCTCCCCTGGTCAATCACATGCAAAGGATTCCGTGCAGGAATCCAAGGCCCTGCAGGATGGTGGAAACCTTATGAAAGGAGCCCAGTCCCTAAAGGACTATGTGAAAAAACCTCACTGCAGACCTGCACTGGCCTGTCCAGTGAGTGAGAAATAAAATTGCATTGAGTTAAATTGGTTACATCAGTTCATGTACACTAATGTAAGAGCCTGACTCATTTCTACTAAATGTATCACTAACTCTAGAGAATAATGAGCTGGAAATTTTAAGCAAAGAAACCCAAACCCATTATCATTAATGGGAAATAAGTACACAAATAGGCTAAACATATCATTGTCATATACTGACTTATTTTTTAATAATGTTATTTAATGGACTGTAATAGAACAGTAATAATTAATATTTATTACGCACATATATGCCAGACATTTAATCAAGTACATGACATATGTAATCTCAATGAACCTTAATATGAATTCTATGAGATAAGAAGTATCGTCATTCCTCCAACACAAGTATTTAATGGGTGACCCTAGGAAAACCATTTCATCACTTGGGCCTCAGATTTGTAAGATTCCTTTGAGTAGTAACATCTTGTAATGCTAACCTAGAATAAGGATATTTAAAACTGCTGATATTAACCTCTTTCTAAATCAAGTTTTCTCATATTTATGTGCTTTTTCCTGATGTAAAGATTCAAAATTCTAAATTTGGAAATTGGGACAAAAATAAAACTGGTACCCATACCAAGTGTGTGAATGTTTAAAATAGAGTGTTGCCCCTTGGAAAAAAACAATCAAACATATTTGTTTGTTATCTTTAGGAATTAGAAATTGAGTATCTTAAGCTTACAATGAATCATACATTGTGAGACAAAGAAATGTGAGAACTAGTTTAAGAAACAAGTTCAATTGTAAGCTTCTGAACCACCTTGACTGAATCTTAAGGATAAAGATATTGAAATAAGCTCATCTCCTAAGTATCCTTAAGGCAGGACCAGTCAGGCAAAGACTGGACTTGGATTCTGTCTGGCAGGGTGGAAGTGGGGGTCCATGCCATGGAAGGTCTTCAGGGAGCATCTTGCTTCTTAGAAGATTGTTTGAGACCCAGCTCAACCTCAACACCTTCTATGTGAACCACTCAAATAATAGGGCTCCAGAAAAAAATAGGAAGGATAGGAAGAATCTCCCATTTAATACATTTATTTTCCTTTTGGGGGGTACCTGGTGTTAATAACTTTTAAACTGAATATAACATGTGAGTGTACAAGAAAAAGATTAAATGGGGTCTTTGTAATATATTAGAGATAATTCAAAAGCAATTCTACTATACCTGGTTATACACATTTTGTTCACATACATATCTTTGGTAAAGCATTTCTCTAAAAGTTTCATTACTATTATCTACATTAGGATTCCCCTTGTTGGTGGTGTTTTTTAACTTCCAGACTTGACTTAGTTTATAGATAACCAATCCAAACTGGAATCATATACTTCCTGTAACATTTATAATTCGTATGGTCTCAATTAGTCTTACTATAGCTTTGGCTTGTTATAGAGTTTAAACCTTCCTATTTTAAACAACTGGAGTGGTTTTAAACTATAGCTTAATAAAATTTATCTTGAAATCATATTTTCTCATTCATAATGGGGATGTATAAAAAATAGGCTGCTCTCCCCTCTCTGTTATTCAGCACTAACTCTGCTTCTGATTAGTACATGGATAGCTAGAGTGCCAAGAGAGAGAAAAAAAACACAATGAAATGAAGAAAAGGAGGATGTGAATCTACTTGGAAACTAACTTCTGTGGGTAAGAACACAAGTTATAAAAGGATCTCAAAGAAGTTTATTGCTTTATATAATCACTCTATAAAAATATTTCAAATATTATCAATAGCAGCATCCTGCCTCCGCCTGGAACTGTCACACATCCCACTTGCAATATGCCAGAGGGCTCTTCCAGTAATGCTATTACCAGGAAAGAGATCAGGAAACCTGCCAAGCCATGCCAAATCTGCCTTGGATCAAGTTGAGTGGCAGTAACTCCTTATGATATGGACAAGACAGGGACAGGCTGCAACTTTCTTAATTGGATTAAACCGAAAGGGGAAAAGGGTGTTTATCTTCTCTACCTTGCTTGTCTAAGCTACTCAAGCTGTCACTGTCATCAGTACTCAAGCTCTTTCTCCAGCCTCACACAGTCAGCAGCGATTCACTGCTTGTGTGTATTGGTGCCACGTTCTTGCTTAGAAGTATTTTTCAGAGAACTCTTAGCAGTGTCAGAGGTTTGCCAACTGCTAAATGCTTATATCCAGCTTCTCATTACACTCAGCTATAAGGCACAAACGAGGAATGGCTCATTTGCTCTCATAATTATTTTAAGGATCTATTCTCACACTCCTGCCACAAACTTCTTTACCAGCTAACAAAGTCTTTAGGTTTTCATTCTTACACATTAATTGCTATATCTGTATCACATATGGCAAGGTATATGTTCACTCAGAATTTTCTCTCACACCTTCCCCTCCAGAATGTGTTCCATACCTCTACATGAAACTATTAAACTAATAAATATTAAACATTAATGAAGAAAATTAAAGGTCTACATAAATTAAGAGATTTACCATGTCCGTGGATAAAAAGACTCAATCTTTTCAGAGATCCATTATAATTAGAACCTTCTTTTCTTGCAAAGATACCATCGGGTACTTAAAAAGGCAAGCATATCCTTCACATAGATATTTAACGAAGGTTTGTATACAGGCTATATTAAGAGTTCAATAATAAGATAAACAACTTAATAAAAATAGGGCAAAACTTAACATATACTTCATAAACACAAGTAAGCGCATGAAAAGATGCTCAACATCATTAGTCTTCAGGGAAGTTTCAATTAAAATCACAATGAGATACGGCTCATATCCTTTAGAATGGTTGGAATTAAAAATATCAACAAGGAGGTAGAGGGTCAAGATGTCCATGTAGGAAGATCCTGAGCTCATTTCCTCTCCAAAACACACCAAAACTAAAACTAAATATGGAGCAACCATCATTGAGAATGACCTGAAGACTAGCTGAACAAGTTTTCAAGAGCTAAGGATATTTTTAATTCCAACCATTCTAAAGGAGGGACAAAACTGTGGTCTATTCAGGACTCATACCGCCATTGTGGGGATTCACAAGTGGGGGGATATCGAAACAGTGGTGGCTCCCCTGAGGAGCCAGAAGTCTGAGCCCCACACCAGACTCCCAGTTGGGAGGATCTGCACAAGGAAGAGGAACCTCCAAAACATCTGTCTTTGAAAACCCATGTCCCAGATAGCCTCTGAAAGGCTATAGGAAACTGAGACTACTCTTACAGAGTTCAAACACAAACTCACTTACTCTGAGTTCCGGCACAAAGGCAGCTGTTTGAAAAGTGCCTGGATCATGTATGAAAAACTTTAGGGCAAGTGCCAGAGAATCAGGGATCAGTAGGAACTTTGGGGAGCAGACACTCTGGTTGGTGCCATTATTTCACTCTCCTATTTAACTGAAGAAAATAATGTGAGTAATATTAATTATATTTCCATGGTAATATCCATGGAGAAAAACAAATTTATACAAAAATAAAAGCCACAGAAACTAGTAACTTTAGACCTATTTAAAATATTATATGTAACCACATTTGATAATTTCCAATTATGCTACCTGTTGGAGAATAAGAATTGGTATTTTGTAATCTCAAAACCTGATCATTGAAACTAAAAACCTGCCCCCATGTCATAATTGGTAAAGATGTAAATAATGTATCTGAGACATTATTGTCAAAGGCCAGTCTTTTTATATACATATGCATGTGGGTATGTGTAAAATGTTTCTCCAGCCTAACCAAACATAAAGTATGATGGTGGAAAAATCACTTAACAGGCCCTATTTGCATACTACATATTGCATATCTATTGGACTTTATATGAAGTCAATAAAACTTGAAGAAACAGATTCTTCATTTTCTAACTACAAAACTGTGATGGCCCTGGCTGGGTGGCTCAGTTGGTTGGAGCATCCTTCATATACCACAAGATCCTGGGTTCGATCCCTGATCAGGGCACATACAACAAACAACGGATGAATGCATAAGTGGGTCAAACAACAAATCCATGTCTCTGTCTCTGTCTCCCTTCCTACCTCCCCCTTTTCCTTTCTCTCTAAAAAATAAAATCAATTAAAAAACATTTTTTAAAAAACGTAAAACAAATGACAAACAAAACAAAGAAAAACTCATAGACACAGACAACAGTATGGCAGTTACCAGAGAGAAAGGTGTGTGTGAGGCCGGGCGGGGGGGGGAGGCGGGGGGGCACGGGGGGGGCATGGAGGAGAGGTAGTAAATGGTAAAAGGGTCAAATATACAGTGACAGAAAAAGATTTGACTTTGGGTGGTAAACACACAATGCAATATACAATGATATATCATAGAACTGTACGCTTGAAACAAAAATATGTTTTAAATGTCCAGTCTGGTGCTGTTTTTGGTGTATGTACAGTTTGCTCATCGGTCCTTCTCTTGTGTCTGATTTTTACTAGGCATCAGAGAATGCTTCTAGCCATACCATTGGTTCACCATCCTGTTCCCCTCAGGGTGGATTTGAATTTCTGCCTCTGATCTCCTGAATGAAGGAAGACACATCTCACCCCGTTCTTTTGTGTAATAACAAGCTCCACTGCTTACTGTTTTTATGTCTTTAAAGTATATTTCTTCTGATTTTGCCTATAAAATTGCTTAGAAGAATAAAGAAAAATCTTTGCAGCCTTGGCCTGATAATCTTGCTTTGCTTGCTTATGCAGTATTCCCAGAGTGGTGGAACCTGTCACTCACCAGTAAATGTTTCCTGCTGTCATAAGCACTCAGGTTTCACATCTCACTCTATGAAACAGGAGTTTATCACCTTATACATCACTTCTACTCACGGGATTATCATTTACACCACTGATCTGTTTGGAAATTAGTGTAGCTCTTCAGAACCACAGGTAGGAATTTTTCTCAACACGGAAAGGAGATTCAAAATATGAGAAGAGGATAAAAACCTTTTGCTGAGACATTAACTTTGTTTTATTATAAGCCTCACAGAAAACACTTCTTTTTTAAATACTAAATATGAGATGTAGTAAGAAAAGATTGGACACAAGAGTGAAAATTTATAAATATTTCCAAGGAACATATATGAAAATCCACATCTCTAAAACTTTTCCAACTTAGGTTTACTTAAATATTTTCCTGTGTTCTGTTAGTACCTCTCTGCATTTTAGGTCATTCGTAGATATCAAATCATATAGGAGAGAGTTTTTAACCGGTCTGACTTTATGGAGAATAAAATAACTCCTCTGATTAAATCAGTGTGACACTGAATGTGTGTCCTGGCATGATATAGAGTTTCTTTGTCTTAAGGAATTTAAAATCAGATACTTTGGCAAGGTCAAATTTATGTTTTCAAGAAAATGTGTCCCTTACTTATGTGTTTTCATGTTAAATATGAGCATAATGATAAAAATATTTTTTCTTAGTAAAAAATAACTTTCTTCCCCAAAGTGTCTTCATAGAAAGTAACATTATTAAGAAGTTTTCCACAGCAACAGAAGCCTGTCAGAAAAGAAAGAGATGTAAAAGGAAAGGAAAGGTACTGTTTGGTGTTGGAGAGGAAAGCACACTTCTACATTGTGAAGGGATATTTGTCTTTGAGTGGCAATGCTCCTTAAGTTTTTAAAACATGCAGCTATTAATTTTGACTCACCATTTCCACTTCTAGGAAATTTTTCCTAAGGAAATAATTTAAAATATGCATAGGATTTCATTAGCAGGCGTTCAATTTTTGAAAGTCCAACATAATTTGGATTTTGAATAAATATTGAACAAATGATGCTGCAATATAATCTATCATCATTTAAGTAATATAAATTATGTAGTGACAGTGAAAGGTAGTCACAAAGTGTTAGCTGAAATGGAATA
Organism: Myotis lucifugus; assembly: GCF_000147115.1. Lineage (NCBI taxonomy): Eukaryota > Metazoa > Chordata > Mammalia > Chiroptera > Vespertilionidae > Myotis > Myotis lucifugus. The sequence goes on from NW_005871301.1 coordinate 1,213,023, forward strand.
TTTATAAATTGCATATACAGTATGATATTATTGTTTCTATTATATATGCATAGAAAGGCTATATACAAAAATGTTAACAATTATCTCTGTGTCATGGTTTGTCATCATCATCACTATCTTCATCATCATGCTTCCAATTTCTTTCTAAAGGAACATGTGTTTCTATCTCTAACACCGACCTCTCACCCTGAACTCCAGATTCTATATTCGCATGTCTATTTGACATCTCAACTTGGAAATCTATTATTCTTTTATTCATCCATTCACTAATTCATTGACTCATTCACTCATTCATTAACAAAATATAAAGAAAGAGCCTACATTATGTGTAAGGCACTATTCAAGGTATTGAAGATTAAGCAATAAATTAAATAAATATCTCTGCTGTGATGGAGCATACCTTCTAGTGGAGATCTACCTCAACCTCACCACAGCAATTAGAGATGTCATGATCTCCCGCCTCACTCCAACAGTCTATCCACTCTCCCTCTCTTTTTCTCTCCCCTTCTTTCCCTCCCTTCCTACCTTTTTCCCTCCCTGTGTCTTCTCTCTGAAACATATCATCAGGTTTTAAAAAACTGTGAGTAAAGGGTGTTAAGTGCCCACATATTCTAAAGAGAGGTACCAGGTCACTGAGGTAAAACTTGACAAGAAGTGACACAGAAATTTTAAGAAAAAAACAATTTTAAACCATTTGATGAAATGGTATCAAACTTTCCAAATATCTTAATGCCTTTAAAATACAATCTCCCTTAAGACATGCATAAATATTCTTTCTACTAAAATTACACCGTTAACATTTCATGCAAAATCCTTGTAAATCAGGAGTAATATTAGAAAGCTTTTTTTTTCCAGAATCTGTAACACCATTTTGACACATAATACACAAATTGCCTGCAAAATAATTTCTAATTTGAAGCTTCATTCTAATTAGCACCAGCCCAGAAGAACAATGATTCTTTATAAAACTATTGAGAAGTAAATTACATTATTGTGAATCATACAAGCACTGTACAGCATAGTGATAATGTCTCATATATCAGAAATGACAGCCCATTTTCCATCCACTATAATAAAAAAAGTAAGGGTGATATAAAGTCATTGCATTTTCTAGGTTAATGTCACATTCTAGAGCCAACCTGTCTCCCTCTTTGTCAATTTTTCACAAATGAAACAAATAAGGCTGTCACTGGCTCATGCAGATAACAGCTTTTATGCTGGTTATACATTTCATCATTGATGTATTAGACAGTTCACCCCCCAAGAAAAAAAAGATTTTTATTATCACTGCTTATTGAGTTCCTCTCAATTGTTTTCCACAGGAATTGTCTCTGCTATCAGGAAATGACTGCATAGAGCATTGCCTCAAAGACTTTCAATAATAGTCTTTGTACAAGCAAAGATAATAATAAACCTACCTCATAAGCTGTGGAGAGTTTTAGATGAGGCAATGCAAAACACTTAGCACAGTGTCTGGTACATAGTAAGTGCTCAGTAAATACTGTTAATTATTAATAGCACTTACTGGTAAACTGGAGAGTAGCAAGAATCAAAACCCAGGAAAAGGTAGATAAATCAAAGAACAGGGCCTGTCCCGCGGATAAGATTTTTTATCTAGGCATTTAAAGGGGTAAAATGAATAAAAAAGAATTGTATAAAAATGGAAACTGAATTATCAATTGCTTGATACCTTTGACAGAGCTTGCGGTTCTGAAAACTGAGGACATCATTGTCAGAGAAGCATCTGGGAGATGCAATATAGTGGGAGCTTCACTTTGGATATTGAAGATTTGCAAGAAGAAAAGCTCATAGGTTACTATCCTCCATAGTTCCACAAAACACTGCCTGAGTAAAATCCTTTTCAGCTAACCACTATCAAATTGCAGATAGCAACCAGTTATTAAATATCAATTATTCAACTTGTGAAGGTGTTTTTCTGTCTCAGTGGGTCTGGAGTACTACATAAATACCGGAGCCCTCATTGCTTTCCTTTAAAGAGATAAGCATTGCACAGGAGGCTTAGTATAACAAAAATCAGAAAAACTGCGATTTTATTTATTTATTTTTAGGGAAAATGCACTTGCACTTGCTAACCAAACATTTTTTGAACAGAAAGACCACCACTAGAGGATGCTCATTTAAGAACCATATTGTAAGAGCCAGCACTTTTCTCTGGTTGAATTATTGCCACTAACCCAACCCAAGAGAAAGGTACTATGAGGGCCAACAGCCAGTCTCCAATGGGATCTCAGAGAGTATAGCCATAAAAAGCGATCCAGGGCATAAAAATACATTTCTGCATCTTCAACTATTTGCTAAACTTAATTTTAGCAAATTCTGCAAAGCATTTGAGTACAATAAGTACTAGGAACAAAATTATCTCATTTAATTTTTTCAATGGCTTGATTTTAAAAAGTCTCACTTTTACAGAGGGGGAAACAGAAGTTGTAACTAAGAGACATGGACTTCAATGCTAATTCTAGAACTCTTTACCTCTTCATTGTGCTTCTTGCTTAGGTCTTGATTTTTTTATCTACACCAAGGACATTGTGGCACCTATGCATCACCTAATAAGTTTTTAGAGTAAGGGTACCAGATAATATGACATAAAATACTGTCATCATGAGAATCCACGGTAACTTTGCGAAAACCCAGATTCCAGGGCCTCATCCAAGATCTACTGCATCATGGTGTCTAGGGTTGAGGGCCCAGGAAATGATCTATTAATAGGATACTTCTAAGGTTCAAACTGCTTTGTGACTATTTAACTAGATTAAAGTTTTTATATAGAAATTGACAAGTATGTACTATAATTTATATCGAATGGTAAAAACCTAGAAAATCTGAAAGCATTTTGAAAACAGAAGAACAAAGTTGAAGGACTTCGGCTATTTGACTTCCAGAATTATTATAAAGCTAGAGTATATAGACAGTGTGTTATTGGCACAAAGACTGACAAATACCCTAATGGAACTAGGGCGTGGGGAGCCCAGAAATAGACTCACTTGTATACTGTCACTTGATATTAAAAAATAAATTAAAGTTATGAAAACAATCCAGAGGGGAAAGGATTTTTTTCCAACAAAGTATGCTAAAACAACTGGATATCAATATGAAAAAATATAGTGACCTTCAAACCCCTACCTTCCACCATATACAAAAATTAATCTGAGATAGACTATAGGCCTAAACCTAAAAGCTAAATATATAAAGCTTGTAGAAGATAGAATTCCTTCATGTCATGGTGAAGTATGGTAGCAATCATCTCAGGTAGAAACTATAGTTTAACTTTAACTCTGCTGTTTGGCTTCTGTACCTATTTGCTTTGTTTAACAATAGAAAGGTTATTTTGATTTTCTGAATTGTATAAATCATCCCATTCGATTGAATGCCTTATTGACTGTGATGTGAATATCCCACTGATTGTGATCTCACTGGTTATCGAAGCACATTCTTCTGTACCTGGGAAACAGGACAGCACAATTCCTGGCAACTCAGTGGTCTCAAGACCCGAGGGCTCTAGATAATGTGTTCCTGTCAACCCAGCGGTCCCAGGTAATGTGTTTCTGTCAACTCAGTGATCCGGAGACCCAAAACTGTAATTAACATGCTTAATTCTGCTTCTGTAAACTGCTTTTTGCGAACCAGGTTCCTCATTCCAAACCCTGGGATGTAATCAATACCTTTGTGATTTTTGCCTATATAAACCTGGAGTTGCGACCATCTTAGGACTATGAGATTTGGGAAAGCAAAATGGCCCCTCACAGTCCCGGATTGCAAAAAATGTGACTCTTTAATTCGACTTCTTGAGGAGTCCTTCTGTGATTCGCAGGGTACGTTACAACAATGGAAGTTGGTAAATTCTGTCAGTCAGAAAAATAAAAAGATAGACTTCATTAAAATTAAAATACTTTGCTCTTCCAAAGATATCATTCAGAAGATATTTGCAAGACATATATCTCATAAACAACTGTTATCCAGAATATATGAAGAACTCCTATAATTTAATAATTAAAAAAAAACTGTATGAGCAAAAGACTGAAATAGACACTGTTCAAAATACGGTATGTGAATGGCCAATAAGTCACATGAAGAAGCACTGAAAACATTAGTGTCCAGGAAAATGCAAAGTAAAACCATAATAAAATATTGGAGGAAAAACAGATTAACCCAATAGCTATTGTAATCAAGATTTTTATGCCCACATTGGACGGATCTGAAAATCAGCACATTTTACTGATGGTATTTAAATAAAGATTATTACAGTTTATATATTTCATATACTCTCATAGACAACTTATAAAAATAACTATTCCAAGAAATTAGAGGATGTAATACCCTAGACAAAAAGTATACTCAAAACTGCATATTGCTCAGAAAAGCCATTCTTAAAATACAGAAAACAAAATATACACATGATTACTATCATTAGAGTCATTAGAACTCTCACAAATATTATAATTCTCCTCTTTTGGGAAACAGAATGATTACAATGTCTTTTCCTGCTTGAAATAAAGCATAGCCAAGTTGCTTGCTTTGGCCAATGAAATATGAGCTGGAATGATATGTCACCTCCACAAGGAAGCCTTAAAAATCGGTAAGTGTGCATTATATTCTTTTTTTCTTCTACCATGACAACACATGAGGTTAAGGATGATGTCAGTTACAATAATCAGAGTCCTGGCATGAGAATGACATTGAGTAGAGTTCCTTCTGACCTATGCTAAACACACTGTGTAGGCCAGAAATAAATCATGTCGTTTTAAGCCACAAAGGCAACATAACCTAGCCCATCTTCTTGATCACAGTCACAGAGTAAAATCTCTCATGCCATTCCTTAAAATAGATATGGACAATTTAAGTTTTTAACTGAAAAGTATTTTACAAAAATGTATTTAAAATAGTATTCATTTCAAAACCAACACACAAAGAACATTCAAGTTTCTCCATGTATGTAATCCTCTAATGACTAAAGAGTATAGGTCAGGGAGTCCTGGCCAGGTGGCACAGTTGGTTGGAGCATCGTCCAGTACACCAAAAGGTTGTGGGTTCAATTCCCGGTCAGGGCACATACGTAAGTTGCAGGTTTGGTCCCCAGTTTGGGCGTATGCAGAAGGCAACCAATGAATGTTTGTCTCTCATATGGATGTTGCACTCTCTCTCTTGCTCCCTCTCTCTAAAATCAACAAATATGTCATGGGTGAGGATTTTAAAAAGAGGAGTATAGGTCAAGGATTTCATAACACAACATCATAAAGAAAAATTCAGTGTTCAGAGTTGTCTGATATCTAAAATTGTGCACAAGGAAGAAAGTAGAAATTAGCCTCATTAGCAACAGAAAGCAATGGCCTGGCCGCAAGACCTTAGAGAAGGGTGAACACTTCAGGCTACAATCAGTAACTAGTGGCAGCAAAAGGAGCTATGATGGAAGCTTGGTGCAAAAGACAAATTGCTCTTTATTTGACAGTAGTCCTCCACTGTGACCAGTCTGAAGAATTAAAAGGAAGCAATGGGATTGCAAAATTATCAGGGAAAACACAATCAATTTAGGGGATAGATTATGCAAAGATTTTTTATAAATAAATGGTTATAAAAACACTTGAAAATCATAGGCTCCATTTTCAACAGAAGAGTTAATTCCAAAAATATAAATCTACTTATCTCACTGGCCTGGAAGGTTCATAGCAGCCCAGTTTTCTCATTTTTCTTCTCCAAGGAGTCTTTGAAACTTTGATTAGATTTCACAAAAACTCCTATCAACTTTCTTTTTTTAAATTTGTTGTTTTGAAAGAGAGAGGGAGGGAGGGAGAGAGGGAGAGAGAGAGAGAGAGAGAGAGAGAGAGAGAGAGAGAGAGAGAGAAATACCGATTTGTTGTTCCACTTATTTATGCACGCATTGGTTGATTTTTGTATGTGCCCTAACCAGGGATCAAATTGGGATAAAAATCTAACCAACTGAACTACCAGACCAGGGCCTCCCCTCAACTTCCTTAAATTTATCTGTATCAACCTTCAGCAGGCTTTCCCAGAATCTTGGAGGTGCTGACATACAGAGTTTGCATAATGATAAAAATAATTTAAAGTACTGGGTCATTTTTTTAAACTCCCATTAAGTAGTCTGTGAAACCGCATGTCAAACACTTGACACAGCATCTGGCACATGGCAGACCCTCCCTCCCCCCATCCATAGTTCACAAAATGGGCGTCACCCTAAGTCATCATTTAATATTTCAGACATTGGTACAATGGCAATTAGCCATCGACATAAACAAGAAAAATTTAAGAAGCAGTAAGTAGAACAGCCTCTAAAACCATCTTCTTTTCGGGTGACAGAACATACTTCTCCCCCCCACACACACAAGAGGAAAAGGAAAAAGTGGTTTCTCAGAGTCATGTTTTCCTCAGCCGCAATTTTCTACTTTATCCTAAAATGTACTCTATCTTCTTTCAAGCTTGTTTGAGGCCAAACCTCCTGGCCTTTTAATCCTTAAACATACAATATGCCAATTATAGTTTGTTGCTCTTCAGTACTATTTATATTGAAAATCTCATATAAAATATGAAATACGCTAAGGTTACCCACAGAATATAGGTCTGTTTTGCTTGTATTTTACAGCTCCTACCTTTTCAGCCTACAAACATTTTCTACAAAAAAGCAGTGAATAGAACCAAAGTTTTACTGCCCCAAAATATGCCTTCTGGGATATGGATTTTAATCAGGTGAAGAAACAAAAGACTCAGAAAGAACCTTTGACCCTCCCCCTTTGCTGCCTAAAGAAATTCAGATAGAGAAACCGGCTTCAGGAAGGGAATCTTGACATATTCACCTTAGCATATTCACCTTAGCATATTCATTTTAGCATATTCATCTTAGCCTATTTGAATTAAGTGTGGCAAACAGGAAGAATCTAAGCAAAAATCTGTTCACTAGATTCCTCTCTTTGTCTCATTGTTCCTGGATTGCCCAACAAGAATTTGTTTACCACATTTTGTCTTCCTGTGAATTACCTGCTTCATTTTGAAATCCCAGACCCCTTCTCTTTTTACCAAAATGGCAAATAAACCTCCACTACACAATGTGTCTTCAGATGTAATCTCTTATGGCATCTCTAAATATAAATATGTAATAAACTTGGACGTTTTTTCCTGTTAATCTGTCTCTGCTAACTAATTATTATCCCAGCTAGAATTTAGAAGGTGGGAGGAAAACTATTTTTGTCCACTATCATGGTTTTATCTCCTACAGTAACAAACATCAGGATAATTTTTTTTAAGTGAAAATTAGTTCCAGAATTCAGTTCCCATGAGCTAGTAGTTTCTCTCACAGATGACAGATGACAGATTCTTAGTTGACATTTTTCTCTAAAGAGTAAGTTTTGAATCAGCAGTAATTTTTATAAAAAGAAATTGACTAAGACTGTGCCATCTACCAAAACATCTATTTATTTAATTCAGCAAATATTTACTGCATGAGTAATTTACTTCCTGATGGAGAAAGAACAGACTTTCAAATAGAAGACATTCTGGATTCAAATTCTGATTGTAGTAATACTGGTTGAGTGAGCTACAGACAAACACTACACATGCATAATCCTCAGTTTTCTCATCTTAAAAATTAAATTATTAATATCTAATAATATCTGGTAATCTGATTATCAATGTTATTATTGATGATTTACAAGAAGTTTGCCTTTGTAAGGCTGTAAAATTAAAAATGGAACTTCCATTTGACCCAGTAATCCCACTTCTAGGAATATATCCCAAGAAAACAGAAACACCAATCAGAAAGGATATATGCACCCCTATGTTCATAGCAGCTCAATTCACCATAGCTAAGATTTGGAAACAGCCTAAGTGTCCATCAGCAGACAAGTGGATTAAAAAACTGTGGTACATCTACACAATGGAATACTACGCTGCTGTAAAAAGGAAGGAACTCCTACCATTCGCAACGGCATGGATGGACCTGGAGAGCATTATACTAAGCAAAATAAGTCAGTCAGAGAAAGATAAATATTACATGATCTCACTCATTTGTGGAATATAATGAACAACATAAACTGACGAACAAAAATAGATCCAGAGACAGAGAAGCATTGGTCACACCGTCAAACCTTAAAGCAGCGGTTCTCAACCTGTGGGTCGCAACCCCTTTGGCGGTCAAACAACCCTTTCACAGGGGTCGCCTAAGACCATCCTGCATATCAGATATTTACATTACGATTCATAACAGTAGCAACATTACAGTTATGAAGTAGCAACGAAAATAATTTTATGGTTGGGTCACAACATGAGGAACTGTATTTAAAGGGCCAGAAGGTTGAGAACCACTGCCTTAGAGGGAAGGCAGGGGAGGGGGGGAGGGGGAGGAGGGGCCGAGGGCAGTTGGCCGGCTGGCTCCACCCCCGATTGGGGTGTTGGGGGGTGATCAGCCCCGGATCAGACTTGTTAGCTGCCCCAGTGCACATCATAGCCACCAGTCATTCCGGTCGTTCCGGTCATTCCACTGTTTCGGTCGCTGGACTTTTATATATATATAGATAACATTTTACTGAGAATTTAGTAAGGACCTAAACCCTACATGTTCCTTGGCAGAAAATACAGCCTTACATGTTTTAATGAAATTGCCACCAAGCTAAAGCTCAGTGAAGGGTGATTCCCATTAGAGGTCATATTAAAAACATCAACATTTTAAATATAAAATTGTATATTATCTCTAATATATGTTGATAACTGGATTTTATGCAGATGTCACAATTTATGTTGGCCAGCCAACAAACGCTGACATTTAATCTCTAGATTTTAATCATTTGTAACTACAGTGAACAAAACAAATTATAGTTGTAGATAAAATTTTCATGAAGCTTTTTAGAGAAAGGTATAAATTAGAAACATCTCATAAGTCACGGATGATTATGGCCAAATTTGTAGAAGAATCTTGGTCCAGAATTCATATTCCATACTTCTTCATTACTCTAGCAAAAAATAAGATTAAATGTATTGCTCTTTAATCAAAACCAAATTTGTTTAGACTCTAAAATGAACTAATACTGTTTTCCCAAATTAGTTTTTTCCCATTCTATCTAGGCTTCAAATCAACCCTATTAGTTTTTAACATATATCAAATGTTACACATTTATCATGTTACCATGATAGGACCATAGTAGAAAAGGCAGCTTCAGAGGTAAACAAGGATCAGACACTGGGCTGCCTGCCTTTCAGGTCATACTGAGGAATCAGGACAATATTCTTTGGGCAGTAAAAGAGCAAAGGAGTTAAGCAGGGCAGTTACAGGATCACATTTCTATCTTTGAAGAAATCCCATTTCTGTGGTATGAAACATGGATTTGAAAAGGTTACACTAAATGCAGAGAGACAGGTTAGGATTTTTTAGTAAAGTACATGTAAGAAGCTATAAAGAGGACTGGGCTGGTGGCGTCACTTTGAAAATGAGTGAACAGAATGGAGAGAGGGTCAGTGGTGGAGGAAGGGTGCAAATGGAAGGATACAGAGCAAGTGAGAGTAAGATTGGGATGTTGTGACACCACCCACTCATCACTGGATTCTGAGCAAGACAACCCAATCCCACTCCCCGCCTGCTCAGCCTAAAGACCCTAAGGGGAGTGAAGTTCCTGGACCTGCGCTGGAAAAGATATATCCAGTAGAGATTAATTTACTGCAGTTACTTAATTAAAATGTGCAAGATAAAAAGTTCCAATTGACCAAACAAGAACAGCTACAGTTTGAATATTCGATTTTCCGAAAGTATGTGGAAGGACATGATATGAATAGTAAGTAGTCTACTCAGGCCTAAATTGCCTTTTAAACAGTTCTGAATAGGCAATATCTGATTTGTCCAAAGAAGTCACCAAATTAACTTTCAAATTTCACATGACCTATTACAAAAAATTCCTGAGGTACTAGAGGTTATTGTATCTAGAGGTAGAATTATAATAACCTAGATGCCTACTAGGCAATTCTCTCTTGGGAGAGTATAAAATATCATTATGGTGAAGGAGAGCTGAACTTTGGGAGGGATTTGGAATCTCTAGCTTATGCAATCCATATGACTTCCCTCAACTTAGACTAGCAGTCACACAATGTTAACTATCATGGAAGAGAAGGAGAAACAATGAATGGACATAGGAACATAGCATCAGTAAAGGGCAGCTTCAAGATGGTTAAACTATTTCAGTAGGAACCACAAACAACACCAACTCCGATTTCCCAGTGCCTTAATGTTTTTTAATTTTCCAGTACAGCTGGTACCATATATTGGATTTCACTTAGGCCATAAATGTACACCTAATCTTTCCCAAATATAATCACGTGGTTATTCTAAGCTCCATATCCAGACTGGTCATAACACTCCTATATCTTTATATATACACAGTGGGCTTCCACCTGTTCTGAATAGTTCACAGGGAAAGTCTACCTATATGAGGTCTTATATTAGCTTTCAGCTCAACAGATACAACAGTGTCCTGGGAAATATCTCAGCTTAACCCCATGCACCCTCAACAAAACTAGCAAATTTCACAAACTGGTCTCTGAACTTCTTACCTTACAACTAATCCTTGGTCAAACACTTCAAGCAAACAGACATGTCATCAAAGATACCAGACTTGCCCTGACCGGTTTGGATCAGTGGATAGAGCGTCAGCCTGCGGACTGAAGGGTTCCAGGTTCGATTCTGGTCAAGGGCATGTACCTTGGTTGCGGGCACATCCCCAATAGGGGGCGTGCAGGAGGCAGCTGATCTATGTTTCTCTCTCATCGATGTTTCTGACTCTATCCCTCCTCTCCCTTCCTCTCTGTAAAAAATCAATAAAATATATTTTTTAAAAGATACCAGACTTTAATATCCACAGGTCCATGAGCTCATCTACTACTCCACAACCTCACTCACCTAGTAACATGCAGTCTCCTGTTCCTAACTAGTATAACATTCAGAATATTTCAACAGGGCCTTGAAAAATACATGAAATTAAACTTGAATCCCCATTTTTTAAAAAAAAAACTTGAAAATTGCATCTCCAACTTAAAACCTCTAGAAGTTACTCTCTATTAAAAGTCAGATATTAAACAGATATACATCTACCATTTCCATAGCAGCCAGTCTCTGACCATTGAAGAGGTGAAGTCCCATGGACAACCTTCTGTCTACATTTCAGCTAATACAACCACAGCAGATAAGCAGGTCATACAGAATCAGCCCCCTCTCTTCATATTAAAAAGCTCTGGATCATCTGCCACCGCCTCCAGAAATATGCCATCTCATTAGGCACCAACTCCGCAATTTCTCCTAAAGACGTGGTCACTACATCTGTGCAATATGTACTTTTAAAATTGTATTTTCTTCAAATAAATACCTTGCAGTTACACTAGGGGTGCTGTCCCCAACACTGAACATAAATCTTCTAGATCGATATGATTACTATGTAAAAACAGGCTATTCAGGCTATTCTCATGGGCCTGCTTTGCACATAAATCAAGTGAGTAAGAAAGTGATAATGCTGCCTACACCAACTTATATTAGTCCCATAAGAGTCCAGGATGGAATGACTTCAAGGAACTCAAGATTCAAAAGAAAAAGACAGAGAGACTAGTATCTGAGGTCAGAGATATGGAGAAAAAGCTAACTCAAAGGCATCTGACAAAATAAAATTCTATATTCCAAAATCCTTCAGTTCCTATGGCTGGATGTGGTAGGTGTATAGTTTAACTTTTTATGGAACTGCCTATTTTCCGAAGTGTTTGTATCATTCTACATTCCTGCCATTAGAATAGCAGAGTTCCAATTGCTCTATACACTTGCCAATGTTTGGTCTGGTCAGCCTTTTTAATTTTAGTTATTCTAATAGGTGTAAAGTTGGCATCTAGAGAAAAAAGAGAAGCATGCTTTGTCTGTACAATACATGCAATAAAACACCCAAAGCTTTGCACACATCTCTATAGTCTGCTTGGAGTGATGATTCCTTTTCATTGGTAGTATTTGCTTCAATTCCTTTATGTGTAGTGTAATAGTCTTAACTGGTTTTCTTTTTTCATTTTTAGTGATTAAACAAGATCATGTTGCTTTTTAAAGCCTTACCTGAGCAAAGCAATGTCTTAACAAAAAGCAACATTAAGGAAATGGAGTTTTGCACAAAGTAACTGGCTTCTACTTATGCTGAACTATTCCTTAAATTATGTCAAAGATCTGTGAATACCTACAGATGCTGCACAGGAAAATACAAAAGATATTATAATTATCCTTCCAGGTCATACTTTTTACTGAGTTTTGCAGTGGGTAATAAAACACAGTGGTTTATCTTCCATGAGGAATCTTAAAACTTGAAAAAGACACAAGGTTAAATAAACTTCCTTCATCTGACCAGTGACAAATTTTCCACAAGAGATGACTGGAAAGTAGTAATTCAAAACCAGCAAAACAACAGTACCTACAGCTCCTCGTTTTGGAAAGAAACATAAATGCTTTACTATTTGGATAATCTACTAGTATTTCTAAACCTGACTTAATGATAATATCATATATATTTTTATAAAATAGAGCTCATTATAACTGCAAAAAAAACTGAAAAAGAAAAATAAGCAGATTTGAACACTAAAGGAATTTCAAGCATTCTTTTATTTTGGAGATTTTTTATAAGAAAAACAAATATTTACCTGATGAGAAATTTACATGTAAATTGACGTAAATAATTGACCAACCAAATAAGACCTGAAGCATAGAGGCATGGAACAGACTGACATAACTCAATGTGAGGTTGGGGGGATGAGAAGATAAACCAAAGAATTTATATACTTACTAGAGGCCCAGTGCACAAAATTCATGCACGGGGCGGGGGGTGGGGGAAGGGTCCTTCAGTCCGGCCAGCACCCTCTCGCAATCCGGGACCATTGGCTCCTAACCACTCGCCTGCCTGCCTGATTGCCCCTTACTGCTTGCCTGCCTGCCTGATCACCCCTAACCACTCTGCCTGCATGCCTGATCATCCCTAACTGCTCGCCTGCCTGCCTGATTGCCCCTAACCACTCTGCCTGCCTGTCTCATCACCCCTAACCACTCACCTGCCTGCCTGATCACCCCTAACCACTCTGCCTGCTTGCCTGATGACCCCTAACCACTCGCCTGCCTGCGTGACTCCCCTAACTGCTGGCCTGCCAGCCTGATTGCCCCTAACCACCTCTGCCTCGGCCCCTGTCACCATGGCTTTGTCCAGAAGGACATCTGGAATGATGTCTGGAAGGTCGTTCGGCTGTCCAGTCTAACATTACAATTTTATTATTATAGATATGCATAGGCCATGGACATGGGCAATAGAGTAGTGAAGACCTGGAGAGGGGTGGGGAGAGGATGGGAGGAAAGGGGTAAAAGGGGGTGGAGGGGATGGGAGATGCCTGTAATACTATCAATAATAAAAAATATATTGAGGGGAAAAAAGTAAGTAAATGTGTTCACAAAAAAACAGATACAGGAATTTATGTATCAGTACTTAGAATGGGGCTGAAGGAAGAGCTGGAATGTAGCCAAAGGCAAGAGACAATGATGCTATCACCCACTGCAAAGCTTGCCAGGGACACTGAAGAATAAACAGGATTATTACAGATGACCAAGGTGACTGTCCAAACCTTGACTTGAGGCTTTTCACTTTAAGTGTGAAGAAATATGACATATCCTAGGCAAGTAGATAATAGATCTAAGACCTTGTATTTGATAAATTTTATTTTGCACAAAAGCTTTGTTTACAGCTTTGCCTATGGTTCTATGTGACTATCAATAAATCATCTTACTTTATTTTATTAATAAAACTGAATTCAAATATCTCGAGTTTATGGTTTTGCAATTTATCTTAGCAACCTATCTTAGTAACAGATTTCAAATTTTTAGTTACATTTTTTATAAAAATTAAGAAGTTATAGTCTAAGAACTAAAAAAAAGAACAAATATGAATCTAGATGAAGCAGTAGAAGTATGAGAAGGAGAGGTGAGAATAGATAGCAGAGATGTTTAGAAGTTTAAAATCAGCTATATTTGTTTGTTAAGTAACTACTGGATCATAGCAGAGAATTGAGAAAAAGCAGGAGTCACTACTGATTCTTCGTTGTGTCATTTTCACCAACCAAATTTGGAGATGTTAGTTGCTGATAATAAAGTAATAGTGTCAAGTAGCATCACTTATCTGAGCTCTAAGCATCTCAAATCGTTTATTTTAGAAAAAGTAAAACTGTTCTCTTATTCACCAATGTATTTCCACATCTAAGAGTAAAATCTTACAGGGAGGGAAAGGCAACCTCCTCCAAAGGTACATGAGCCTATGACTATTTATGTCACAACTAACTAATGATTTCAGCGTCTATAAAACATGACTTGAATTTTGGCTACAAAATTATACCATCTGATCTTTTAGATTTTAGTTGGTTTTAAAGTAACTGTCAAATGATCTCTACAAGGCCGACGTGGTGGCTTATGAATAGGGCATTGTTTTCCTTAGATCAGACCCATGTGTGTGTCTTTAGATCTGTGATGTAGTATCTTTGTCCGTTCCTTATTTATATCAGAACAAGAGCAATCAGCATAATCCTTTGTCAGATGCTTCTAAGGACCTCTGGGATTTAAAGAAAATAATTTAGTGTTACTGGCATATTAATTGCCAAGATAGCAGTATAAAATTTGGAAAGCTTTGTTTAAAGAAATCATTTCAAAAAGCCCCTTATTCCAGATTAAGCTCAAAGGCAATTTTTAATAAACACTTGGCTGTTTATTAATAATAAAAATAAAGAATGCTATTCACTCCAATTGTTTGCTCATGATTTCTCCATGGTGATATAATGGTGGTGGCTTTCAAAAGATGAATATGAGAAGCAAATTGCCTGAAATGAATTTCAGCCCTTTGGTATTTATTTGTAACAGGCATTTTAGTCTTACCCTTGTACCTTTTTGTAAGCGTGAAGAAATACATATGTCTTGTATTCATGGAAGAAACTATATTGCAATAATGTCTATTTCCCTCAATGTTTAACATATGTCATTAGAAATAGCTCAGCTTTTCTAGGGAAAAATAATATCCTTTCTGCCATCTGGGTTGAGCTCTTTAAATGAACCTGGAGAACATTATGCTAAGTGAAATAAGCCAGTCAGAAAAAGACAAGTACCATATGATTTCACTCATATGTGGAATCTAATGAACAAAATGAACTAATAATAGTGACAGGCTCATAGACAGAAAGCAGGTGACAGATGTTGGGGGAGTTGGGGTGGAGGGATTGAGCAAAAAGGAGGGGGAAAACTCATGGACATCAATGACAATATGGTGATTTAGGGTGGGGAGGGGAATGGAGGGAGGTGGAAGAAGGTAAGAGGGAATAAATGGTGATGGACAGAGATTTGACTTGGGGTGGTAAACACACAATACAGTGTACCAGATGATATGTAGGAGAATTGTGAACCTGAAACCTGTATAATTTTGTTAATCAGTGTCCCCCCAATAAATTCAATAAAAAGGAAAAATAAAATAAAATGCACAAAAAGTTTTATCATCTTCAAACACAAGGTCTAAGTATGATGGACACAAAAATGGTTTCAACATATGAAATGGCAGGTCTCATAGAAGGTGAGGACTATATACTGCTTCAATGATTACCCACACAAAACCACCTTTGTGAATAATTTTAGTATTTTGACAAGAGACACTATCCAACATACTAGGTAATGGGAACAGAATTCTCTCTCTCCGTAAGAAGTATAAAAAGAGAGGAGGGAAAATACATTCTGTTCTTTTTACTGATAAAACTAACTATGTAGGATTCGATAGAAATAATCTCCCTTAAAACTTCGTTCCAGCTCCTTTAATATTATCTGTTTTATGATGGAATTGAATAGTGTTGATACTATTGGATTGTCTCACATTCTTAAGTAAAATCAATGTTGAAACACAAAATTTTGAAAGTACTGCCATCGCCATGCTGGTATGGTTCATTTTAGCTTTTTAGTTCCTTATAGACATGGAGCCTGCTATTATCCACATTATCTACAAGGCAAAATTAATAAATATTATAAGAAATAACTTGGAAACACAAAAGAAATATGCTGAGAATCTCAGTTAAAATGATTTTTTTATTTGAAGACACAAAGACCCATGCAGACTGGCTTCAGCAAAAAGGAGAATCTATCTAAATGATATAGAATACACTAAATGGATAAAAGGGCATAACAGAACCCAAACCAAGAAGTACAGCAGAGCTTCACAGGGTACAGGGTACTAGAATTATGAACTGGAAAGTTATTGGAAACCCAGACAATAATACTCTTCTCTCCTCTGGAACCACACTGGGCTGTATTTCCTATTTCTATCTATGTATCTATTTTATTCCTCCAACTACAAATAAACTGACTCTATTTCTCTAAATATGGGATCAAAAATACTTACTCAGGCACAAAAACACCATGGCTTTCCTACTCCAGTGCTGCCAATTAATTAATTAGAATTCCTGTCACAATTCAAATTCTCAAAGAGAAATCCAGGAGGGCCACTTGGACCCAACTGTCTACTCATACTTCACACAAGTATAGCCACATTGTAAAGAAAAGGCCACAAAGGGATAATGCCCCCAATGTATGGGAAAAGTTTTTGGAGAAAGCTCAACATACTAGTAAGCTACAAAAAGATGGAAGACAGTATAGCAGTGTTAAAGGTGCTGGTTCCAGTACCACAAGGGTTTAAAGACTGGCCCTGCCAGTTACTATGGACCTCGGGCAAGTTATTTAGCCCTCTCTATGTCACAATTTTCCCACCTATAGAGTGGAGATCATCAGAATACCTAATTCTTAGAGTTGCTTTGTGCATAATGCATAAGCACAGTGAAAATGATAAATGCTCCATAAATGTAGGTAAAATAATAACACCATCCCCCAAGATGTCAATGTCCCAATTGACAAGGAATCCTATATAATAAAGAGTTAATATGCTAAAGGCCATGATGCCCTCACACCGTAATGACGTTCGGCAGGAGGCTGTGTGCGAAGTGGGGTGGAGCCACTGCATTGCTCCAGAGATGGGGCGGAAGCGGGGAGGCACCCAGAGGAGGCAGAACCAGCCCAAGGTGACTCATGGGACCAAGGGCGGGGCTTGAAGCAGCCAGAAAAGGCTGGAGGGGTCAGGGGTGGGGCCAGGCACGTTCGAGCTCTGGGTAAAGAGGTTAGGGTGTCAAGGCAGGGCACGCACGGGTGAGCGGGGCTGCACGATTTCACGTGCTGGGTCACTAGTCTACAAATATAACAGGTTACATGGCAAAGAGAAATTAAGGTTGAAGGTGGAATTAAGATGGCTAATTAGTTTACTTTAAAATATAAAGATTATCTGGGATTATGTGGGTGAATTCCATGTAAACACAGGGGTCCTTAAAAATAGAAAAGAGAAACAAAAATAAAGTCAAAGAGATGTGACAATGGAAGATCAGAGAGATATAACATTGCTGGCTTTAAAGATGTAAAAACAGAGCCATGAGCCAAGGAATGTGAGTAACATCTAGAAACTGGAAAAGTCAAGGAAATAGAGTCTACCCAGAGCCCACAGAAAGGAATATTGACCTGCCAATGCCTTGATTTTAAGCCAGTGAGACCCTCGGCAGACTTCTGGTTTACAGAATTATCTATATATATAAAAAGCTAATATGCTAAGTGTCCAACCATCCGACCGGTCACTACAATGCACACTGACCACCAGGGGGCAGACACTCAACACAGGAGCTGCCGTGACATGCACTGGCAATTTACAAAAAAATGGCAGCGTGGACTTGGTGTCCACAAAGCAACACTCGGCTTCCCCCAAGTGGGACACAGGCCCCGTCACCACCCCGGAGTAACACCCCACCAAATCGCAGCCAATGCTGCCAAGACCCCATGGCGAAAAATGCGGCACCCAGCCCTGCCTGGAAACAGTCGCTGTGGGCGCTGGGTAATGACGTCACATAGCAACGCCTGGCTTCCTCTCCGAGCTACGACTAGTCTCCTTGCAGTTTCTTCAGCCCAGAAACACGACTTGCTTTATAGCCAGATGCAAACATTTTACACTTTAACCAAATGTCTGTGAAACATTTTCCCATGCCTCATCTCATTTGATCCTCATAGAAGTCCTAGAGTAGGTAGATAGGGGACTCGATAGAATCCTATTTTCTTTTCATTAGCCAGAAAACAGAGATTTAGAAAGCTTAGAAACTTGACCTGACTGAAAAGAAGAAATGGTGGACCTTGAAAATGACTTCAGGTTTTCTCACTGCGCAGAATATAGTCAAACACTGCTGCAGTTAAATATTTTACCCTTTGTTCTCCCTGCATGATCTACAATAATACTCTGCTTCATGTTGGTATTTACTGCTGTATTGCTGACAGTTACCTGACAAAGAAGTTGGGGTGCTTCAATGGGCTGGAAAAAGTTTAGCTAAATCAGAAAGCAGGTCTAATTAAGAAAGTTTATTCTATATATATAAAAGGCTAAGTTGACACACACATGCCAATTGCTCTCGCTGGCACCAATCGCATACATGTGTTTCGATCTGTCATTGTTGATCGTGAATTTGGTTGACACTTCTATTATAGAGAAAGGGCAAATAGCGATATTAAAATATTTCTTCTAATTAATTTCCTTTCTATGTGCACAAATTCATGCACCGGGCCACTAGTAAGGTAATAAATTTATGTTCTTAAAGCTGGTAAATTGGTGGTAATTTGTTACAGCAATAGAAAATTAATACATTTAGCATTTTTAAAGTTATTAAAATTTTGATCAATAATTTTCATAATTATAAAACTTCTATTAATAATTACTAATAATTTAAGAAATATTTCCTAATGTCTTACAAATTGTAACCTTATCAAGGCAGGCTCTAGCAAACCACGTATAAAGTAAAATTTCTCTTCAGTGTCTCCTCCTCCTTTTCAAGCATCTCATTCAACACACACAATCTTACCACTGCACCCCAACTTTTCCCTCATAACCCCACCAGATGAGGTTCTGTTTCAATTTTCTAACCCAACACACTCCCTTTCTACCTGTCCTTCAGAACCACATTCATAGCTAGTATTTAGTTAGTTAATTTAAATCAACCAATCCACATTTCTGTGTTCCTTGCCTTTTAACAGAATCATCTAGAGCAGTGGTTCTCAACCTTCCTAATGCCATGACCCTTTAATACAGTTCCTCATGTTGTGGTGACCCCCAACCATAAAATTATTTTCGTTGCTACTTCATAACTGTAATTTTGCTACTGTTATGAATCGTAATGTAAATATCTGATATGCAGGATGTATTTAGGCGACCCCTGTGAAAGGGTTGTTTGACCCCCCAAAGGGTCGCGACCCACAGGTTGAGAACCACTGATCTAGAGGAAAATATCTTACCTCAAGAAATCAATAATACTACCACAGATGGTAGTCAATGCAGTACACAAACACAAGGGGCGCCATTCTCGGTCTATGTGAAGAGCATAGGACTTCAAACTACACAGCCAGATAAGCTATCCCTGCAAATGAGTCTAACAGTGGGAGTCTGTTCAAATTAACAGTGAACAATTTGAGGTGCAAGTAGACCTTTGGCCCTCTTCAAATGAAATAACTGAGGCAGCCATTTACTCTGCCCAGACATAGGGCTGGATGAAGAGCTGATTGACATAGGTCCACTGAGAGAATTATACATACCCTCCTAGCAGGTCTTTTGAGGCCTTGAGGAAATAATACTTAAAATAGTAAAACTTCCTGCAAGCCATAGATGTTTCATCAGTATCCTGGACAGTGGCCAAATCACCTCTTCAAAACACTAACCTACTAAGTCACCTTTCAAAATTTGTGCAGTGGCACATAGGAGAAAAGTAAAAGAAGCAACCTGCATGAGGAAAAACACATTGTTTGTTTTTCTCAGGATAAAAAGTGATATCTAGAAAGGGAATATTTTTTTAATCTTCACCTAGGACATGCATAGAGAGAGAAAGGGGGGGGGGGGGGGGTCATCGATCAGCTGCCTTCTGTAATGTGCCCCTGGCAACCTTATGATGCACAGGACCACACTAAACCAATTGAGCCACTCTGGCTGGGCGGAAATAAATTTTTTTTAATTTCCTCAGAAAAATTTATTGTTTTTCTCTTAGTACCAGCAATTTCAGTTAGCTCATTCTGAAAATAAATTTGTGTATGAGAATAGGCATTTTTCATATTCAAACACCTTCATTATTTCTTTTCAAAAAAAACTTTAGAGAGCATAATGTTCAAAGAATAACAAGAAAAACCCATCAATACAAGACATTTCAACACAAATGAAAATGAAAATGGATAGTTATGATTTCTTTCAAAATATTAGCCAAAGTTCTGCCATCATCTGAGAAGCCAGTATTATAGAATCAAAACATCCTTTCAGTTTATTCAACTAAGAAAATGAATCTGATAACAGAGCCAAAAATATATCTGTGGTATTCAACACATAGTGCTCACATACCAATATTGAGATAGTAGACTAGTATTCAAGATTCAAAGGGAACAGTGAGACCCTTTAAGGCAAGAATAACAGAAAAATAATAACAGTAATATTAGTAATGAAATGTGAAATTAATAAGGAGAAAAGGAATGGCATAGCTGACTCAGAAAGGATCAGAAATTGCCCAAATACAGAAGCAGCAATTGGTAGGAGGGAATAAAGCAATAGATCTAAGGAGCTCACAGGCTGGCATAAAGCAGCACATGGGAATCTGCCTTTTCAGAGTAATCAGGGCAGAGTGGCCCTGAGACAGGGAAGAAGTCAGGCTCATCCCCAGAATCCAGGACATGAGCTGAGGTTCCCAGCTCCAGAAAGGAATCTGAAATCAACTCCCACATAAGAAATTGATTTAAATAAAAACAAAAGAACTATATAGGAGGAAAACACAGTATAGTGGGCAGAATTAAATTGTCACCTACCAGCTTTATGACTAGATCTACAATATCCCTAATATCAACTTGGGCAAGAATACAAAATGTCATTTATAAACCCAGTATGAACTGGAGTTTGATGATGCCAGTGGGGGAAATAGAAGACCCAGTGAGAGTGCAGAGAAAAGGTGGAGGAAGAGAAAGCAGAAGAGAGAAAATAACAAAAATCTTCCTTAAAACGAACCTGCTTAAACACATGGAGATATTCATTCGCTCCCCACCCCCCCAACCCCCCTCTCTCAGGTAGTACTACTAAAAAGCTAACAAAAACCAATAATTTAAGTGTAAATTTGCTCCAGCTGAAGTCAATGTGTGAAATAAAATATTATGAAGACTTTGAAATAAATTAAGAAATAATATCCATTAAATCAGAGTAAGAAATTATAAAGCATGAGACATAAATGAAATAAGGACAAGCAAATATGAAAATAAACCAATGCATTTCATTTTTTGAAAATAAATAACAGTTATTAACATAAAAAATAAAAATAGAAAAACAAGTTTAGCCCACAAGCAAATCAACAATTAGCAAAAGGGAAATGAGAGAGAGAGAAATCTGCAACCCAGAAATAGAGTAGACAGTCTTTAAAATACACAGAGTCTTACAAAATATTGAAGTTTACAAGGTCATAAAGGAAATTTCATTAGATTTCAAAAAGAAAATCAATATCAGGTAGTCCAAAATACAATTATTAAAATATAAGTAAATTCAAAATCAACAATAAGAAATAATTTAAAGAGTTAGAAATTTCAAACTCAAATGCTAGGAACTACAGAAAAATTAAAGTTCTTCATGTCAATACTGTGAAATACAGTTAAAGCAAAGATGGAAACATCCTTCTATTCAGGATGTAGAATATTTCAAAAGACCATTGCTTCCACCCAATAATGAAAACAAGCTGGATTAGCTACAGAAAAACTAAGTTGTTCTAAACTCCACAGAGAGCTGAAGACTCGTACATAACAAAATAACCTAAATAAAATGAATTTCAGAAAGATGACTCTGGCTAGGAAAGATCCACAGCTGCTATCATCCCTAAAGAATTAGCAGAAGAGAAATCTTTCACAGATGGGGATAAAGAGAAGCTGGATGAACTTGTAATGAATTTTTAATGGTAGCATAAGGCACATATGTGCTTGTGTGATAGATTAGAATAAGTAGTTCAAGCCAAGGAAGGAGTCCTCATCCACTAACAAACTTATCCCCATGGACCTTCATTGAACGTGCGGGCAATATGCCGCAGGCTGGGAGTGGGACAGAGAGGTCTCCCTGAAGTACATGGGGCCTTCCCCCAGTGTGAGGAAGTGGCTTCCAAAGGCCAGAGATGGTATAGAAAAGCTGTTGGAGATCTCTCCAAGGTACACTGAACCTTCTCAAAATGCAAGGCAGCTACAGTCCAAAAAAATGAGTGCAGCACAGGAGAATGGGAAGGAATTCATCTCAGATAAAAACAGATCTTCCCTGATTATAAGGCAGCAGCTGCTTAATGTTGGGTGTGGAGCTGAGGGAAAACACTCCAAGGTACTGCAGGCTTTCACCAAGTGCACTTCAGGGGTCCTCCAGGGCTGGGGGCAATGACGTATAAGAGAGAGAACTATCGGCACAGAAAGTAAAGAAAAGAACTAAAGAGAAAGATTAGTCCCCCCTATTACCCCAAAAGCTGGCAGACAAGATGTAGGGCAGAGGCATGGCCATAGTTCTGAAAGTTGGATCTCCAGCATATCACAAGTCCTCAGATCCAAGTTTTTCTGAAGGGCAAGTCCTGATTCTACCTTCAAATTATTTCAATGACAGTGGTAAACTGAACTAAATCAAAGTTGTAGTAGAGCCAGAACCAGCTCAACCACAGATAGGATTAGCTCAGCCCCCACACTAGTGACCTGACAGGACTGTACCTTATGCCAAAGGTAAATATTATTTACTTCTGTGTCTCCTGATTTTGCCTACAATCTGGTCTAAAATCAAAATACATGAATTATATGTAGACTATATAAGCTCTGGTTAATAAAGCAAACCCAAAGATTGCACAGATGTTGGGATTATAACACAGTGGCTTTAAAATAACTATCATAAATATGTGAGCAACATACTTAAAAGATGTTTAAGTATGAACATAAACATGAAATTTGGGGAATTTCAGCAAAGATATAAAAAATATTTTTTTAAAAAAATAGAGTTAGTAGGAACAAAATATACTAGAAATGAAGAATCCATCCAATGGACTTACCATCAGACTGGGTGCAGCAGAGGAAAGGAGAGAATTTGAATACAGTCTAGGAAATTATCAAAACTGTATTCCAAAAGAAAAATGAGTAAAAATTGAACAAATCATCCAAAATCTCTAGAGCAATAGTAAATGATCTAGTGTCAAATGCAATTGATGTACCAGAAGGAAAAGGGGGGGGGGGAGCGGGGGAGAATGAGCCAGAAAAAAATGCTTGAAGAGTTAATTGCCACAAATTTTCAAAAATGTATTGAAGATATGGCTTGAAGAAGCTCTGAAAACTCAAGAAAAATAATTACAAAGAACACCAAATCCAAGCATGTCATACGCAAATTGTTGGAAACCAAAGAGAATGAGAAAATCTTAAAAGCAGCCAAATGAAAAGCACTTTATGTAGAGATCTTTTTAAATGATAAAAGAAAATTATAGTTGACTGCTCATCAGACACAATGGATACCAGAAATCAAAATATGATATTCTTAACATGCTGAGGAAAAACCGCTTTCACATTAGAATCCTATATTCACTGAACATATTCTCCAAAAGTGAAAGTGAAAGACATGTTCAGTGAAACAAAAGTTGAGAAACTTTTCTCTAGCAAACCTACATTACAAGAAATGCTTGAAGAAGTAAATTATGTTAAAATGGTCAACGATCCTTGGAATGTTTGGGAAGTAAAATCATGAATAAATAAGTCTTTGATAAAATAAGAATTTAGCCCTAATTGGTTTGGCTCAATGTATAGAGCGTTGGCCTGCGGACTCAAGGATCCCAGGTTCAATTCCGGTCAAGGGCATGTACCTTGGTTGCGGGCACATACCCAGTAGGGAGTGTGCAGGAGGCAGCTGATCAATTTCTTTCTCATCGATGTTTCTAACTCTCTATCCCCCTCCCTCCCTCTCTGCAAAAAATCAATAAAATATATATATTTTAAAAAGTAACATCTAGTATAATCATTAAGTCTAGATTTTTTAAAGTATATAACTTCCAAGATATTAAAGAAGGGAAAATGAAATAATAAAAATCATTCAATCCAAAAGAGAGCAAAAAGAAAGGGGAAAAGGCAAGAAGGAAATCAAATAACATTTCTTAGGGTTGTGTACTTAAATTCTAATATGTTCTATTTATATTTGATACTAGTTTTGTCCGAATTGAAGATATACATTGCCTGTTTATGAGGCACTGATTGGAATGTGCTATTGTTATAGTCCTAAAAAGATGTCCTGTTATGGTCCCTCCTTACTTAATTTATTGAGTAATATGTGACTGGCTCTCTTCTAGACACAGAAAGGAAGAAGAGAAGCAAGATCACTGCTCCCATAATCTTGTTACTATAGTGAAAAGAGAATGAACTGGTAAATGAATAAATAACCAGTGTAATTTCAGATTATCATATAGCAGAGGAAGAGAAATTAACTAGGTGAAGTGAGTGGCCAGCTGAGAGTAGTCTTTAAATAAGGTGGCCTTGTCTTACCTGCTATCTTCTCTGACCAAGTACTAATCACCAAGGCCCATGTACAAGACCGTAACAACAAAGTGAAAAATATGGTTTTAGGATAGAAAGAAGCCATATAGCCCTAACCATTTTGGCTCAGTGGCTAGAGCATCAAACTGTGGACTGAGAAGTCCCAGGTTCAATTCCGGTCAAGGGCATGTACCTTGGTTGCGGGCACATCCCCAGTAGGGGGTGTGCAGGAGGCAGCTGATTGATGTTTGTCTCTCATGGATGTTTCTAACTCTCTATCCCTCTCCCTTCCTCTCTGTAAAAAAATCAATAAAATATATTTTTTTAAAAAAAGAAAGAAGCCATATAAAAATGAAGTGCTTAGTTCACACATGTACTATAGAAGGAAAGGGGAGAGGAGTTTTTCTGATATTCATCATCAGAGAATTTGCTTTTAAATTCATCTTTCTAAAACTCCTGAATCCTGATTTTTAAAAATTGAAATACAGTGGGTCCTTGACTTACGAGTTTAATTCGCTCCGTGACGGAGCTCATAACTCAAATTACTCGTATGTCAAATCAAAAAGTGAACGAGTGAGACACGTGATGCTGGGCTGAAGTGGCGTTCACTGTGACGTTCGCTGCGCCAACTAGGGGTGGGGTATCTGAAGCTGGCTCATAACCCGAATTTTAGCTCGCAACTCAAAGCAAAAAATCGGCCAAGAGACGGCTTGTATCTTTGAAAAACTCATTAGTTGGAACACTCGTAAGTCAAGGCCCCACTGTATACACAAATGACGTTGATCTATTACAATCTCCCCATCTTTGTTACTAGAGCAAGATACTTTAGAACTGAGAATGATTTTTTTTAAATCAATGATTTTTTTCTCTATGAACAAAGCTGGTAAGAGACCAAACCCCAAAAGATAAAACCTTGTCCTCTTTTACTCCCTACTTAATCAGAATCAACCCCACTTCCTTCAAGGATCCATTCTTAGAAGAGAAAAAAGAGGCAAGGTTGAAAGGTTACTGGGACTTGAAATGAAGAGTGTGTCCTCTACTTAAAAAATAATGGGAAAACTTGCATCTCACATGTTTTTACTCCCTGATCCATAGTAATTTTGATGGAGGATATTTCTCTTTTAAAGCTCAGAAGATAGAATTCCTCCATTACTATGAGGCTGAAGATTAAAATTTCTTTATTTTGAGTTCATATAGGGAAGAGATGAGGTTAGGGCAGTGGTCGGCAAACTCATTAGTCAACAGAGCCAAATATCAACAGTACAATGATTGAAATTTCTTTTGAGAGCCAAATTTTTTAAACTTAAACTATATAGGTAGGTACATTGTTATTAACTTAATTAGGGTACTCCTAAAGCTTAGGAAGAGCCACACTCAAGGGGCCAAAGAGCCGCATGTGGCTCCTGAGCCGCAGTTTGCCGACCACGGGTTAGGGCATAGATTTTGGTGTCATACAAGTTCTGATTCAAATTCCTTATGTATCACTTAAACCTGTGTATGACCCAACAAATTATTTAATCTCCTTAAACCTCAGTTTTATCACCTATAAAATGGGGAACACTCTGTTATTAATTTTATGTGTCAACTTGACTGGTCTAAGGGATACCCAAATAGTTGGTAAAACATTATTTCTGGATATTTCTGTGAGGATATCTCCTGAAGAGATTAGCATTTGAATCCGGGTAGCCATCATCAAATTCACTGATGCCTGTGCAGAACAATGAGAGGGAGGAAGGATGAATTCACTGTCTTTGCTTGAGCTGAAACACCTATCTTCTCCTGCTCAAGGACATTGATTCTGCTGATTCTTGGGCTTTCCAGTTCAAACTGGCACTTACACCATTGGCACCCCATTCTCAGGCCTTCAGACTCTACTACCAGCTTTCCTGGTTCCCCAGCTTACAGATGGCAGCTGATAGACTTCTTGGCCTCCATAACTACATGAGCTAATTCCTATAATAAATCTCTCTCTCTCTCTCTCTCTCTCTCTCTCTATATATATATATATATATATATATATATATATATATATTTATCTCCTATTGGTTCTGTTTCTTTGGAGAATACCCATTCATAAACACAGATCTCATACTTGGGTTTCTTGTGAGAAATACATGTAAAGCAGATAGCACAGTGCTTGGCACATAATAAACATTCAGAAGAAACATTCTAAATCTGGGGGCTACTACTCTAGGACTGCAAGGGCCACACTCAATCTCCTAAAAAGAAAATATTATCCACTAGATGGAACTTCTAGACTACACTTCCCAGAATCCCACAGGTACTAAAGCTGCATCCTCACCTGCATGGGGAAGACATGCCTCCAACTAAAAGGAACTTGTGATGGGATTTTAGCTGGACTTTTTACCTAAATCACATAAGTTCTAATATAGCATTTCCATTTTTTAAAATTTTTTTCCTAAAAGACAAAGTGATTTCATTAGAAGTACCTAAGATTCATATGCAACAAAATGATGTGTGGAGGGGACTAGTAAGGACTGGAAACTCCTGTTCTTTCTTTTTCTTACCAGAGAACAAAATGCTGATAGATTCTTATTTTACTGATACTAAAAGTTTCTCTACAGTATATCATATTGACAAAAATTCTTAAGCCTCATCAGCTTGTTTTCCTTCCTCCTTGACATAGTTTAATAGGATTTGTTAAAGTCACATGAAGATCTGAGTCCTCAAATTCACAATTGAACCTCACATCAGCAGAAGGAGCCAGAGAAATGCTTCAAGTGCTTCAATGCCATCAAGCTTCCACTAGAGAGAAAACAGAGCTCAAAGATGGAGAAAAAACATTCCTGTGTTTCACGCCTGCTGGAGAGGTGAGAAGTATTTGCTGCTTCAATGAGTCCGATAAAATTTATCAGACTTGATGGAGGTGAACAGGCTTTGAAAGTATTTTTTTAAGTAAACTGTGTCCCTTGCATGGCTCTGTGGCTTTCTCTTCGAATGATGTCCCTCTCCCTCTCAGGTACAAAGTTCAGCATCCGCACTCTGTCCAACTGTCAGACCTTGCTAGAGAAGTTATATAACTGCCTTTGGTGAGTGAAAAAAATTTGGCTTACTCCACATTGACCTGCCAGCCCTTCAAGGGTTATGTCCATATAAATCTATAGAGTGCAGAGGCAAAAATTGAATTAAACTGTATCAGATGAATAGAAAAACTTTTCATAAATATGCAGCTCTTAAGGGGTATGTCAGAGAGTGAGCATTACCATCCTAATTTGTATATGACAGCTCTGAGACAGGGAGATGCAACACTGACCAAGTTTGTATAAAATAAGAGAATGGATAGAATAAAATTAAGTTTTCTCAGTTTATATTCTTCTAATATTCACTCTGTATCATATACCCTAGAAAGTTCAAACTCTCTGTTTCGGGTGCAGCCTAAATTCTAATAGAAAGTAAATTACAAGTCAATTAATTTAACCAAATGAAAAATTTTTGAGACATAAGAATACTAAAACACATAGACAGGAAGCCATGATTAGTACTATTTTTTACAATGAACAATCTTGGAATATACATGTGGACTTTATCTCAAGATAAAGACATCCTTGGTTTATACCAAATGCCAAGGAGAGAAAACTAAATTTCATTTACACTCAAGAACTTGATCAGCTGATTTTAACCCAGGACCTCAATCATAATTTCCTTTAAGTTGCATATGAGCACAGGCACACATAGTGTAGCACACGTACACTTTTCAGTTGCCCTTCCTGCTGGTCTTGAATCCAGTCCTGAGATGTAGCCTGTGCTTCTCATTCAGAGCCATATCACTCCAGACATGCAAAAGTCAGGAAACAACCAATACAAAACCCCATTTAGTGTAAATTTTTTGGTTCCCTTTCACCTGTGTGCTATTAATACCTCCTCTTAGTCTCTCTGTTACTTCACAAGATTCAATGCCTTCAAATTGTCCTTTGGCTATCGAAATTTTTCTGTGTGAGTCCTCTTGGGCTTGCCTATCCTCCAATGTCATGTGCTCCACGGTTACTTCTCTTCTTCCCTTTTCCACAAAGCTCACCACTCCGTGTGTAGATCTAACATAGATGTTAGGAAAGCAACCTGATTGGACTAAAGCATCTGAGCAAAGAATTTCTGATGTGATATTTCCTCTTCAACTAATCCTTGTATCTTCACAAACACATGTATCTTTCAATCCTAATAATGTTTTAATTACAGAACTCCCAGGCCTGTATAAAGTAAGTCCCCTCTTATCCAAGGGGGTTATGTTCCAAGACCCCAGTAGATCTCTAAAATCATGGATAGTACTGACATATATTTATTTATATATATATATATATATATATATGTTTTTTCCCTATACATACATACACTTTATGGCTTCTCCTTGGCATATCCAAATTGCCAGCATCACTATTCTTGTGCTTTGGAAACATTATTAAATAAAATAAGGGTTTCTTGGACACAAGCACTGCAATACTGTGACCGTTGATCTGATAACTGAGAAGACTACTAAGTGACTAACAGGTGGGGAGCGTATACAGCGTATATATGCTGGACAAGGGGATGATTCCTTACCTGGGCAGGACAGAGCAGGAGGGTTTGAGATTTCCTCACACTACTCAGAACAGTGTACAACTTAAAACTTATCAATTGGTTATTTCTAGAATTTTGGGGCTGCAGTTGACTGTGAGTAACTAAAGCACAAGAAGCAAAACTGTGGATAAGGACAGACTATTGTACACTCCTAATGGACATTTATCACAACTTGGCAATATAAAAAGAGAATACTGAGATAATGTCAAGGCTTCTCTTTTTATTGTTTTATACATATTTTTATTGATTTCAGGGAGAGGGAGAGATAGAAACATCAATGATGAGAGAGCATCATTGATCAGCTGCCTCCAGCACACCCCCTACTGGGATCAAGACCACAACGTGGGCATGTGCCCTGACCAGGAATCAAACCATGACCTCCTGGTTTATAGTTCCACGCTCAACCATTGAGCC
This sequence comes from Myotis lucifugus, assembly GCF_000147115.1. Taxonomy (NCBI): domain Eukaryota; kingdom Metazoa; phylum Chordata; class Mammalia; order Chiroptera; family Vespertilionidae; genus Myotis; species Myotis lucifugus. The sequence continues at coordinate 1,242,658 of NW_005871301.1, forward strand.
ACACTAGCAAGGCAAGACTTCTCTTTAAAACCTATTTTTCTTTTGTTTTATAAAGAAAAAATGAACTCAACCTGAGTAATTAAAAAAGTAAAAAGAGTTAAGATGGCTACTTGTCATAATCATGTAGAAAAATGGCCTCTACAATTATAGATAACCCATTATCAGGAGAACATTTCCTCTGATGATAAGTTTGCTTCCTTGTTTAATTTGGTTGTGACCAAAAGTAATCTGGTCACAGATTACTCAGGGAAGATAAATAATGGATGGCTGAGTTTTTCAACCAACTAAGCTATTTAGATAAGAAAAAGGGGTTTATCTTTTAAAAGCTGCACTCATTTCAGACATTTTACTTCACTGATTTTGGGGAGTAAGACATTATGTGCTTTTATGGGCTTTGGGATAAGACTTTATACAAATGTTGCAATATACATTTGCTTGACTTTGAGAACAGCTCTTATATCAGAGAAAGAGGATCGTGAGCCACAATTACCATTTCTTTCTACATGCCAAGCTTTATGGCATGTTTTCTTTGGAAGACCATAAGTCCACCTTAGCTACTGTGGACCAAAGAGATCACTAATTCTATCAGAATCAATAGCAGAAGTTGTGTGGGTAAATTTAACTTCTCCTGGGTCATTACAAAATTCTCACTTGTTAATATAAATGTTTATTGATTTTTTCTTATTGCCCAAATAAACATGTTAATGGAGAAAATTTAGAAAATACATGTATATTAATAGAAAAAAGTATGGCAAATTCTATCATCAAAGATTACAAACACTAACATTTCCAACTTTCTTCTTTTGATCTCTTTGCTATCCTTATCCAAACAAGATTTTTTATAAAAATTAGTTATTTTCTTCATACCTCTTTTCATATATTGCTAATTTAAATTAACTATATATTGTGAACTCATTTCCATTCTATGACGTATTCTTTTACAAAAGTATTTTAGTGCCACATAGCATTTGACTGTATGGGCATGCTATGAAAATATTTAACTATGGAATTGTATATTTGTAATGTGATGATAGCTATGTCAAAAAAAGTATAATGATGATTCAAATTGCATCAGATACATTGACTATTTCATTTCTAGTTACTAAAAGTCATAAAACAGGTAGAGATTTTAAGATATCCACCAAGTCCATTTTCCCCTTTTTTCTGGAAATATAGCTGGGGACCAACTACATTCCCCAATTCCCTTTGCTTCAAAGTGGGGAAAATTATCCGAATGATACATTTCCTGGCCTAGACCTTAAAACATTGCATACATGCTTTCCTGCGTCCATCCCTCCCCCAACCACATCCCACACACACTTCAATTAAAACCAAGAAGTAGTAGCAATCCAGCTTTAATCAAACAGATGACAACATACCCTAGGATACGGTACTGACTTGAAAGGAACTCGAGTCCCTGAATGACTGAGTGGAAGACAACTGCCTCGTACCATTCCAGGACAATTGTGAGGGAGAGAAAATAATGATGTACCTGTTCTTTAAATTCAGTAAATTTTTACTGACTCTGTTAGAGTAGCAGTTGTCCCTAATTCACCTTCTACTTATCCAATGATGGTTTATCTACAGTAAATGGTCACACCATTTTAGCTTGGTCTGAAATTTGGTCCATATTGGAACTTCTGCTTCCTAAAGCCTTTGGACCTATGCTTCAGGAGCAACTCAAACATAATTTCCATTTCTGAATCTCTGGCAATAACATGGAATGAACAACATGCCTTTGTTTGACCATAAGTCAGGAACGTTCTCAATGTTTTCTGCTTCCATTAGAGTTTTTTGACATTTGACAAAATAAGGCAATACCCCACCCTCACCCCAAGAAGAAGCTCACCAGGTTACGAACTAGCCTGGTCACTGATATCAAGTTGCTTCTCATAAAATAATATAGATGCTCAAAGAAACTGTGGAAATTAAGTTAAGGGCCTTCTTTTCACAAATATATAAACACATCCAAAGAGGTTAGAAGGCTTGTCCAACAGCACACGGACACAAATGCCAATGAAGAACCGGAAATAGAACTCAAGTCCTAACTTCTAATCAAGAATAGTTTTCAATGCTCTAAAATACAAAAGCATATAAAGAGAAGGAACTATTTTCCAAATATTCTGACTTTAAATATCCAACCACATTTTCTTTTTCCTCAGTGCTACCCCTCTTTAAAGCCAAAGATACTGCAGTCCGATGCACACTATACAATCAGTTCTTCTAGACCAAATGATAAAGCATTCATTCATTGAACAATTACTACACAGCCACCATGGATTTAGCAATGGTGAGTCAGATACAATTCCTGCTGAAGGAAGCTTACATTGGACAGGAAGCCACAGTAATATAACATTCTGAGTGTGAAGAGTTATGCAGGATGACTTATGTAGGATGGGGGGAATATAAAATGTTTATGGTTTTATATAATTACAAACCCTAACCCAATCTTAAAGGTCATGGAAGTCTTCCTGGAAGGGGTGCCATGAAGTACATTTCTAAAGAAATGCGTAGATGACAGCCAGATAAAGACGAGAGGAACATAGAGAAGACTAGAACTATCACATGCAATGGAACTCACCTGTTCCCACCTCCTCAGGTGCTCAGGAGTAAACAATGCAGGCACCTACCTTGCTGACTCGGCATCGGGTTCCCTGGGATCCACCCGGGTCTGGGCTGTGTAGGGATAAACCTGGCCACAGGCGAGGACTTCTGGAGCACACACTGGGCCGCCAGGGTCAAGCCCACTTCTAAAAAGAGTTGCTAGTTCCCCTGAAGCCAGATGTCACTGGGACGCTTAGTCTTGCCCTCCAAGGCGGTGCCAGGAAACCCGCTGATGAGACACCTGGGAGCACCCTGTCTCGCACGAGCCTGTGTATATCCTCCCAGAGCAGGGCCGGAGGTGGTCGGGCTCAACCGGCCTTCCCTGTTCTGCGCCAGGTGTGCAGCCCAGGGCGCTGCGGGCCGCAGAAAGATGGCCTGATGGTTGTGGGCATCCCGTGCCCACACAGGCTGAAGGTCCCGATACCTGACGTCCGGGGAGCGAGCGAGAGCGAACTGCAGATGCACCTGCCACGCGACTGCCTTCCAGGCCTCCTGGGTGGTCGGGGCTGAAGTGTAGGATGGGCCGGGTCACTGGTGGGCACTTTTGCGGGACACGCCTTCTGTCTGCATCCGCCCCACTCCGTTATTCCCTCCCTCCTAGGCCGGATATCCCGGAATCGCGGATCTAGATCTCGTGAGATTACAGAAGACGTGCTGGGCCTGACCCGGGATGCATAGGATAGGAGACACCTGGGAGCCCTGTTTGCCTCACAGCCCCGAGTTCCTTAAAACAGCAGGGCTATGCGGTGTAAGGTGGTTACCACCATTCAAACCTCCTCGTCCGTGGCACTGCAGGGCACCGCTGGCGCCGGGAAGATGGCCCCGTGGGCGAGGGCCAGCCTCCTCCAGCGGCCAAGAGGGGCTACTGATTCAGGCAGGTGCGGCGGAGAGCACTGCGCATGCGCGTACTGTGCAGCTTCAGCATCCAGGCTCCCTGGGGCGGTCCCCAGGTTCCAGGCCACCGGTGGAGAATTCTCAGGGACACCGCCGGCTGCCAGGGTCCATCACGCTTCTGAACAGAGTTATTGATGTCCCCGGAGCTAGATCTCCCTGTGAGCTTCTTTGTTTTGCCTTCCAGTCAGTGCTAAGAAGTCACTGATGAGAGATACCAGGGAATCCTGTCTCCCTCAGAGGGTCTGTATGTCTTCCCAGAACAGGGCCATAAGTCTGGTTCAAACGACCTTTCTGTTATGGAGGGTAGAGAAGAGGAGAGGGAAATGCCAGTATTCTACTTTCCATTTGTATCTTTATTGAATTAAGCTAACCCAGAGACCCCCTAGCAGGCCATGGCTCCTGAAACCAAGGATGAATATATTATTGCCTGGGCAATAATAGTCAAAACCACAACTATGACTTACTGTGGGATTTTTTATTTTTTTTATAGAAGAGGAGGAAGTAATGACCCAAAGGCAGACATAATTATTTTCATGTAATAATATCAAGCAGTTTTCGTGAGGCTGAGCAATTTGCCCAATATCACACAGCAAGTAAGAAGAAGAGCTGGGAATTTACCTCAAACCCATCTGATACTTTTAGCTATTCATTGATTCAATATTTATGAAGAATCTGCTATGTGCCTGACCCTTCTCTAGGTACTGTAGACGCAGGGGTGAACAAGCTAAACACAAATCCAGATCCCATGGAGGAAATATTTTGAGCAGATGGGATAGGAGTCAGGCTAAAAGAAAACTATATATACATTTACATTGAGAGATTATACAAATAGAGATATAGATAATCTATGTATAAATTATATAAATATATACGGGGCAGGCAAAAGTAGGTTTGCAGTTGTACTATGGAAAATAGTACAATAAAATAATAATAATAGAAGAATAAACTGTGTTTTGTGTACTCACCACTATAAAACTACTTTGGCCACCTCTGTATGTATACATATTTAAAACATATTTAAAATATTTTTTAGAAGATATTAGGGTTGAGAAGAGATTTGTAGAAAGTAACTGCAAGTCCATCTCAGGCTGGTTAGTCGGGGAAAGTGTTTCTGGGAAATCTGTATTTTAAACTGAGACAGGAATGACAAAGAACCAATTATCTGAAGATCAGAGGAAGAATGTTCCAGTGTAAAATTCCTAAGGCAGAAATACACTTAGTGTGGCTAACAGACCAAAATAAGGACAATGTAACTGCAGCATAGTGAAGCCAGGAGAAAGAAGTTGTCCAGGTAAGGAATTTGAATTTAACTCTAAATGCAATAGGAAGAAGCCAGAGATAGTTTTAAGCATGAAAGTGGCATTCCAGGTCCTGTGTACATATCAATTATAGGAAGGCACATATGGAGAGAGTCTAGGTAGGAACTGATGAGGCTAATCTAAAAGGGAAATTATGGTAGTTTAGACTAAGGTGCTCATGGTAAAAGTGGAATTAAAATGGTGACTTTCAGATGTGTAAGTAGAGACACAGAGCTTATGGTCCTGGCTTCCTGTTGAATGAATATCCTAAAAATCACTATGGAGACAACAGCACTGTCATCTTCCATAAAATAGTTCCACTTCAGTGGATTCAGCAAAGAGTTAATGTCCTGTTGAATTTTGGTTTGAGGTGCTATAAAATACTTGGGGGAATTACTCTAACATGTCAGCACCATTATACTATTTGCTAAGTTCGTCGATTATGCCATACTATAATGGTAGAAATAAAATTAAAGTGAAATAAACCCTTAAAAATTCTAATCATCTTAATAAACACATATTTTTAGTTCCTTCCTGCATTTTATTGCATGATTTAAAATATAAGAGCAAGACTCAAAATCCAAACTATCCTTCTTTAAAATTGCCTGCCTAAGTGCATTTTGTAATATATGAGAGTTCTATAAATCTCATCAAATGACACAAGCAAAGAACTAATAAAAAAGATTAGCTCCTTATTCCTGAATGTTTACAGAGGTCCCATATTCCTTTACAGGCTCCTCAAGAAGTTTAGGCAAAATGATTCCCAAGAAAGTAAGAAATTGTCAGTACAACTTTGAATTTAAACCAGAGCATTAAACTGTTTTTATAAATCTCAGGAAAAACGCACCCATAGATAAAGTTTCTAACAGCCTACTTAATAGAAATATCAAATGAAACTACTTTTACAAAATGTGATTAGTGGGATCCTATAAAATTACAAATTAAGTTGAAGATTTCTGAATTCTTTCACTACTAAGACTAGTAAAGTGGAGACAGCTATAATTCTCACCACATCAAATGCCAATCAAACTCAAAGGCTAACATGGCCAAATAAATGAGGCATGTGGCCTGCAGGCCACAAGTTTGACATGCTTGATGTAAAGTTTCCATTTTCTTATAACTAAAAGTTCATTTACTGAAATGTCCTTAAAATTTTTATACATATTCTGCTTCTCTTGTTCTGCTTAGTCATCTATCTTATAGAACTTTTGTGGTTCTATTCCCTACTTGCTTAACCTAGTGATTCTGGGTATGCAATTTATAAGCACATATTATTACTGCACAATTTTATGTTTTCATTTGTGTTTCTAGTCCTCTGTTTCTCCTAAACCTTGTAGAATTTTTGATTTGAGAAATTTTAAGTTGGTAAAGATTTAATTGTTTGTTTATTTGTCCTGGCATTTTAATACCTCTTGTAGGAGAGGGAAAATAATTTTTCCTCTACCCTTCAAGTTTCTTGGCTGAGATAACTTTTTTAGTATGTAATATGACATACTAAACTCCAAGCTAATGACAGATTTATCACACTTTTGTTTCAGGCAATGGGACATGAAAGAAATAAAGTCCAAATGTGGTTGAGGTATACCTTTTCTATGAGGTTGGTTCTCAGGAGAGATAGCTTACCCAACTTGGAGCTGACTTTCAGCTGCCAGTGCAAAACCAAAAGTCCCTTGTTGCTAGAGAACATTGCTAGGGAGCAATGGTGCTGGTATTGTGGGCAAGTTGATCTCCTGGGCCTTCATATGTACAGTAATCATCTCTTACCAGTCTACAACACTATCTTTATAAAAGCAGGTTTAGCATCACCTATTTTTAATAAGCCAATGTTGACTTTCAATGTTTCCTTTTTTTTAAGTGGTCACAAACAATCATTTTATACACGGGTAAACATCAAGCTTATGAGCTATATTTTCTGGGACCCAAATGTTTTTCTTTTCTGAAATTTGAAATATTTGTCCATTTCTAGGCTTTTTATATATATTTCCAAAATAGTTTGGTGTAGTATAAAAAGGATGCTCTTCAGAGCCAAAGTAGTTCCAGCTTTGACACTGTCTATAGACCTCTGAGCAAGCTACTTCACCATTACTGCTTCAATTTCTTCATCAGTAAAATAAGAATAATGAGTATTTACAAGGACAAATAGAACTTAAAATTGTGGGGTGTGAGGCTTTAGATCTAAATCTTAAAGGAAAAATTGGAACAAATATGCCAAAACATTAAAATAAGTCTGTGTATATATGCTACATTATTTTCTAGACCTTTCTATGTGTTTAAAATACCTCATCTTTTTAACATATGAATGATTTAACAGAGTTGTCATAATATTAGCAAATGCTAATAATTTAGCATAGTTATCTCAATCATTACAAAATTTTTCAAAACTTACAGATAACAAATTTATAGGTTTTTACAAACATAAGAGTCCATATGGCATATGACTTGGGGTGATAAACATATAAAATAATAAAATATACAAATGATGTATTATATAATTGTACACATGAAACTTATATGATTTTATTAACTGATGTCACCCCAATTAATTCAATAAAAATGAAAAAGAGAAAAAGAATAGACCTTTAAATCAGACATCTTTATTTTAGTTCTTTTTCAATTATAAATAAGCTGGTTAATGCTTGGGAAAATTTCTTCACCTGTAGGAACTTTGTTTCTTCATTTGTAAAATTAAGGTAATCATATATACCTTTGATAGACATTGTAAGAATGATACGTAATATACTGTTTACCACATATCTAACACAGTGTTTCCCTGAAAACTCATAGTTATTCTTATATTACCCTGGGATAAAATTTTTCTGGACCTGTTAATACAAATTTAAGTTACCAATATACTTTTTCCTAAAGCTTTTAGTTTTATAGAGCTTTCAATATCTCTTGACTACTTTTTTCTTTTTCACTTTAAACATCATTTTTGTTCCCCTGATCTCTGCCTCTCCCATATTTCTCATATCTAATTAGCCCATCAGCCTATTCAGTCAGCCTAAGTGATGTTTCTTAGCACATCTCCTCCTCTTCTTTCCCACTGCCACCAGCCTTGTTCAGACACTCATTGCCTCTCATCTGGACTATTAAAATAAATGTCTAACTCCTGTTTCTTCCCCACCCAATGAATTCTAGTCACCAATGTCAAATTAATTTTCTACAGTTCAGAATAAGTTGCCTTCCTGCTGAGAAACTTTCAAAAATTCCCTATTGCCTACAAAATAAAATTCTTACCCTCACTTTCTTACCCTTCATGAAATGGCCTGAGCTTTGTTTTCCAATTTAATTTCCCACAGCTTCCTGAAGGATACCTTCCAAGCAAGTGGGTAGAGGGCCACTTCAGAAAATGATGGCTGACTATTTCTGCTTTTCTGACTGATAGGAGTTATTTAAGATTTTTTTTTAAAAAAGCCCAGAGAATTGATTGCACGATAAATAAATTCAATAAATATATCAATTTATCAAATTATTTAGTTAACTTCCCTGATTAGTAAGTACTAAACATATTGGTGGGGGCCTGGTATTTAAACCCAGGTTATTTAAATTTTGTTTTAAATGTGGAGGCTATTTCCCTGTCTTATTAAGCAGTAGACAAGATTTTCTTTTTTGGTTTATCCAGTACCTGACAGGATTGTCTGTTGAATCACACTGTCAAAAGGAACATTAAGATATGTTGCTCCCTATTTTACAATGGCAAAGCTGAAGCTCACAGAGCAACAATTTGAACTGCCCTGAGTCACTTTCCCAGGGAAGGCACACAGGAGATGGAGCTCAATGTGTATACTAATCACAAAAAGCTGTATACTATTTTTTGTTTATTTCAGCGGTTTGTGTTTTTGTTTGGAAATATTTCATATGTACGTGTATCACCCCCATTTTTCTATAACTTCTAAAAATCAAATACAGTTGAGTAAGGAATAATTAAAAATTCATTATTTTGGTTAATTACATGCAAAGAATGGTTATAATAAATGGATGCTAACAAACAGACCTGTACTTTCAGTAATCCTATAATTTTTATTACCATTTTACACCTGAGGGAAAATGGAGGCATAGAGATTATATAACAAGATCAACACGAAAGAGCTTGTTAGGTGCGGAGCAGGCCGCAAACCACAGCCATGTGATGACAGAATTCAGGGTCCTAAACTCTACACACAGCTCCTAAGAGTCATGCATTCAAATTATATGTAAATCATGTGAAAGCAATTACACCTACATGCGCTATCAGACATGATATCTGTGATGCCACTGGAAGTACAGAAGACGTTTTATTTTATACAGAAGAAAACAAGCCATCACCCACGAAGAATTCAGGCCAACAGACTTGGCTCTGAATCCCAGCTCTGCTATCAACCAGCTACGTTAGCCCTTGACCTTGACCTAGTAAGTTAGCCCTCTCAGCCTTGTGTCTTTGTCTAGGTTTCCTCAGAAGCAGACCCTGAGCAAGTAGTTTATTTGGGAGAAAGTCTCAAGAAACACTGCTAGGTAATTGGGAAGTGACAAGGGAAGTTATTCACAGGTAGTAACTGTAGCTTAATGCCATAGGGGTTCTTCAAAACCCTGTGCCCTAAGTTGCCCACTTAAGGAAGAGGTGAGCTGAGATATTTATGCACCATCTTCCAACAGTCTTTGAGTGAGGGCTGCTCCGGATGGCGTTACATCTTAGGCATTTCTGGATTGCCATCACACAGATCTGCAGTCTCCAGATGCTAGGAATGGTCCTCAAGCAAAGAGATGCAGATGCTGCCAGGAACCAGAAGTCCAGCCTGCCTGTAATGGTGAGGCCCAGGGCACAAGCAGCGCTTGCTACACTCAGTTTCCTCAGCCATCAAATGTAGAAAACACCTACCCTTCAGGTTGCTATAAAATGAACCACAATGTATATTACCTGCCTGAAAATCAAGGGGACTCTAGGTTGGGTCTCTGCTCTTTACCACTGAAGCCAATGCCCTTCTAGCAGCCACGACCTTCCTGTTTCTATCTGCGTAGACAGGTGGGCAAATTCACGTGAACCATATTTAAATTCAACCTACTCGGTTATTTTTTTATATTGCAAAGAGAATCTAAGGGATAAATAGATCAACATTCTTACTAATTTTTTTATATTGCAAAGAGAATCTAAGGGATAAATAGATCAACATTCTTACTAATGAGTAAATGTTTACCTCTGCATACACTTCAATAGAAATACCGTCAATGAAGCTGAGAAACCATGTGGTCATTCCCATTGTTAGAGAGGCAAGAGCCTCAGACAGGTTGAAGAACTTGTCCAAGGTAGTTTCTGTCATAACACAGCTCCTGGCTCACTGGCCTTCCTCCTATACCATCCAGTCCTCTGTGGTTTTCCTGGAATTGCAGAAGCAAAGCCTGTGATTTCCTGGAGTGATTATTTGCTTCAGCACTAACACTTACTGTTTCACAAGAAGCTGCCTACCTAATTAGCTTCTCATTTCCACCTAAACTACAATTTAAACTAGCACTGATGTTCAGTGAGCTCATCTTACCAAAGATAGAAAAATGTCCTCACCCATGCCTACCAACAAAAATCACGTCCTAAAAATAATACACATTTTCCAAATTAAAATACAGATTAAAAGGTGTGCTAACCTAACAACCTAGGCTGCTTTATTACTCAAATGAAGTATTAAGTACACAGCTTTCTGCTACTGTGGGTTTCTTAAGTTGGGCTTAAGCAAAGAGCAGGTATTAAATAACCTTCCAAAAGGCTCCGTAAATTCGGTATTATTTGCATATTTGCTTTAACAGCAGTGAGTAAAAGGAAAAGCAATTCAACTAAAATTCCTTCGGGGTGTCCTTGGGACTGTCTTAATCCCAGGAAAGCACCTTCACCAAGTCCTGCAGGGCGGTGCCTTTCTTCCAATGAGAGGTTAGCTCAGAAGTAATCACACTTCAGAAAGAGTCACTGATGGGTCACAGTCACTCATCTTCTGTGATAGGCAGTTGGACCTTGAAATGACAACAGAAGAGGGAGACTTTTATCTGACCTGACTTAAAGAAGGACCAAGTCGCCGAAACCGGTTTGGCTCAGTGGATAGAGCGTCGGCCTGCGGACTGAAGGGTCCCAGGTTCGATTCCGGTCAAGGGCATGTACCTGGGTTGCGGGCACATCCCCAGTAGGAGATGTGCAGGAGGCAGCTGATCAATGTTTGTCTCTCATCGATGTTTCTAACTCTCTATCTCTCTCCCTTCCTCTCTGTAAAAAATCAATAAAATATATTTAAAAAAAAAAAAAAAAAAAAGAAGGACCAAGTAGAATAAAGAGCCATAGTGTCTGAGGTGTGTTCACATAAAAAAATTTTTTAAAGTGTCATTGAGTAGCAGTGTGGCCGTAAGCATGTTACTTGATTTCTCTGTGTCTCAATTGTGAAAATGTAGGTAACCAGACCTATTTGTTGAGTTGTGAGGATCAAATGAGATGAAATATAAAGAACAGGCATCACAGTGCTTGGCATAAAGCATTTTTATCAAAGATGTTAAGAAAAATTATCCAACTTGGAGGAAAAAATAAAAGAGATAATTATATAATCTTCTACTGTCATTTAAGGGGTATTTTTTTAACAAATCAGCCTCAGAGTCATCTGACTCTTTAGCAGAATGTAAGTGTATAGGCATAACAAATTAGCATGCCAGCATTTTACAACTTAAAACTGTTAAGATTCAGGGGTCCTCAAACTTTTTAAACAGGGGGCCAGTTCACTGTCCCTCAGACCGTTGGAGGGCCGGACTATAGTTTAAAAAAAAACTATGAACAAATTCCTATGCACACTGCACATATCTTATTTTGAAGTAAAAAAACAAAACGGGAACAAATACAGTATTTGTATTTGCAAGTGGCCCGCGGGCGTAGTTTGAGGACCCCTGGTATAGATAGTGGATTGAATAGTGTCCCCCCAAAATCTTGTCCTCTCGGAATGTCAGAATGAGACAGGCAGGCCACTCCCTGGGCCCAGCGGGCAGGAAGCCAGGAACACATTAATTGCCCCAGTGCTTTCCCTTCTCTTTATAGCCAATTAGCAGCCAGGCTAAAGGACACTGCTGTCTGCAAGATTCACTTGGTGGCCTTAATGTTGTCCCTTTCACTCATGCATACACGTTAGCAAGAAAGACTGTCCTTTCAGTGACCTTCCCTCATTTCAATGGCAAAAAGCACACCCGTGGGTAGAGACTTGACATGCTAATGAGACATGCAACACATGAAGAAGCATGCAGTTGTACTGTGCCAGCGACAAAGAGTACCCCGCCTCTATGTATTTAGACGTCACACTTAGATGTCATCTTTCACACCTCAACTTCTTTAAAACTGTTCCCCAGCTTTTGTTCTGGAGCAACATTTCCTTTTTCTCCCTTTCGATCTTATTCAGCACTTTTTTTATTTGTCCCCCTCTGCTCACAAGCTATATAGAATAAACCTCTTACCTGAGTACTACTTTATAGTGAACTCTCTTGATTTCGATCTCAGATGTTCTTAAGAACCCACGATGGTTCAGTGGTAGAATTCTTGCCTGCCACCCAGGAGGGCCAGGAGATCATAGGAAGCCAGGGTGGCAGTAACTAGAATGTGACCTTATCTGAAATTAGGGTTTTTGCAGATGTAATTAGCTAAGTATCTCAAGATTAAGTCCTAAATCCAGTAGGCCCTAGATCCAGTGACTGCTGTCCTTCTAAGGAGAGAGGACACGGAGATAAAGAGGGAAGAGGCCCTGTGAAAATGGAGGCTGGAATTGGAGTTGTGTGGCCAAAGCCAAAGGTCGCTGGCAGAAGCAAGCACTGACATGTCTTGCCCAGGAAGAGACAAGGAAGGATTCTTCCCCAGACCCTTTGGATTGAGGGTGGCTCTGTCAACACCTTGATGTAAGACTTCCAGCTTCAAGAAATGTGACAGGATCCATTGTGTTTTAAGCCACCATGTCTATGGTGGTTTGTTACAGCAGCCCTAGGAAACTAACATGATTCTATAATTTTCTTTTTAGTGGAGAAGAAAATCCTAACAATTTGGTTATGTCCCCCTGTACATCATGAACCAGCTATGTTTCTAATTTGGCAATCTCATCCAGCATTCTTTTTTATTTATTTATATTGACTAAAAACAAACAAACTGCGCCTCCTATCCTCTTTAGAAGCCATTCTATCATGCTGCTGGTACCTTTGTTAATGTATTAAATAAAAGCTCCCATATGTCTGCATTCTGTATAAGAATTATGGTTTTAACATTTTAAGAATTATAATTGGACAAAGCACTTATTGATGATAACTGATGATGATCATGTTAGAGATGGTGATGAGGGTGGAGAAAATGGAGATGATGTTGCATTCATTGTTTCCCTATCCTGGCAAGCCTTCACAAGGAACAGGAGAGCATTGCTCAGGCTCTTGAGACAGCCCACAGGCCAGGCAAGTGTGAAAACTCCTCGAGCGACTAAGGAGGGTGTGTATAACAGAGATCAAGCTGTGGGATGGCCCAGAGGGTATTGTATCTCTGATTTGGGGAAAAGAATAACTTAAGTTCCCACCAGTAGCCTTGGAAAGAGTCCTGTCTCAAAGAGGCAACATCACTCAATGGCCAATCGACATTTCAGCCAAGTGCTCACTCTTGGATCTGCAACAACCCACAGAGACTTCAGGAAAAGTCCAACCTGATTATCTGGTGGGTTTTGTGTGGGATAATTTGATGTGAACAGTTTCCACACATATAGATGCTCTTTTATGTGAATATTGATTATCGTAAATACAAATTTTGTTATATGTAAAGCCCATATTTTTCTCTCTTGCAAAATAAAGAATTTTTGAAACCATGATTTTATTATCCCAATCAACGAGGAAATTATTCAGTTCTCAAAAAACTAATCAAGGATAAATTTGCCACTGTGGAAAAGATGTTCTTAAAATTTTTCTCCTAAAAGGAGGAAAAAAAACAATTGACTGATACAGAAAAATGATAAACCTATTATTTTATTCTGTGTTCTTTTGGACTCTAAAACCACATCTTGCTGGGTCATGACTGGTTTGGAAGGAAGGATAGCTACAGGACAATCTCCCTGGAAGGAAAGAGGATTGTGTCCTTGAAGCACGAATCTGCCACTCTCGCGGCTGGTCAGCGGTGAGTCTCATTCCATCCCATTCCCTGGTGGTTTTCTTAACCCTCCTGAAAGCAATCTGTGCTGATTACCCAAGAAATGGGGATGTCCATCCTCCTCTGTCCCATTTATAAACTAAATGGATGGTTTTCGGGTGTCAATCACCCAGTGAAAATCATTTTGTCCATTTCTCAGCAATTAAGAGTGGTAATTGCTCCTGGGCCACAGTTCCCCTCTTCGGTTTTTACTGAGAGAAGACGGCAGCATGACCTCCCGGCCTGTGCCCTCCACCACGTCTCTGAGGGCTCAATGCAAGGAACGCAACCATCTGGAGACATGCTGCATTTTGACAGCAATTTTCCTGCTGCAGGCTAACTCACCCATCAGATCAATGGCCCCCAAATGACAGTCTCTACAGAAATCCCCCTTGGAGATGTGGAATAAGTCGTCAGCAGCAGGAGTCAAAGGTGGGGCAGTGAACTGAGCATCAGACACAGAACAGGAGGCTGTGCTTCCGTGTTCAGCTCTGCTGGAACCTTAAGCAGGCCATTTACATCTCTGTGTCCAGGAGATCTTGTCTGATTTATTTCAACACCTCTTTCCTTTATGTTTTGGGATAGAGAATATCAGTGAGGTCATGTCAGAAACACAGGCATATTTTAATTTAATAATCTGAATGAAGGTTTGAATATGATAGATCCAAAGATGGAATATAATGTAGCCATTAAAAATGTTTGTGTTGCCAAAACCGGTTTGGCTCGGTGGATAGAGCGTCAGCCTGCGGACTGAGGGGTCCCAGGTTCGATTCCGGTCAGGGGCATGTACCTTGGTTGCGGGCACATCCCCGGTAGGAGATGTGCAGGAGGCAGCTGATCGATGTTTCTCTCTCATCGATGTTTCTGGCTCTCTATCTCTCTCCCTTCCTCTCTTAAAAAATCAATAAAATATTTTTTTTTTAAAAAAAATGTTTGTGAAGGATTTTATTGCTAGAAAAATGCTCACAACATAATAGTTAAGTGAAAAAAGCTGGACCAGAACTTGTTTTACATTATGCTCAATATATATTGAGAAGAAGATGCAGCAAAGTATTAATAACTGGTTGCGACTGATCATTTCATTTTTTATCTTCTTTGCAATTTCCTAAACTTTCCACTAAACAAAATAATCATTTGATGACTTGCCAAATAGTTATTGAAAACAGCTACGGTAGAAGTACCTTAAGAGTTATTTATCTGAAGAGTTATTTATCTCCAACGTTGTTTTCTTTCACTAGTGACCCCCTGTTATCTTTCAACAGGAGTGTAGGAGAAGATATTCAGGACTAAAGGAGAAGTTACACAAGAAACTCTTAGACTCCGTGACTCTGCTCCCTCTGAACATTTCCAAAATAATGCATTTGAGGGTTAATATAAATGCTTTCCTCATCTTTATCAATTCCCCACTAAACAGTACCCCAACACTCTAAATGTTTCTAGGCCACCCTGTTTACAAACATAAACATAGGGTGCAGAGGTGTAATAAAGCGCTGGATGCCACGAAGTTACACATTTGGGGATGGAAACCGAATAATCTGCTCTCACTGAACAAGCCAGCAATGGGCCACTGCATTGGCCCGTTGTTGCCTCTGTGATCCAGGACTGTTTTCTTCTAGCTTAACAGAGGCCTAAGAGTATAGCCTAATGCAAGATCAGACCCAGTGTAAAGCAACCACAGAAGTGGGGTTGATATCCACTCCAGGTCAAATTCAGAGTAAACATCTGCCTATTATGTTAGGACAATGGACTTGACCTCATATGGACATATACCTCCAGGCCCCCCCAGAGCAAGCCTAGCTCCCTGAAGGGATGTAGTCAAGTCATTTGGACACGTTCAGGAGAAGAGAAAAAATTAATTTCAATTAACCAATCCGGACTTTATGGCATTTCCAAAGCAAAGTTAAAACAACAACAAAAACAACCTGGTGGTGTTGGTGGATTAGGAGGGTTGGCTGACCAAGACTTAAAAGCCTGGTGCAAAAGGAAAAAGAACAAAGAAGAAGCGAGTTAGTTCATCTTAGGCAACAAGTTAGTATCAAAAGCACTATCAGAGCTAACTATATCTGAGTCCTATAATCTATGATTTTTAACAAGAAGGCCAAGCTAACATCCTTTGCAAAATACCAAGAGCTTGAGATTGAACAAAGCAAGTATTAAAATATTCAACATCATTAACGATATATGTGTGTCACACAGAAATTCTTAGTTATATCAGAAGATTTATAAGGAAGGTCCCTTTTAAAATAAAATTTTACATCCAAGAAAATTGAATTACTTACATTTCACAAGGACTTCTATATTCTATAAATATAAATATTCTATTAACATATAAGTATAAATATAAATATTCTATGAGTATATAAGTACATTTGTAAATATAAAAATGCATTTATAAATACATAAATATTCTATAATATATTTATGTGGTCAGAAAGACTATCATAATCCAACTCAGTATTTTTTTTCCAGATATTTCCCCACATACATTCCATTGCTATGGACATTTGAAGAGAGCAAAACTTCCCACTCATTTTTGTTGTTCAACTCTTCCTTCAAAAGCTGAATATGCCTAATACAAAGAGCTCATAGTTTCTGAACGAGCAGACCATCAACTACTAGCAAACATGAACACCTAACATCATCTTCCTCCAAGCCAGTGTTTACTGTCTTCAAAGTCTGATCAACAGGAAGAGGAAGACAATTTGCTGATGTTTCTGGTCATCGACATGCATTGTCCATGTCCCATCATCAAAAATATTAAGAACTTCGAGAAATCAAAAGAAATTCCTAACCCGAAATAGATGGGCCCCTCCTCTCCCTAGGATCTGGTATTTTGAGAAGTCAGTCTCCTTCTCTCTGCCCATCTCACACTGGATCATCATCATCCCCTTGAAACTTGAGAGAGAGTTATTATAAATTTAATTTCATTTTATCCCCTGAGCCCTTTTCTTCTCCATGACAGTCTTACTGACAGTTTAAAGAAAATAAGTTGGGTGCAAAATTCTTTCTAGGGGATAATTATCCATAGTTCTTAACTGCAAAGTGAATTTTATGACAATGTCTGATTATAAACTTTGCCAGGGTTAAGACTGGCAGTGAGAAATACTTTGAGTGATAAATAAATCAAGACAGTTCAATTGCTCCAGTCGTAGAATCTTTGGTGTTCATTTATATTCAGGGTAATATCACTTGGCTATTACATGGATATTTTAATTTTTAAGACCCAAAGGGGAGAGAAAAAGAGAGAGACCTGGTCACAGGCATCTGTGCAATAACTTCAGACAATTTCAGTCCTAAAACTGTCATCATTTCATTTGTCAAGTAGCTCTTCTAGAGCCACTGTTTTACATTTTGAATTGATGAGATGAATAGGTATTTTATTCCTAGCATATTGAATTATTTCATTTATTTTTTTCTATAAACTGTTTGACCACAAATAGATATGAATAGGAGAACTAATATTCAAATTCATGCAGCTGATATCTTGATGCACAAACAGAGAAGCCAAAGCGAGGAGACCAAAGGCCTTCACCCTTCCCCAGGTGACCTGGGAGCTTGTTAGACAAGCAGAAGGTCAGGCTCTACCCTCCCCAGGCCTGCTGAATAGGAACCTGCAAAGTAAGGATTCCCCAGAATTCCACAGCTGATTCAAATGGGCATTAAAGTGTGTGATGCACTACCTTAAGCCACTTAATTGATAAATGTGTAATTTTCAATATTTTAAAGTTCATAAGAAATATGAACTAAGTTATTTTCACAATCATGGTGCTGAGTTACATAAAATCAAATTATTTCTATAGTTGGAAAAAATTAGAGAATCTTAAGTCTACATATCTAGTCATACAAAACAAACAATCTAGATCCAGAGAGGGCAAGTGACTTGCGGATAGCCACACAGCATTTTAATGGAGCAAGGACAAAAAGACAGGCCTGCTGATCCACAGTCTAGTACTATTTCTACCACCACGCTGCTTCCCACCAAGCAGACCAAATGTGCGCTTTTATAGCAAGAACAACAACAAAAAAAGAAAAAGAGCTAATATTGATCAGGCATTATTGGGACTGGCTTTACATGTATTTTCTCTTTTAATCATGTCAATAAAAGTATGTACAGGTAAAACTGTCATTTCCATTTTACAGATGAGAAAGATTAGAGAGATTGAGTAATGTGTCTAAGATCACATCTCTAGAAATGGTAAGTTACGTTGTTTTTAGAAAGACAATCTGTGCCTCTGACCACCATGTCACGAATATCATACTTTTTAAAAATACAAATATTCATTCTCCATCAATCTTTAAAATCCACAAGATCTAACATACTCACTAGTAGAAATTATCATAATTTACTCGAAAGCAGTATGCTGTTTCACCAACAAGTAACATAACCTTATTGCATTTGATTCCATCGTGATTATTTTCACAAATTAAAAAAAAAGCTAATTTAAATTCAAGTAAATTACCTTTGTGTGGATTGCTTTTGCTCAGGAACCCATGACTTCACATTTCTGGGCAAAGGAATCACTGCAGCATCAGGTAAGGTGTTTATGACTCAAGCAGAGAGCCATGACCTGTTTCATGAAGCAGTGATTCTCATTTTCTTTACTTGCCATAGAAATGAAAACGGCTGAGATCTAGTAGTGCCAAATTCATTTTCCTGGGAATATCACTGTACGTTCATTTTAAGACTCAAATAAAACAGGCCACAAGAGGGTCATGCAAGGGAGGATGTGATAACTCCTGTGTTGGGGAGGAGACGAGGAGCCTGGGCTCCTAAATCAGGTGATTCGGGAGGACTCACTCCCCTGAATGTTAAGAAACATGGTCTAGTGGACAGGACACCAAAGGTAAAAAGGAGGTGTCTGATCCTAGATTTGGTACTGACTTCCACTCCTTAATGAAGCCTGCTCGTTGTACACTCCCTCACACTTTCATGAGTAATCTCATTATCTATACCCTTCTCATATACCAAGCCAGAAATATATTTGTTGCCTCCGAAGTCTGGACTTTTGCGCAAAAAGAAAGTTACCAAGTAATAATGTCTTATATCATGTTCTGGAATTCATCGTTAAGTATTTATGTGTCTGTTACACAAAAATTCTGTGATGGCGTTAACAATGGTTTATGATTTTTTTTTAATTGCCTCAAAAAATAAAAAGGGTTGGGGGGATTTAGAAGGAAACAACCGTACACTCTCAACATGAAATGGGACCTGAAAGGCCCGACCTAGTCCCCAAACTCCATGTAATCACTGTTGGAATACTTCTGGCCCCCAGGAGGCTCTCAGCACATCTCATTGTTGGGCAGCTCTAACAGTTAGAAAGGTCTTGCCCTACTATTTGACAAATCCCCTTCATGGGGCATGGTCATCTGTAGTAAACAACAATTCTTCCTTCTTACGGGAAGCAATGAGTATTATGTAGTCTTAGTAAATAAGATATCAAAAGCCCATGTGCCCCTTCACAGAGAATGGACCACATATCTGCAAAAACTGAAATACATACTGTCTGCAAGTCCCCCGCTTAAAGCCCCCTTTTTCAGAAATTATGTATGTTGTACTTTTATATTCCTGCAAAGGGATAGAGAGAAATGTATGCTGCAATTTTCCAAATGGGAGTTGTGCCTGGTGTCATTATGGACACACAATTTCCACTCTAAGTGAAGTAATTCAACAGTTCAGTACCTTCCACGCCCATCCATGATTTCTAGTCAATGGGAACACAGGTTGGCAGAGAGTGTTTCCTTCACCTGGTCACTCAGAGACCTGCCACATTAGCCAGAAGATATAATCTGATGACCACAGTAAAGAAGAGGGTCTTGGAGGGTCTCAGACCAGGAAAAAAATACTGTAGCCTAGACGTGACACACAGCCCTTCCTCTCCTGGTTCTTTGATCAGAACTACTCTCATGGACTGCACAGCTGTGAAGGGGCTGAAAATTCAGTCCCCCAAAGGAGAACTAGATGCTAGTGAGCTGTTATAATGAATGCTTCGTGTCTCCCTGGATCTTTCCTTTTCTAGGTTAAGCATCCATAATTCCATCAACTAATTTTCATATGACATGGTTTCCACAGCCATCATCTTTCTGATTGTCCTCCTATTACTCATCTCTACTTTAAGAGTTCTCACCCTGGCTGATTTGGCCCAAGGACTGAAGGGTCCCAGGTTTGATTCCGGTCAAAGGCGCATACCTTGGTTGTAGGTGTGGGTGCATGCAAGAGGCAACCAATCAATGTGTCTCTCTCACATCGATGTTTCTCTCTCTATGTCTCTCTTCCTCCCTTCCACTCTCTCTAAAAATCAATGGGAAAATACCCTTGGGTAAGGATTAACAAAAACAAAAAAAAGAGTTCTCAACCTGCACCTTTTAAACCCCCTAAAATTATATGTGATTTTTGTACACACGTTTAAATTCTGTGAAGAAAGGATATATCCTTCAAAGGGGTCAGACAGAGATATGGAACCTCAAAGGGGTCAAACTGAGAAAGTTTAGGAACTACCACTTTAATTCTTCATTAGGATCTTTCAAGGCCATGCCTAGTGATGCAATAGTTTATCAATGGACTGCCAATTGGTGAATATTATCTATGACATCTTCTGATATGAACAAAAATATAACACTTGCATGAAAACAACCTAAGATTGCATTTAACTTTTTTGACAGAATACTGGACTACACTGAGTTTATAGGCAATTAAAACATCCAAGTATATACTGCTTGAACTGCTGTCAAGCCATATATATCACCCATACTGAACTTTCACAAATTCTTTATGATTGTTTTAGTTATTTCTCTTAGCTCTATTTTCACTTTTACTCGTTACTGTGGGCTCACATCTGGATTAATAGTTTTGAATCTTATTTTTATCACTACACATATTTTTCTTTGCTCCCATATTTCCATTGTCTGATCACCATCTATTATATGGATTCTTCCAAGTCAGCCATACAAAACATTGAGCAGCTCAGTGCAGAGGACTAAGCCATAGAGCACAGCACATGAGAACTGCCTGTGGGATGACACCATTGTGGTCATCAACACACGAGATCACCTCACTATTCTGCATCTATTCCCAGCTTTTTCAATGTTTATGAAGTGTTTACTCCCCATCCTGGTACACTTTCCCTGCCTTCTATAAGTGGCCCTTTCCCTGCACTGAGCAGGTTTCTGGTCCCATCCCATAGTCTCAGTAATAACCAGATGATGTTTTTCTTTTCTTTTTTCAAATTTCCCTCACCTAAACTATACTTTTAATATTGCTAGATATTCTCTAGCAAATGAGTGAAAAATTCCCAGATAGAACTGTACACATCCTATGATGACAAAGAAACTGAAACATAAAAAGATGATGGGGTTGTCCATAGTCCATTGTGGAATTGGGAAGAATCTCACCCCATCTATATTCCTTTTAGAAAAATAGCACTTCTTCTTCTTGCCAGACATTAAATGGTCCACATGCCACTTAATAGTAATAACTGTTTAACCTTGGTTAATGCCCCCTATCATTTCACATTATTTTGGCCCATTAGCTTCAAAAAACCTCACAAGGTTAACAGTGCAATGATACAATGATATTTATCCAAGGATCAAACTATTACAAGATTAAAGTACAGAAAACAATACAGATGTTATACACTTGTTATAGCTATTGAGCAAACATGGAAAATTTACAGCTGTATTGCTCTCCTACTCTTGTATGAAATATTTAACCACTGTTCTCTGACTAATGCCATTCAATCTTATTTCAAAGGGTTGACAGCTGTGCCTCTCCCCCCTCACTAAAGTCCTGCCTGATGATCACACACTATTCCAGAAGAGCCTCCTGTATTAAGTCACAGAAGCTATTTTACAGGTTTCAAGGAGCTCCCTTATTTTCCCATATATAAAAAATAAAACATAACACATGCTCTGGAACTCAAATGAGTAGATAATTTAAATGCATTCCATAATGTATTCCTTGTTATGTAATTGTAAAAATCTATAAATAAACCATAGGCCTGAGATGCCAGGCCAGCCACTGAGGCCCCAGGGGAAATAGGAGTTGTTTTAGGAAGAAATTGAACTGTTCATTGTTTTACTCCCTTCTTGCCTCTGCTCTTTTCACTTTCAACTAACATTCCCTTATAAAGTCATCTCTCAGGAAGGGAGGTGAAATAATCGTCTTTCACATCGCTGTAAGAACAAGCAAGCTTTTTGATAGGCTTAAGAGCGTCATATCCTTCTCTGTCTCTGGTGCCAATGAAGCCACTTTAAACTGAGTATTTTTAATATATTTTTATTGATTTCAGAGAGAGGAAGGGAGAGGAAGAGAGAGAAAGAAACATCAGTGATGAGAGAGAATCAATGATCAGCTGCCTCCTACACGCCCCCCAGTAGGAATCGAGCTCACAATCCGGGCATGTGCCCTTGATTGGAATCGAACCCAGGACCCTTCAGTCTGCAATGCTCTATCTGCTGAGCCAAACCAGCTACGGCTAAACTGAGTATTTTTAAAGGCTTTCCTCAGGTCTTTCATGGGTGAAATGATGAGTCCCATAGAGCATGTCAATCATAAGGGCCTCTATGAACTAATCATCCAGCAAGCAAAATCTCTCCGAGATCAACTACTTCCGGGGATGGACAAACAATCCTGGCCAACCTGAGCAATAATAGGGTCCTTAGTTATCATTTTTACCAATTGATAAAGCAACAGTGGCTTGCATATTGTAGGTCCTCAATAAATATGTGTAGATATGTCACCTGAAGCGTGTTTATTCAGTATCTACTATGTTTCCAGGAGCAGGGAAAATAATTTAAAAGTATAAGAGATGGCATGAAGAGAGCAATGACTTAGTTAGAAATCACTACTAGAAAAATGTACACTTTAAAAGACTTGTATTATAGACAAATTCTTTGTAGACTTTGGAAAAGATAAAAAGAAAAAAAAGCTAAGATAAACACTAGAGACTTTGTGGAAGAAGTGGATTTGAGCTTCTATTTGTTTAGGCTGGGTTACAACACTCATGTGAACAATAACCAAAAATCTCATGCTTACCACCCATCGATTTCTCACTCACATACATGACACCTGGAATTTGGCTTCAGCTGTTCCATGTCTTCTTTATTCCAGGACCCAAGCTAAGGAGCAGCCTCATTGCAATCTGCTGGCACAGATGATAGAAATAATGAAACCGCACAAGGATTTTGAAGCTTCTGCTTGGTCCTCCTACCCAAATTCCAACTAAAGCAAGTCATTCAGAAGGCCAATCCTGCCATCAATTGGTAGCAAGTATACCTTCCCTACTGGGAGGAGCACAGCAAATCACTTAGCAACCGGTGAGGATATATAATCCTCTTAGAGCAGTGGTTCTCAACCTTGGCTGCACTTTAGAATCACCTGGGAATCTTTTTAAAATCCTGAGGATGCGGCCCAGAAATCAGTATTTTAAAAAGATTCCCAGGTGATTCTAATGTGCAGCCAAGGTTGAGAACCACTGTCTTAGAGGGAAGGTGGCAAATGACACAACAATAATATATTACTGTGATATAACGATACAATAATACAGTCTACCGAGAGCTGTACCACAAAGTATGTTTGGAATGGGGCTTCACAGAAAGGAGAATGGAGGATAATTTTGGGGGTGGAAACAGCAGAAATACAGTGGGGCCTTGACTTACGAGTTTAATTCGTTCCGAGACCGAGCTCGTTAAGGAGCTTGTTAAGGAGCTGGTTAACTCAAATTACTCTATCAGCTCAATGCAAAAAATCGGCTGAGAGACAGCTGGTATCTCAAAAAACTCATTAGTCGGGACACTCATAAGTCAAGGCCCCACTGTACCTGAATCAAAGGGTGTATCTATAGTGATTTTATTTGAGGCTTTCAAAGGGCCCCTCAAAAATGTTATAATAATTTATTCCACCAACAGTGTATGACAGAATCTTTTCAACCCTACATATGACTAACTGTTCAATGTGCCAGTTTTTATAGTAATTCATGTTCTCATTTTCATTTCTCTGATTATAAGTAAAGATGAGCATTTTTTTCATATATTTTATGGCTATTTTCCCTATTCATATGCTTTAAAAACAACAACCTTACAGTATAGAAAGAGAATTTATACAGCCTGTTAAAATCCATTATAAACTGTTTAAAGTCAGATTTAGGCGTTGGCTAGTGGGGTTAAGGCCATACACTAAGTTAAATAAAATGGTTCTAAAATTAAGAATTGTTTTTGTGTGGTATGTGTTAGCATGTATTGTTTCTTTCTTTAAAATATTTTAAAATACCACCTCACACACACTCAACTTACCAGATATGGCATGAGAATTGTCTGGGAGGAAAGATCACAGATTTTAAAATGCTGAATCCTGGCCATAAACAGAGATAAACAGAGACTATCTGATCCCTGAGATGGGGATGGATTCCCCTGTCTTTTGAATCACTGAAATGCCATTCATCTATGGTAAAAAAAAAAAAAAAAAAGACAAACCATTCTGCAGTGTCCCACTTAACTCTCCTTCATTTTGTTCTCTCTCCAATGTTTCCAAAATTAAGTCTCATGTAACATTAATCTTACGAAATACTATCCAGTGGTCGGCAAACTGCAGCTCGCGAGCCACATGTGGCTCTTTGGCCCCTTGAGTGTGGCTCTTCCTAAGCCTTAGGAGTACCCTAATTAATAACAATGTACCTACCCATATAGTTTAAGTTTAAAAAATTTGGCTCTCAAAAGAAATTTCAATCATTGTACTGTTGATATTTGGCTCTGTTGACTAATGAGTTTGCCGACCACTGCTATAGGCAAAAAAAGGATGTACGAAGGTTATATTCAAGTAAGTTGACCAGCCCTCAAACTTGCAAATTGGGTGACCCAACCCTGGGCAAGTAACTTACTTTTTCTAGCTTCAGGTCGCTCTTGTGTAAAATAGTCTGAATATAATAGTGCCTACAGCATAGTGCTGTCATAAGGGGTAATCTAGTTAATACATGCAAAGCACTTAGGACAATACCTGCCAAATAGTAAGTGCTCAATGTGTGTTTATTATTATTGTTGACATCTATAGGCTCTGGAAAAAAAAACTTGCAGCATATAAACCTGTTTAACTTTATTTAATTCCAATTTTCTCTCATTATTTTTTTCACTTAATGCATTGTGCCATTGGGCATTCTTCTATTTTTACTTAACATCTGAATTCTCATATAGATAGTGAGTAGGAGTGGAGGACAAAGAGACCACCATACTCGAGGTCAATAGGAGAATTTGTCCTGTAATTTGTTTTGAGCTTCAAGTTTTCTCTCAAGTGCCAACCCAGCGTAAAGCGCAGACTCTTCTGTACTGAATTTCATCAGAAAGAGTGAACATACCCTGTCCACATGCAAGGTAAACCATTAAATTGTCTCCTGCTGTGAATATGCAACAAAAAGAAAACAATAAAAAAAACAGTGGAGTTCCTATCTTTTATGTGCTTGTTATGCCAAAAGATAATCATTTCTGCTATTCAGCATGTCTGAATAGCAAATAACCCTCGCAGGA
Organism: Myotis lucifugus; assembly: GCF_000147115.1. Taxonomy (NCBI): domain Eukaryota; kingdom Metazoa; phylum Chordata; class Mammalia; order Chiroptera; family Vespertilionidae; genus Myotis; species Myotis lucifugus. The sequence goes on from NW_005871301.1 coordinate 1,268,101, forward strand.
AGATTTCACAAAGAGGGACAATGTGTTACCTTGCCATGCTCTCAGTGTTAAAGAAGGCACAGATTCCTATTCTCCAAGGGTGAGACAGACTGTTTTTATTTTGAATTCAGGGCAGCATGAAACCCATCATTTACTTTCTTAATATTAATGACAACCACATGAAATTGCTTGTGCAGGACACAGGCTTGCCCGCCCCTCCTGCTCTTGCAGTGTTGTTTCATAAAGAGCAAGCAAACTTTATTGTTAACAAAAAGGAGAGCATCTCCGGAGCCCCTTGGCAGGAGCCAGCAGCCTGGTCCCAGTGCTTCCTGTGAAAGGAAGCTCACGCTGCTACCCAGAGGCCTCCCCTGCTCACTGGCAGGGGGTGATTAGACACTTGGCATTTGGGGACTTCTATTCAGAGAAGGTAACTGGGAAAATATAATGTATCAGAAAACACATAACATGTTAAGTTTAATAAAGGATTTTAATCCAGACTATAAAAATCAATCCTGACAAGTTCATCTTCAATTTGATTTTCTAATAAGTGAACATACAAGGAATATTAAATATTAAAACCAGCAACGACCTGCTTAACAGCTGTCACTATCCTCAAATGTAAGGATGTCCTGGACCTAGCGTTGATGGTTATCTATAAATTAGACCAACTTGAAAAAATTTTAATAAGAGAAAATAAAATTTTTAAAAGGACTGGTCTAGTACCTTACTCTTCTACTGTTGCTGTGCCAAATGAGCAAAAACTCAACCGCTTAACACAATAAATACTCTCTTATCATTTCTAAACCCTGTAAGTTAGAAGGCCAACAGGCCTCTCCATAACTAAGATCAAGGTGTCAGCAGAGCTGCATTTCTTATTGGGAACTCGAAAGGAAGAATCCACTTCTAAGGTCATTCAGGTTGTTGGCTGAATTGAGTTCCTTTTAGTTGCAAGACTCAGGTCCCCATTTCCTTGCTGGCTGTCAGCCAGGACTGTCCCCTCTCCAGTCCTTAATGGTAGCCCCCTGCACTCAAAACCAGCAACCTGGCATTAAATCCTTCTCACACTTGAAATCTGATTTCTTCTTTCGCCTCATCCTCTCATTTCAGCCAGAGAAAAAATATCTGCTTGTAAGACTGTGTGATTAGATTGGGCCAAAACAGATAATCCAGAATAATCTCCTTATTTTATCATCTGTAACCTTCAATTTCCTGCAAATTCCCATTGGCCACGTCCAATAGCATATGGACAGGCTCCTGAGATTAGGACATGGTCGTTTTAGGGAGGCAGGGTGGGGGGATGGTGTTGGCATTATTTGCCCCACCCCAAATTAGGTCAATTTTTTTTAACTGTGACAATTTAAAGACTGTTGGTACTTAGAGGAACACACACACATATTTTTACCCTAGAAAGAAAGCACATAGGTTTGCTGATTTAAAGATCACATTTCTTCATTCACTTAGATTTGGTGTCATTAGAAAAGGCCGTGCTTTAAGAGCTGACCTCCCTTAATTAAGTTTTCTAATCATCCAGGCTTCCTCTACTGATGGCGGTTTTAGTGGGCATGTCTTTTAGGGGGCCAGGATTTAGTCCCCTACACAGGGAGATAACTATTTCTGTCCAGACTAACCTCAGGAATCCTCCACTCCTTGAGGCTACACTCTACCAAAACATTATTTTTCAAAGCCTATACATCCACATATTTATCACACATCGTTCTTCACTACTAGATGGAAAGTCGACCACAGCAAGTTTGTGTCTGTCCTATCTACTGTGAATCATCACCAGTGGATTTTTGTGGAGGAAGATAATGGATGAATGAATGAACACAAAAGTTTGAGGAAAAAGTTAATAAAAGTAAACTGCAAATAAATTTGATCACTTAATACACCAGACCAGTACTAAAAGACTTCCATTAGATGCACAACTTGCTTAAAAATAATAGTACAAACTAGTTTGGATGAAACTTGCATTGCAGAAGTTTTTCAACTTTCACTTCTATCATAACACACATCAAGAAGTTGCTAAACCAATTCTAAGGTCACATCTATTCCACAATAGCTGAGTACAAGTCAGAGCGCAATTTAAGCCTAAATGTTCAGGTTTTGCTAACTAAAAAATGAAATTGACTGAATAGTAAGCAAATATTGCATTTTTTTGCATAATGGAGACATAATATTGAAGGACCAGATTCAACTCCACTAAAAAAAATATATTATGTCAGAGGTTCCCCAAGTCCACTCCTACAGTTGTACTCATGGCTGTGATTTATTAGTGAGAAGATATGAAGCGAAATCAGCAAAGGGAAAAGGTGCACGAGGCAAAGTCCAGAGAAAACCAGTCACACGCTGTCAAGGGTCTTCTCTCAGTGGAGTCACAGAGGACATGCCTAATTCCCTAGCAATTATTTGGAAAAATACATGTGGACTATTCTCTGCCTTCATATATTGAATGATGTATAGTTGAATATCCCATTTTTCCTAAAGCTTTGAGTTTTGCACATATTTGGAGAACGATGGCTGATGCTGATAAATAGGCAAGCGTTCATACAAAAACCCTCATGACAAAATTGGTTAGCATTAAAGTACTAATAAATTTCACATTGTTATAGAAATGAATTTATGTGGCATCAAGAAAGATAAATATTGTCATGACATTAATAGCTAGCTCTGAAATATGTGCCAATTTAAATTCAATAATGTGCAAATGTTTTGTTTAAAGTGATGCATTTTTATGCTGGATGTTCAAGGAAACATTTAAGAAAATAAATATTTATGTTATGAATATAAATGTGTGAAGAAGGCTAGCATAGAAAAAAGCAAAATCTAATTCTTAGATTATAAAACCTAAACCGTTGAGCAGCTAATTCATCTTAAGCACATTTACTTACAGTTATGACTTCCATTTTCATATTCATTTCACACATAACTTTTGCATATGATCTACATATTTCATTACCACTCATCCTCCTTACACCTTTTACAATATCTAGTGATTTGAATCACAACATCAGAATTTATCATTAATAAAAGCCTGAGTAACATTTATCTTTGTACTAGTCATGAACAATAAAAATAAAAAATAAGTAAATTAATATTAGCAAGATTAAAAGTGAGCATTTACCTATCTAAAAGGACATATTGTCTTATTAATGTAGTCAGTGTTTCCCAGGGAAATACTGTATGTCAGAAACTGTGCTGGGGACTAGAGAAAATAGTGAAGAAAGCATAGATTCTTTCCTAAAATAACCTTTCATGGGAGAAATGGGCTCTTAAACAAATTTAAAATTGTTATACCGCTTCAACAGAGGTGTGTGCTAGGCATTCTGTAAACTCAGAAGAGAAGGCGACATAATCAGGCAACAGAAATCTTGGCAAAGAGGATGAAATTTGAGTTTTGAATGATGAGAAGTGTGGGTAGCAGACACAGGAAGGAATAGCACGAGGAATGAATACACAAGAAAGATCCTCACAGGTGAACTCTGAGCTTCCTGAGGGCAGGGCTGGGTGTCCCTGCAGCCGCACACACTTGCCCCTTCCCTCTCAGGCTCTCTGCTGTCCCAACTACCATGGATCAAGGAAGTGTTGCTATACAGCTAGCTTATAAATTTATCCACCAGGCACCCAGGTGAGAATTCTCATGGGTGAGAATCCAGATTTAATTGTTTAATTAGATTTCTTGGCTTTCAGATATTAGTAACGTGGATATTTTTACCTAAGACTCAACTTACCCCTGCCACATATGGGTCTTTGATTTCTTGTGGTTAAACTTCTCTTGCTATTGTTCTACCCAGATTCCTGGTTGGAGACTTGCTTCCATAAGTCAGAATAGCAAGGTGTTTTTAAATTATTCATAAACTAGCTCCTATACTATGCATGGGTCCCAGTAAGAAAGAATACTATGTAATCAGCTTTGACATAGTAATTATTATTATTAGCTATTCTTAAAACAGGAACTGTATTAAATATTTTGTTAGCATATTTCTAGCTAATGTGAGTTTTAAAGTTTCAAATCTACACTTTTTTTAAAATTTACAGATCAGTCTTTTTGTTAATTTAGTTGAAATATTCCCCATTATTAAGTCTCATTAACTAATGGAACTTGCCATACACTTTTGCTCTCTACCTACTCAGAGAGGTTGTTTGGGGCATGGTGTTACCCTATAGTAGAGATACGTTACAATAACTATTGTTTGTCAAGTACTTACTAAATTCTAGGCATGGAACTAAGCACTTTACATGTATCATTTCACTCAAACTTCATAGCAACTCTGTATCTTGGGTTCTTTGTTTTATTGGGTCATAACAATTAAATGACTTGCCTAAGGTCCCAGAAGATAAATTTCAGGGCTGGAATTCCAATGTAGATTTGTTTTATTGCTAAACCGAAGATTAAACATTGTATTCTATGGCCCTTGATATGAATGAAAATAATTAGAAAACAATTCCATAAATATATCAGTCCTTCCAAACTGTGATAACATTATCTGGGTTAGCACCCATGGCAAGTACATAAATGGTGAGTAAATATGGGATGGATAAATGAATTTTTTTTCATTGTTCTCTTAAAGACAATACTGCATAGTATCACTGATATGTAGTCTTTCTTTTTTTAAAGAAACAGGTAAAACTTATAGAAACAGAAAGTAGAATTCAGGTTGTCAGGGGCTGGGACAGGTAGAGGAGGCCGGTAAAAAGGTACAAACTTTCAGGTATAGATGAGTAAGGTCTAAGTATGTAGTTATAGTTGATGACACTGTATTATTGTATAATTGAAATTTGCTAAGAGAGTAGAACTTAAGTCTTCTCCCTCTGCCCCCCCCCCAAAAAAAGGTAAATATGTGAGGTGATAGATGAGTTAATTAATTCAATGGTGGGAATCCTTTCACAATGCATATTGTGAAAAATCATGGTGTACATTTCAAATATTGCAATTTTATTTGTCAATTATACCTCAATAAATCTGAAAAAATGTTCTCTCTTGTAGTCTTGTGCATACTAATTTGTTCGTATTTTTTATAATGCTTGATCACATTGAGTCATGAGAGAAATAAGAACAGGGCTCAAAATCCCAGCCTGCTGACTTGCTTCATTTTCATTTCAGGAGGTGGGGAAAGGATAAGAGGCTGGGAATGACCTGCATCAATTTTGCTGTATTCATGCCAGTAGATCATTTAGTCTAACTCCCCAGAAGTAGGCTCAGTCACTGTTATTTCAAAGAAAAGAAATCGGAGATGAGAGTATTCCCATCTGGTGTTACTACCTGGCTCTTTAAACTGAACTGAGATCCTTTTGTACAGAACCGTCCCAAGTGCCCTTCTGATGAAAAGAATGATATGTATCTATTTTAAAAGTCATCGTAAAGAACTCACTATCATCAAGAGGAAATTCACAGAGTGATGAAACAGTGGCCAAAAGCAGCCTTCAAGTCTGGGTCCCCCAGTAGAGTAACACTGTTCTTCTTGCTAACAATGAGTTTATACCACATTACCTGCAACAATCTGCTAAGGTTATTATTTTTTTACTAGAGGCCTAGTGCACAAATTCATGCACCAGTGGGGTTCCTCAGCCTGGCCTGCACCCTCTCGCAATCCGGGACCCCTAGGGGGATGTCAGACTGCTGGTTTCGGCCCGACCCCCACAGACCCGAATCCATACACTGGGCCTCTAGTATGCATATAAGATCTTTGGTTAATCTCTTCCTGCTTTTCCCTCTGAGATTCATCAGTCTGTTCCATGTTTCCATGCCTGTGCATTGAGTGTCTGCCCCCTGGTGGTCAGTGCACATCATAGCTACTGGTCAAACAGTTGAACAGTCACTTGGGCTTTTATATATATAGAAGATTAACTGTGTGTTGTTTTTTTAAGATGTGCCACTTAACAAACAGGCAAAGGGAAATGCATTTAAGAAACAGACAGTTCTACCAAGGGTTTTTATTAGCTCACCACAGTGATGCTGCCACTTCAGGCCACTGTAATAGAAAAGCACAGGCTCCCATGTGAGGGAGGACAGATCTATCCTTTTCACACCAGGACCACTGATGTTTCTCGAGGCTTATCTACGTCAGGCTCAGTGCACAGCTGCTGTGCCATCCAGAGTCCTGACCCACTGGGGGCTGTAAGCTGCCTTGGTAATGCCATGTACACAGGACACCTTCCAATCGAAGTTGGCTCTCTTCTCTGCCAAGGCAAGATTATATTTGTAAACCCATTTAATATTGGGAATTATTTGGTCCCCCTAGAAACCAGTTTTCCTTTTCTTTATTGCCAGATATAAGGGCAGTGTCAGAATCGTCACACTCCTGTACTAGCAGTGAAGTGGCCAATTCCAGCCTATGCTGTGCATCAGAAACCCATGCATGAGATGTCCTCACACAGCACATGCCTAGTGTCAAGGCGGCAGCTTCTAAAGGACATTTTAGAGCAAGAAGTCTGAACAGGAGAATGGTCTGGAAAAAAAGAGCAGCTAGAGTAGGATCAAAGAAGAGTAGAAAAGGAAAATATAAAATGTCTTCCTATCGGAGTTATGCCTTTACAAACATGCATATGCTCCCTTTTTATCTTATGATCTGAATTCACAAAATAGATTCTAAGAAATGCTTTCCAGGAGTTCACAGAGAAAGCCTGCCTAATGGAAACAAAAACGTTTTAGAGAGTAATTACAAAGCACCTGTCCACAGGACCAACAGCATACTCTTGGTGAAGTACCTTACTCTCAGAAGAGGCCTCCCAGAATGTAATTTCCTTCATTGGTACCAGTTTCCTGAGCTGTCAGAATTTCATGATCCTACTTCAGACAAACATTCATGCATGTGCACGTGTGTGCGCACGTGTGTACATACACGCTACCACAAAGCAAGGCAGGTGTGAATGGAGTAAATGGTTAAGAAGACAAATGGACACTACTGAGGAAAATCATACAGGACAGCGCTCCTATTTCCACTTTCTCCCTTTGTTACTCTTATACTGCTACCTGGGAATTCTTATCCTTCGCAGACAGACATGCAGGCACAGTGCTGGACATGCTTCATATGAAAATGTAACAGAGTTAAATCTGAGCTCAACCTTAGCTGCATCCAAGTTACTTACCCTGTATTCTGTATATAGTTGCCTCTCAGAATCAATGTCTGTGAGAGAGATGGTCACACTCAGGGGTAAATGTGGCTTGGGAGCTTTTAATACGTGCTCAGGCATGTGTGCAGATAAATAGCACCTTAGTGATTATTTGATGTTTTTTTGGAAGAGCTTATGGGATAGAAAATTCCTCCTGTCCTCTCCAACTGCTTGCTGCCTATGAATATCATTGCATAGAACCCACACCCAGTACTCTATAAAGTAGAAAGGATAATAGTGAAGAGAAAAATGGCTTGTGGCTATCATTTCGATCTCCTTGCCAGTTTTATACACATTTAATGATTATTACATTCAGACTAAAATGGAAGCATAATAAATTTGCCCTCAAAAATATATTGCAACAGTCAAAGCAATTTTTAAAATCAGCACTGTTTTCCCTTCTGTCAAATATTGTGAATAAATGGAAACTTCTTTTGAAAAAGAAAAGAAAATAAAAGTCATCCCTGTCCCTTCCTCTATATGGCAAGAGTGAATTTCCTGGATATTCGTTTCAAAACCTGTGATCAATTTGGCTTGAACCTTCTTCACACAAATATGCCCAAATATATTGTATTTACTGCTCTGAAACAAGAATACTGCTGTTATAGAACTGTTGTCTCTAATGAAATTGACATTTTCCTCCTGATGATTAATAGCTTCAAGCACCAGAAGCAATAAAGAGTAAGGTAGTTTCTGAAACTCAGCAGGCAAGCAGCTGTTTCAATGGAGCATGCTGGGATAGAAACTGGGGGCTAGCCTTGATTCAGAGGTGACCTATAACTGTGAGCCACCATCCCCAGCCAAATCTATTCTTACTGAGTAAAGTAAGAAATTGTGAGTGGTGTGCATTTCTAACAATAAAGAATGAGAGTTGAAGGATGAGGCCATGAAAGAATATTTCCTTCAAGTCACTAGTCTTTTTAAAGTGGGTTTGGAGTAAGTGGTTAAAATAAAAAAGGATTGATGGTCTTATTTTCTTAAGATGATTCATTAGAAGAACAATTAAGGGAAATTAATGGCCATTCGTGATATATATGAGCACAGAAAGTATACCTCAAAATCATGCTCATTTTTTATTAAACAATAGCAGTTGCGTAGATCATTGTGAAGCCATCACAGGCTTATGGTGAAATCCCAGGTGGCAAGGACGCAAACATTAACCTGAAGAACCACATTAAATCTTCCTGTCTCCTCCGTCTTCCTCACTGCAAGCCATCTTACACAAACAGAGGTAGCTCCCTCATCTTCTCACTTGGCCTCTCTCCTTGAAGATCACTTTACAACTCACCGCTGAATAGCATGGTGGTTAAGAAGGGCTCAGGAGCCAGACTGCCTGGGTTGACTCCTACCTTAGTTTTCTGACTTGAGCAATTTACTCAGCCTCTCTGGAGATGGAGATGACACCTGCTTTAGGGTTGTTATAAAAACTAAATGAGTTTCTTATATGCACAGTATTTAGAATAAAGCCTGGCACACCGTAATTGTGGTTATTGTTGCTGAGATGTTGTTTTGTTTTTCAAATCAGATACAAACTCTAAGCCATGAATTTCAAAGTCCTAATCTTTCCCTCCATTTACCTTGATCTCTAATGTGCTTTAGCTTAGTAGAACCACCTAGAATACTTTCACCAAATACTCATTTTGTGTCCTTAATTCAGACTTTATAAATCTAAATCTCAAGTTAGAAAAAAAAAAATCTCAGGAGGCAATCACTGGACATACATATCTTGAGAACTCTCCTGTGGTTAACTTCTGATTAACAATAAATTTGACTTGTATTCAACTGGCAACCCTAAGAGACATTGAACAAATAATCGCTTCATAAACAGTTTATCCTTTCATCTTAAGAAACCAGGCACAAGCCTAATTTGAAATGCTATTAAGCATCACCGCTTCTGTGAAATTGTTCAAAAATGTAACTCATTTCTACCTACTACTGTGTCTTCTCTGACTCCCAGACATTTCTGTTCTATGAAAGCTCATTGAGTATGCACTATTAACTTTATACACTGTAAGCATGTCCTGTGGCCGTCAGGGTTGGCTAACCCAAATAACTACAGGAGCTTAGGTCAATCTTGTAAGTGAAATGTGCCACCCAGGTGTGAAATGATGAATGGCAAATGACCCTCAGCTTCAGTATTAGAGCTACAATAGGGATTGGCAGGGACGATGGCACAATGGAGAGCACATGAAACAGCTATATGACACCATACAGGTCCAACAATAGAAAAACAGTAAGAAAGTGGCCCAATGTTGCCAGAAATTCCATTTTTTCAAGAGGAACAAGAAATCTTGAATATTACATTAATTTTTGTGTTTTAAAAGTTATTAACAACTAAATCAAATTTAAAACCCTGAATGGGCAAACAACATAGATTCAGCAGCACATATCTACTAGCAAAAATCAGCTTTGGGGCTAGTAATAATCCCTGCTTTACCTGCTCTTGCTTTTCCTGGCAGAATGTGAGATGTGAGATGTTTATGGGTTTTCAGATACCTTCTTCACAATATTTATCACACTGTACATCATATTTTATTATCTGTCTTGCCACTGCTAAACTATAAGCTCCCTGAGGGAACAAACAACTTCTACCTTGTCCAACAGGCAGAGAAAAGGTGCTTGATAAATATTTGTTGACTCTTTGATTGAAGGTAATGCCTCATCTTTATCTTCCTTTGTTAATTTGAAAGTACCTAACATAGATTTCTGCATAGAGTGAGCATTGTAGAAGTATAGTTGGTTAATCATTCCACTTGACTAATGTCTACATTGAACATGCATGGGACTGGAACTTACAATCTCCACTGGAAATTATAACACCAACTTTCTATTGGAAAAGCAAACTGGAAACTAGGGTAATTTGAGCAAGTCCTTGGAAAATAAAGTCAAAGTTAATCTACTTTGGGTTGACTTTCCTTGGTATACCAGGAAATCTTGAGCAGTTCTGTCTCAACAAACAAAGACTTACCATTTTCTATATAACAATCCTTCCTTTATCCAAAAATTAGATGTGTTTGTTAAACTGTCACCAAGAGTATAGGGTACCATGGGGTTTAGGCTGCTCCTTTCCTAAGAGAAGATATATGTCAATTAAAAGGAACAGAAGGAAATAATTAGAAGGTTTCCAAACTTTTGCACCATATCATGAGAATTTTTTGCACTTTTACTGCTTTGCAACATTTTATGAAGCAAGATAGAAAAACCGCCTCTCAGTGTATTGAATGAGGGATGGAGAACTGTAGCTGAATGTTGCGTCATCTTGGGTAGCAAACCAGGACTCAGTAATCCTGGCCCCAGGGAAGCGGTGACCAGTTTGTGCAAACAAAGCTAAAGCTATGGGTAAAGGGAGAAAGGATGGGGATAAGTTTGGCTTTTTGAAAGACTTCAAGGAGTGAAACCTCACAGTTAGAGAACTGATAAAGCAGTTTAGTTTATATGTGACTACTAATTCATATTGAGAATCTTTTTTGATTGATGTCCCCTTATGGTAATAATTTACAGAAAGAACTAATATTTAATCTAGGACCTGACAAGAAAAGAGGTCTCTTCTGATATTTAGCCAGTAATTGTCCTAAAATTTTGCATTTAGAAATCCAAGATGATGATGATGATGATGATGATTTAGAACTTATTATGTGATTTCATTTTCGCAAGACCTTTATGAGATGGTATTAATCCTAGTTCACCTGTGCTCCTAACCATTTCATTCTACTCTAATTTCTCTGCATGAATGAAAGAAAAGCGCTCTATAAAGAATCTGCTTGAACGGAGTTACTATCCACGTTGCCCCAACAACATGGACATAGCAGTGTCAATATGTAATTCAACTTATTTTACAGAGAAATGATGTTTTCTCTTCTTGTTTTCTCCATTGGAGACATTTCATTGGTGTTAATATTGAAGTTAGACCTTTAATAACAAGGACAACACATACCTTTAAAGGAAAGCGTGTTTGTCTCAATTCTGCCTTTTTACAATCCCCTTGAGCATTGTAGGAAACTCACTGTAAATGTTAGGTCTCGTTGAGTTTTCTATCGCTGTGTAATAAATTACCGCAAATGTCACAGCTTAAAGCAACAAGGCAAGCTCACAGTCCTGTAGGTCAGAAGTCCAGCACCAGACGGCTAGATTCTCTGCTCGGGGTCTCACAAAGCCAAAACCAAGGTGTCAGCAGGTCTGCACTCCTTCCCGGCAACTCCGGAGAAGAATGGCCTTCTGAGCTCTCCCTTCAGGGTGTTGGTAGCATTCAGTTTTCCTGGCGGTTGTGGAACTGAGGTCCTTGTTTCCTTAGTGACTGTGAGAGGGGAGCCACTTGCAGCTTCCAGAGGCTGCCCACTTTCCTTCTCTTGCGGCCCCTTCCATCTTCGGATAGCATCAGCAAGTCAAACCCTCCGGGACGCGGAATCTCTCCGACTTCCTCTTCTTTTAAAGAACCTGTGTGGCTAGAACAGGTTCACCTGAGTAACCTTTGAGGTCAAACAGCTTGGGGCTATAATTATACCTGTGAAAGCTCTTTGTAGCAGCACTTAGGTCAGTGTTTGACTACAAACAGGGATCCTTGGGGGAGGGGAGAGTGGAGAGGAGGCATTTTTAGAATTCCACCTAACATGGGACTGTCCCGTTCATTTTCTGAAGATAAACTTTTTAGCAGCAAAATGCTGCTCTGTAGAATCTGGCCCCAAGGCTTTTACCCGCATGGGCCTTCAGATTCTCCACCAGGGAAACTTCCTGTGGCAAGATCAGCAGCTGCCTCACCCCACCTCTCTGGCCCCTTGGGGTATTTTTCTACCTTCAAGCCATGCTCACAGCCTCAGAACGGGGCTCTGGGGAGACCAGTGGTGGGTTGTGTCTGAGAGTAAAACAAGTGGCCTAGGAAGTGGGCAATAAAGAGCAGCAGCAGTTGGGTCTCATCCCAACTCCCCATTGCCACCTTCATATTCTTCTCTATACCTGGGGACCCCTTTCTTTTCCTTGGTGCAATCTGGTGCCTCTAGTCAGAGTCTCTGCCTTCCCTTCCGATCTTCTCAGTTTACCCAATATTATTGCCCCATAAGCACCCAACTTTCTGATTAATGTACACCTGTATGAATACATGTAGAAAGAAATCATCTTCCTATGGGTCCTCTCACAGTCTTCCTTCTTCTTTCAGGTTCTGTGCATGTAGGTAATAAAGGAACCTGTTGGTGGCTCAGAAGCAAAGATTAATTTATACATCAAAGACAACAAATCTCCAGGTCCCCTGGGCTTCTGATACCATGTGGTTAGAGCAGAGAAACCTGAAATAAGCAGGAGTCCTGGGCCCCACAGAAGGAATGGGGCAATCAATGAAAGGCCTGAGAAAGCTGACACTGCACGTGGGGGATTTGCAAGTAATGATTGGCAGAAGGAAGCAGTGATTCCCTCCCTCCGCCCAGACTTGACCGGTCCTGCTCTAAGAAATGAGAACTGGGAAGGCAGATAGGAGTTTTGTTTTCAGGCAACATTAGAGCAACAACTATTATTCCCAGGCTGATGTTCGAACATCCTTTGCCCTTAGGTTCTTACAAATTTTATATTTAAAAGACTCACCCAGGTCAGGGACTGCTAAATCATGTTGACCTCATTCACTATCAAATCAACTCCCTGTCCAAAGCAGTATCTCATAATAGGCTCTGCAGTTATGAATAAGTATGTCTTTCAGGACCTATATGTCATTTTTATTTTTAAAATTGATACATTTTTTCAGATGGTATCCTAGTATTTATGTTGTAACTTAAATGGTAGTGGCAAAAAAAATAATAAAATAAAATAAAGGAAAGAATAAAAAAAGAGAGAGAGACATGATTTGGGGTGTAGAATACACAAAATAATATCAGATGATATATATATAGAATTATACACCTTAAATCTATATGATTTTATTAACCAATGTAACCCTGATAAAGTCAATTTTAAAGCATAAATATTAATTAAATAAATAAATAAATAAATAAATAAATAAATAAATAAATATAATGTTCCAACCACAAATATGAAAGGGATGAAAAGAGTGTAAGCTTTACCTATACAGACTATAAGGGCAAACAAGCCTATCAGACACCCAGGAAAGTTTTCTGTATGTTCTACTTTCTAAGATTTAGTGCTTGTCTAGTAAGTCTGATGCAGTAATGGTGGAGCTCCAGAATTCCTCTATCATCCCTCAGCTTCTAGAGGACTGAAAAGATGGCACAGCTTTAGACTTCCTGCAGCATCTTACCACACCCTAAGATCCTATACCAGGTGTCAACTCGTCAGCAGTAGAAAGTTCAGTTGTTCTCCCTCCCTAACCAACACACACAAGAAACCAAAGGAAATAAAAACACTCAACACCCAGGCTTGGAAAATGGAAAGCAATTTGTTGTATTGGTTGTACAATAGGTAATGACGGGAAGTGATTCCCACGGCTTCTTGGTTCTACTTCAGCAAGGTGAATTCATTACAGCTGGGGACTAATTTCTAATTGGTTTATTTACACCTAAGGCTATTCATTAAAAGATAAAGATTACTTTTATTTGTGAGAAAGTAAAAAATAGCCTTGGCACATGACAGCTAGATCTTAATGTTCCCAGGAAAATATAAACAACTTCTGCGGAAAATACACAAGCATTGGACGAGGCTGCACCGGGAGATAGTGCAATAAGACAGAGATGAGACCGTTCTCTGACTGAAATCACACAAATATCTGAACATCCCTTGGTGCTAGGACTCATGGGTGACTACTGCTTCTTGACCCATGAACAGTGACCCCACTTTAACCTCTTTACCTCCAGGTAAAAATTACAAAAACTACTCTCTCACTTTTTTGACAGCAGCCAATCCAGAACTAGACTCCCTTCGGCCCTGCTTAAAATTACCCAAGCACAGCCCACATTCTACAAGTTGCCCCCAATTCTTTCTTACCAAAATGCCCAACAGTTCCTGATATGCCACTAAAACATGGGTCATTTATTGCAGTAAATTAAATAAGCCTAATTTTGTTTGACTACAAATGAGTCCCTGGTAATCTTTGGCTGATGGGCTTCTCCACAAAATTAACTATCTGAACAGCAATAGCTCCAAGTCCTACATCTGAAGGATTTAACCAGAAACTATTATGACAAAATTCCCCATTCCACACACCATTTGATAAAGCGTTTTGACACAGTATGGAAGTCTGTATTATCCAAAGATGGCCCAACAATATCTTCCATCTTACATGACCTTCTGCAACATTACCTTACCTTCCCCCATTACAAAATAAAGTCTAGGCCCCCTCTCCTTACATCTGGACTGGCTTTACTGACTCTCTAGTATTCAATAAAATGCAATAGAAGTAATTCTGTGTGAGTTTGAGTCTGTATCTAAAAAGTTCAAGCAGCTTCCACCTAATCCTCTTACAGCATTAGCTCTCTGGTCAATGGAGCCCTCCCTAGACACATCTTAGAATCCAGCTGCCATGTTGCAAAAATCCCAAGCCACATGAAGTGCCAAAGTTTGGTATTCCGGTTAGTAGACTCCACTGAGCCCAGCCTTCAAATCCTCTCAGCCTAGGTGCCAAAATGTGTGAACACAGAAGCCTCTAAAATTATTTCAGCCCTCAGCCATGTCTCTGCTTTATGATGTCTGGGGCCTCAGCCAGACATCATAAAGCAGAGAAAAATCTTGCCCACAATTCCCTACACAATTTCTTGACCTATAGAATCTATGGAAATTTCTTTAGAGGTTGTTTTATGCCACTAAAACATGGATCATTTATTGATTTGGGGGTTTGGTAGGGGATAGAAGACTAACAGGCCTCTAGGAGACTAGACATTAGAGCTTAGAAGAAAGGGAGGGAAATGTTTTGAAAGCTAGAGAAAGGGGGACCTTTGTTATGTCGAGAGAGAAAGTTTTACAAAACAATCACCTGCAGTAATGTGGAAATTATCTAATGGACTGATGGATCTAAGGTAATTTCAGGACAAAACATCAAAAATGTCAACTGGTTTCTCTTAGCTGTATATAAAATGCAAATAGAGAGGTGTTAAAAAGAGAATTGTTGCATTTTCAAGAAGACTTTATAGGTACTACAAAATGAGGCAGACTTGCTAGATTCAATAATAAAACTGATTCTCAATTTGAGTCTCTCTAGAAAGCAAACATCCTCAAATTAGAAAATGGCTTCAGTGCAGATCAATCCAGTTTGGGCTGTAAGATTTTTGTTAAACCTCAGAAGGTGGTGTCTCGGGGAATGATTGAGCCAGATTAAGACCTTCTATGGAGCTAAAGACTGTGTGTGGGAAACTCTTCCTGTTAAACAATAGGAGCTTCTCAAGACAGAGAAGGACCTGACTTAGAGATTTGGGGTTATGGCTTTTGTTCCATGGAGTGAATTCCCATACAGTCATAGAATCCACACCAAAATTTAAGAGATGTGTATGAGTATAAGCACTATCAGCTTGAACTGAAAAATACAGGCACAGTACAAAACAGATTTTTAAATCCCCAAACTTCTACACAGAATAGGTAACCTAAATAGACAGTCTAGATGTGTGGTCCAATATGTTGGCCACTGGCCACATGTGACTCTCTTTCTCTCCTTATCCTTTTTTATTCACATGTGGCTATTTAAGCTGAAATTTAAAGTAACTTAAATAACATTTTATTTAAATACATTAAAATTTTAGTCTTCAGTCACACTAGGCAAATTTAGAGTGCTCAAAAGCTGCATATGGCCAATGGCTGCAGCATAAACAACAAAGATATAGAGCATCTTCAACATAGACAGTTCTGGAGAGTTCTGGTCTAGAAGATAAAAGTTGTTCTGTGACTTAACATGGAAACTCAAATGTTTTCATGACACTAGGCAGGTAATGTAAATGAATGAAACAGACTTGGTGTAAACAAGAAAGACAGCCAGAATCATGATAAATTGAAGATAACATGCTCCATCTCATGACTACAATTTTATTTTTATTTTTTTTCCATCTCGTCCGGGATATGAATCATCCCTCAACTAGTCAGGAGTCTGAATTCTAAAGATGCTAAAATAAGGCTCAAGATTTAAATTTGTACAACTGTATGCATCAAAGATACGTATTAATTTTCCTGAAATATACTTTCTCATAGTTATTCAATGGCCTAACTTTTATCTTTGAAAACAATCAGCCTGCACAAAGTAAATAATCTTCCCCACAGTGTGTTAGAATATACTTCTGAGCATTGCAAATTTCAACTTTTCTTCTTTGTGGAATTATGGCTTTCTGTATACAAATGATTTTAATTCTTGAGACTAGGACCTTTTGCCGATTTTCACATGTTGACACCCCCTCAGCCTGTTCTTCCCTTGTTTTGAAGGAGATATAACAAAAAGCAAACTTTCTCTTAAGTTCTAGTATGTGTAATTTATTTTATTTTTATTTTATTTTTTAAAATATTCATGACTATAATTTTAAACATCATATGAGACAAATAAAGTAGCTGTATATGGCCAGCAGTCCCTTAGTTTTTGTTTGTTTGTTTTCTTTTGGTAGTTTGTTTGTTTGGTGGTATTTTTTAGCAGTCCATTAGTTTTTGACCCTCAGTTTATATAAGCAGTGAAGTAATATATTAGAGATTAGGACCATCTCTGAAATTCCCACAAGAATTATTATAATTGATATTAAAAATTTGGAATATTGAACTGATCTGTAGGGATACTTATTGGTCCTTGTACAGTAGACTCGTCATTAAATTCTCCTACCCTGAATTGAATTTGTTAAATTGCAACTATCAAATAATTCTAAGATTGAAGAAAGAAAAAATTAGAAAATTCAACAAGAGACATTAAATTAAAAATTTAAACTGCAAGACCAATAGGTTGAGTTAAAAGGATCTTAGAAACCTTAAAGGCAATACATTTACTTTATTCATGGAAAGATGAAAGCCAGAGAGTTAAGTGGTTTGTCTAATATCAAACAGGTAGCTATTAGCAGAACCAATAGGGGCCTTCTATCTGCAAACATCTGTGAAATGAGAGGTCGCTCATCTGATAATTGAAGACTGAGTGTTAAGTAACAGGTCACTTGCCCATCTCCATCCCAACCCTAACATAGCAAATTGCACTGAACTGGGTTTTCAATAGAAGTGCCTTTTTATTTAAAAAATAAATAGTACTGGTTTCAGGGCCCTTGACAGGCCACTTGTAAAATGTCTTGGGTTAGAGAGATTTCAGGACCCCTCAAATAACATCCAAAGCCAACTTGGACAAAAAGGGCCCTGAAAAGTAAATCAAACAGAGCTATGCCAGATTGTTAAAATGAGCTGTTAGAAATAAAAGACACTCAAAATAGCCCTAACATTTAAAGTCATTCCTATAGCCTCCAGTATGCATATTGTACTTTGTGACTCAAAACCTACAAATTCACATGTTTTCCGTATGCTTTCTGAATGCAGTTACTGTGTATGGCTCCTGCAAAAAAATCTGAAATTGGCTTCACTTTCATGGTAATGATTGGTTCTCATCACCATTCCCACTATGACACAATTCCAACAGCAGAGAAACTGTGAACACAAAAAATACCTAAAACTTACAAGAAGCAAAATATATGTTACGTTTCAGTTGCAAGATATTTATTGCTCTCTTTTACCCAGCTAAGCAAACTGGCACACACAAAAAAAGTATTTCTTTGGCATAGGTTTTTCAAATGTTAAGATGTTCCACATGCTAATTAAGGCTCTGTTAGGGGCCTGACCTTCAGTGATGAGGTGCTTATTAAACTGCTTTGGTTTCAGCCTCTGACTGTGATAGAACCAGATAAAAATCTTACTTAAATGCTAATAAGAAGCCATTTTACTTGAGAGCTTTGATGTTACCTGCGCACTGTGGATTGAGAGTCTCACTTAATACATAATTAACAGGCTGGGTTTGGTTTTTACACATGACCTCCTCCCCGCCCCCAGGAACTACATTGAAACTTTTATTTTCTTTAATATTGTTTCTTAACTAAGTTTAAAACAGACATGATTCATTCTAAGATATCTAGTAAGGCTGTTTTGTTATTTTTTTTTCTTAATTTCACAATTACACAGAGGCAAGTACAACTTGAGAATTTTAGGATTTAAGCTAACTGATCAAAAAGCTGACTTTTAATAAAAAATACTATGATTGAAAAGTATCAGGAGCAGATGCCCAAAATTAATAAACAATATTGAAATTTGTGAAAGAAAAAATTGCACATTGACAACAATTTACTATTAAATCATGAAGTTGTAGGTATAATAGTTCTTTCAGTAAGTTCTGGATACGATCTATATCAGAACCATACAGGTTCTTATTTTTTCAGATACTTATTGAATCTCTTTCCTGGAATCTTAATAAATTTAATAAATCTTAATCTGGAATTTTAATAAATTCTATAACTGACTTACTATAAATTTTTCAAAAAGCCACTTTTATAGCGAGGCAGAGAGCACTAATTTCCTACCTCATCAAATAAACTTAAGCTAACTTTGTAGTTAAGATTTGTCCTTGGGGTAAAAAAATTATTTTACTGTAACAATAGTCAGCCAGGAACTGGTCTATCAGATTACCATGTGCAAAATAATTTAATATAAGTATTATTAATCAATGCAGTTCCATTAAGATCTTCAGCCACCAAATACGCTAATTTGTCCATTTCTTTAGCAATAAAAGCAAAGGCAGAAAAACAATAGAAATGGCTTTTATTCATATGTTGTGAAAACCAGACTAACAGACCTCCTCAGAGAGTTTCTAAAGATGGCTTTAGCAGAATAGGCTCTACAACACAGAACTTAATTGAGTGGGTTTGGGGGGGTAACTGTGCAAATGATTGTCCTGAATGACTATGTAAGAAAAAGACTTAGTGGAGAATGAGGACATCAGCGATAGAACAGAGTGAAGAGGGGCAATGGTTTGGCCAGCTACCTCCTTCTGGAATTCTGCAGAACTCAATTAAAATTCTACTGCAGTGGTGAATGACATGCTTTATTAATGTGCTTCCAGTAAATGTTTGCTCTTGACAATCCTAATACAATTTACTGAACGGGAAGCCTGTACATGAAAAAAAAAATGCCCTGTTTCACAAAGGGCTGATTTGGGTTCTCTACAAATTATTATTGCTAACTCCCCTGGCCTGGAGAAACATTTTGCTATTACCTACAAAAATGGGAAATGTTTCCAAATAAATATCTATACAATTACAGTAAATGAATCATTGGGAACTGTTACATGCATCAGCATGGGTTTTTTTTAGAAGATAGTTAACAAAATTAGCTTTACATTTATGCCCAGAAGAAATAAAATAAACAAGTCACATTAATGTTATAATGTGATTTTAATAGTCAGTAAGAACTTAGAAAATATCTGCCTCATCAACTTCAGCCCACAAATGACAAGTCATTGCTTATGGTCATTAAAAGCACATAAGTAGATCATGCAAAACTGGGTCGACTTATTAACTGAGATTAAATGATGACCATTCATTTTGTTGATTTTTATCCATAAGTTAAATGTTGGACACCTTCGTCCTTCTCAGTCGGATGCAGTTGTGATTGGGAAGGGACACATGGCTAAGGAGTAGCTGATCTCTATTGGCAATTCTTGATTTAACAGAACTGTGAATTATTATGATTTATCACCCTTGGAGGGCTTTAATAATAGGACAGTCTTTACATAGGAAAATTTGCTTCTCACATTACTCATTTCTTTTTCCTGGGGTGAGCGGAGAGGGGAGAAAGAAAAGCAGATATTCTATCATTATGTCATTGCCTGCCAAGCTTTCCCATTACTGAGAAAATTAGTCCAGTGAGGGCTCTGAAAGCCAGGCCCAATAGCAAGAGCCATGGACTCAAAATTCAGCTCACTGGTGCTGCTGCCTGGGCCAGGCTGCCCATAGGACTGCCCTTGCCACGTGACAAAGCATAATCAGGTTCCACGGAGCTGCCCACTGCTCTCCCAGCACAGTTCTCCTAACAACAAGACCTCATTTTCTACTTTAAAAACTCACACATGGCATGTTCCATTGGACATTTAGGGCCATGGTAATTGTTCTTAATAACCCAGAGTCATGACAAGGAAAATCAACACGTGGCACGGAGCCCAGTCTGGTCACAGGGAAAGGGCAGACCACTGGTGTGCCTTGGCAATTCCTCTTACTTCCAGGGGACTTGGTTTCCTCTTCCAAAAACAAATTCTTATCTTTGGAAGGAAAAGGGCTTGTAAGGCATGTGTTGCTTATTGGGGAGCAATACTTCAGGAACAAAATGGTTCAATGTCTAAAATGTAGAGATGCTTAAAGATATTCAGAGTTCAGTGACTCGAATCATTTCAGGATCTACGAACGGATAGCAAATATGAAACTGTTGAACACTGATTACTTTACCATAATAATATGCTATTCTAGTAACCATCCCTATATATTTGGGGATAAGTCAAAATTATGTTGCCACTCAATCAATGCAGTTATTCTATAAGATTTAGCATTAAAAGAGCACTATTCACAATAGCCAAAAGATAGAAACAACCCAAAGGTCCACTGATGAATGTATATGCATACTTTGGAATATTATTCAGCCATAAAAAGAATAAAGGATACCAAGGAATAAACTTAACTAAGGAGATAAAAGATCTGTATTTGGAAAACTATAGGACATTGAAAAAAGAGATAGAGGAAGACATAAACAAATGGACGAACAAACTGTGTTCATGGATTGGTGGAATCAATAATATGTCCATACTACCAAATCATCCAAGAGATGCAAATCAAAACAACAATGATGTGCCATCTCACACATGTCAGAATGGCTATCATCAACAAACAACAAGTTCTGGCGAGGATGCGGAGAAAAAGGAACCCTTCTGCACTGCTGGTGGGAATGCAGACTGATGTAGCCATTGTGGAAAACAGTATGGAGTTTCCTCAAAAAATTAAAAATGGAACTCCTAGTTGACCTAGTAATCCCACTTCTAGAAATATATCCCAAGAAATCAGAAAACACCAATCAGAAAGGATATATGCACCCCTATGTTCATAGCAGCACAATTTACTATAGCTAAGATTTGGAAACAACATAAGTGCCCATCAGCAGATGAGTGGATTAAAAAACTGTGGTACATCTACACAATGGAATGCTATACTGCTGTAAAAAAGAAGGAATTCTTACCATTTGTAACAGCATGGATGGACCTGGAGACCATTATGCTAAGCGAAATAAGCCAGTCAGAGAAAAATAAATATCGCATGATCTCACTCATTTGTGGAATATAATTTACAACATAAACTGATGAACAAAAATAGATCCAGAGACAGAGAAACACTGAACAGACCAGCAAACCTCAGAAGGAAGGCAAGTGGGGGGAAGGTGTAAGAGATCAACCAAAGGACTTGCATGCATGCATATTAACATAACCAGTGGACACCGACACTGAGGTAGTAGGGGCTTGTCCTGGGGGTTTGGGAGTGACCAGGGAAGGGTCAATGGGGGAAAAAGGAGACATACATAATACTTTAAACAATTTTTTAAAAAAGCAATAAAATACTATAAATGCTACAACATTGTGGCCAGGCCAAGGGACCCCACTGGTGCCCAAATTTGTGCACTGGGCCTCTAGTTTGCTAATAAAAAGCCAGCCATAAAAGGTCACATATTATATGATTCTATTCATATGAAATATCCTGAATAGGTAAATCCATGGAGATATAAAGTATATTATTGGTTTCCCTGTATCGGTAGAGGGGAGAATGGGAAGTGACTGGAAGATTGTTTCTTGCTACTAAAGGAAGACACATTAACTACTGAGAATAAATGGCTAAACTTTTGCTCCCTAAACTAGAAATTTAATAGGCACTATGGTGTTAACAGAGCAAGCACAGATTTGGACTCAGAGTACCCTGTGGTCCTAAGATCTATTTACCAACAAATGAATGACCTGAGCAACTTTCTGTAAAATAACAATAAAAGGGTGCGGTAAGCACTAAATGAGATCATTCCTATGAAAATGTTTTAAAACCAAAAAGGATTACTTATACCAATAAAATCAGTGTTTATTCATTTGGAATCAGAGTAAGTACATTTTGTCATACAATTGGATTTATGGTAGAAAGCAGAGTGAATTAATATAAAGGAGGAAAATAATAAATTAGAAGAATTTAGACTTAAACATATTTTTCTTCCATGATACAGAGCCAACACTCTTGCAATGCTATCAAAAACAAGATTGCTTTCGGGAAGATACGGAGCCTCGGTCTCCTCATGGCTGAGTGCAATGAGCCCTCAGAGGTCCTCCCATGCAGGATTCTTCCGGCTCAGCATGTTACAGAACAACCCATAAAGTACCTGTCCCTCCGCTTCTGAAACACTCAATTCTGAAGGAGCCCCTCTGAAAGACATCAGGGCAGACACCAAATCACCATGGTCTCCGCTGACTGATGGGAAAGAGGCTACGTGTCTACACAGTTAGCAGCTCTTGTCAAACACTGCTTAGAATTGAGCCCTTCTCTCTTGTGAGGCCAAGATGAAACAAGAAATGTCCCCTCAACTTTTAAGAAAGTAGGAAATATGTGTACACAGGCAACAGCCGCAGCCTCAGAATAAGCAGCGAACCAGGCGGAACAATGGTCAAGAGACTGACTTCATTTATTTGATTGTGCTTTGACCTTCTGGACAGAAGACAAACTAAATAAAAAATAGGTCTTCGGATACCACTCTCTTATGTAACAGACTCTAT
The DNA here is from genome assembly GCF_000147115.1 of Myotis lucifugus. Classification (NCBI taxonomy): domain Eukaryota; kingdom Metazoa; phylum Chordata; class Mammalia; order Chiroptera; family Vespertilionidae; genus Myotis; species Myotis lucifugus. The sequence goes on from NW_005871301.1 coordinate 1,290,893, forward strand.
GTATAAATGTTTGCCTGTATTATTTTAGAATGTAAGCTCTGAAGAGAAGAGTGGTTTGTTTGCTTGCTTATTTGCTTAGTTTTGGTTCCAGAATATAACCTCTAGCTTTTTTCTTTTCCCCATGTACATATGGGCTTGTACAATATATCTTATTTATATATAGTTAGCTTTTCAAAAACAAGGATTATTTTATACTTTTTCTTTTTCACAAATGATGTATGGGAGAGGTCTTCGGGTGGAACTAAAGTATTGGATTCTGTCAATCAACATCCTAATAATCAACAACAGAGCAGCTGCCCTTTGCCCTACCAGGCCCTCTGCTCATGCATTACAGGCCTCATGCCATTTAACCCCTACATCCCCACATAATTCCCATTGCATCGATACATTATCGTACTCCCGGTCTCTCTCTCTCTCTCTCTCTCTCTCTCTCTCTCTCTCTCTCTCTGTCTCTCTCTCTCTCTCACACCCACACACACACACACACACACTCATATATACACACAGTTTCATTCCCACAACCTCAAAGGGAAGAACTCAGTTTAATTCCTTCCACCCTCAATGTCCACCCACCCACACAGTTGCAAGCTGCTGACCATCTACCGACTGTATCTAAATTCTTAATTAACGAGCTCATCTTCAGCCTCAAAAGAAAAAAACAAGACCTTTTATAAATGCAAAGAATTTGGATAAAACGTTTTAACATCCATCTGAGCGCAACTAAAACTTAGACAGGTTTCTTTCTGACTCTAGATCCCTGACCTTTCTGTTTTTTTAAAACATTTACTTTAGAAAATGCTTCATCCTAAATTATTTCTCTCCCCTTTGAGATGTAAATCTTCTCTTATGGGTCTGGGAGCCATTCCTTTGAAATCTAGTATCAGAAAGATACTAGATTTCTGTCTTCCAGTCTCCGAGGGAGGGTAGGAACTAACTTCTACAAGTGCCAATCAGCAAACACAGAAGGCCTCATCACCTTGGCCAACTTCCCCTTACCATCTTCCAGTTCTTGGCCACTAGCTCACTCCAGCATTTAAATCCATACCCACATTTTATCTCAGCACAGTTGAGTTCAGTCTCTCTCTCCTACTGCAACAACCTCAAAGAAAGTTTTCCATGCCTGTTTAACTCTGTTCAATACATTTTTTTTCTTGGAGCGTTCAGATGAAGAAACTGACCCGTATAACATTTTATTTGTTAACTTGCCCCATATGACTACCTTACCTGCGGGGCTGGAACTCAATCCTCATTATAGTAAGGGCAAAAGAAAATGCCCAGGGGGAACTTTCTGAGCCCTCTCTCCTTCACAAGATGAAAACCAAACCCGTGCTTCAAGAAACAGTTCAGACTGTTTTATCCTGATGCCCCTAGACATCCTTAGATGCTCGATGAATAACTGATTTCACCCGCCCCTCTAAGCTCCGACTTGCCATATGTGCCATGTGCAGACCTGGGAGGACATGGGGCAGGACACACTCTCTGGGCCTCCCTACTGGGTCCTCCCAGAGCCTTGAAGGTGGCAGCCTCTCCAGAGTGAGAGCCCCAAGAGGGGCCCAGGGCCCCCTTCAGGAGCCAGCTGCTCCCTCAGGGCTTATAGCATGGAGGGGGCAGGGGGAGGGAGGGTTGGCCTTCCAGAAGAGCTGGAGCTGCTCTCACTTGGTTATCCCCACTGCCCTAAGAGTCATGAGGAAACCATCCTATCTATCTATCTATCTATCTATCTATCTATCTATCTATCTATCTCTATCACACACACACACACACACACACACACACACACACACACACTCATATATACACACGGTTTAATTCTCACAACTTCAAAGGGAAGAGCTGGCTCCTTCCACCCTCGATGCCCACACACACACACTTGTAACCTGCTGACCATCTACGGACAGTATCTAAATACTTAATTAATGAGCTCATCCTCCGCCGCAAAAGAAAATATAAGATATTTTGTAAATGTGATGAATTTGGATAAAACTTTTTAAGACTTTGGACTATTTTCCCAAATGCCAAAGCCTCTGCCCAGACACCCCTCAGCTGTGCACACAAGCCTCAACAGGGAGTATGAGCCCCCAGATGTTTCTTCCACCCCACCCAACTCTGACCACCTCCCCCCCCCAAACTCGGGTGATTCAACATTTCAAGCAGCAGACATTTGAGTGTTTCTCAGGAAATCCAGAATCTTTCCCGTTTATTTTGTCTAAGCTATAGTTTACCTGCTAACATTTTTAAATGAAACGTCATCATCTCAGTCCAGGCTCCAAAAAAGGCCTCAGCCTGAAATGACTGCGAAATTTGGGGGCCATAATGAGAGAGAGAGAGAGAGAGAGAGAGAGAGAGAGCGCCAAGCAAAACGTTGCATAATCCCAGAGTGCCATCTAGAGTCTAGAAGTTGAAATGATCTTTTCTTCATCTAAAAGCCATGCAAGGCACCGAGCACACTTGTTCATTCCCTTCACAGAGTGGCCAAGTCAGCTGGTCACAACATCCACATACATGGCCCACTAAGGGGAATGGGAAACCCTTGGGAAGCTTAATATAGAAGAAGGAAATAATTTAACTACATATTAAAAGGATCCCACTTGATACTGTGTAGAAAACAACCATAGCAGTACAAGCAAGATAGAAGCAAGGAAAGCAGTTGAGAAGATACTGGAACAATTCAAGCAAAAGCCAATTACAGGTTACAATAGGGTAGAGGTGATGATATATTTTGGAGAAGAGCTGTCAGGACTTTCTGAAGGGCTTGGTGTGAAGTGTGTGTGTGTGTGTGTGAGAGAGAGAGAGAGAGAGAGAGAGAGAGAGAGAGAGAGAGTCAAAGACAACCCCAATGTTTTAACCTGAACAAGTAAAAGAACTGTGTTGTCATTTACTGAGTTGGCACAGATTGAATGAATCTCAGTCTAAAGTAATCCTGTAAGTATAGAAATAAAATATAAAGGGTAAGACATGTGAGACTGTGCAGATGTGTCCATGGCAACCCATCAGTACCATCAAATACGCTCAGAGCTTAGAATATTTTTCTACAGCAACTGTACAGTTGCTGTGGAAAATGACAAGTCATTTCACAGAGGCTTGCCCAGCAAAATCAGCCCAGACCACAGTGCCATAAGTTAGCCCCAGTTTGCAAGAGATTGCAAGAGATTAAAAGAAAACACACACACAAATACCAGGAATCTAACTGCTAATAGACTCTGCATGAACTGCAGCCAGCATCATCCATGAAGCTGGTTGATGGCCTCGTGGATAAATGGGTCCGTTTTTGTCAGATTCTTATCAAGAATGCATTTAACAACTCCTAAGTGCTCCAGATAATTTCAGGGCAATTAGGTGATTCCCTCCTCTCCATGTGACCTATGATTATGGTCTCCTGAAGCAGAGGCAGCACTGGAAATAACAACACAGATAAAAAGATGCCCTCCCTCTAAGGCAGTGGTTCTCAACCTTGGCTGCACATTAGAATCACCAGGGAATCTTTTTAAAATCCTGATGTGGGGCCACATCATTAGTAACAAAGAAACAGAATTTCCGGAGGATGAGGCCCAGAAATCAGTATTTTAAAAAGATTCCCAGGTGATTCTAGTGTGCAGCCAAGGTTGAGAACCACTGCCTTAGATGAAGCCAGATGATGAAGGCCTAGGAGGCAAGGATAAACGATTTGTACTTGATCTAGGGAGGTGAAGAGCTAATGAGGCTTTCTGAGCAAGCAAGAGGCTTGATGAAGGTAGCATTTTAGAAAGAGCAGATGAGGAGAAGATAGGGAGTGAACTAAAGTGAAGTCTGGGCAAAGAGTCCAAATTATGACCTGTTTCCAGAGGACAAAGATGGTGACAGAAAGGAAAGGTAAAATAAAAGGAGGAATTCAAAGAAAGAAATTCAATGTATTTGGGCTCTGATTTGTTTTCCTAAAACATTTTCACCTGCTCTATCACTTATAGCTGGGTTACCTTGAGGAAGCTAATTAGCCTCTTCAGCCCTCAGTTTCTTAAATTGTAAATTGAGGATGCTGAGAGTACCTACCACACAGGTACTACTATTATTATTACTGGTGGCCTGGTGCACAAAATTCGTGCACATTACAGAGGAATTAATTAGATGAAATATTTTCATATTGCTATTTGCCCTTTCTCTATAATAGAAATGTCAGAGGTGAAAGAAAATTAGTAAAATGTATATGAAAATCTCCCTCCTTTCAGAGTCTGGAGCGCACCATGGGACCCAGAGTCAAATCCCCGCCCACCTGCACGCACCTCGAAATCACGCGAGACCCAGACCTGGCCGGCCCCACCCCCATCAATCCCCGCAGAGTGGAGGGTGCAGCCTCAGGTCCCCCAGCCCCGGTGTCAGGGCAGGGGGTGCGGCCTCAGGTCCTCCAGCCCAGCCTCAGGTCTCCTGGTCCCAGCACCGGGGTGGAGGGGCGTGGCCTCAAATCCCTCTGGCCCCAGCGCAAGGGTGTGAGGGCGTGAGGGCACGAGGGTGTGATGACCATTTGCATATTAGCTCTTTATTATATAGGATTATTAGTGTGTTAAGTGAGGTAATATATTGACAGAGAGGACACAAAGCAGAATGCCTGCCACCTAGCAAGTGCTCAATAAAGTACAGCTAATATTATTATTAGTCAAAATACATATGAGATAAACCTAGTTTTGCCCTTTTGGATAATATTCAGCCTTTATTATTCATCACCTTTTTAAGAGTTCTAGATGTAGTTAATGAAAGATATTCCTGTGTATCAAACCTTTCCAGAAGACGTATAAGAAATTGTAAAAGTGGTTATCTGGTGCAGTGGGTGGAGGAAAGGAGGGGAAATGAGAAGGAAAAATAGTTTTTACTCTACATTTTTTAGTATTGGTGGAATATTTTGTACCATGTGCATTATTTTCTACTCAAGAAAATAATTATTAGGAAGGAATAATCTGTGACCACACAAGACATGAATTAATATGCTAGCTAGAGGCTTTTCATAGGGTGAAAATAATAACCATAAAAGTAACAATGGGTACCAAACTCTTAAGGATTTGGTGTTAAGCTCTTTTGCATAACCTCACTTGACCTGTCCCCACAACACCATATGAAGTTAATATGATCAGAGTCCTCAAGTACAGATTATGTATTATTAACATCCCCAAGTTACAGATAAGGCACAACAAGGTTTAATAACTCACTGGAAGTTACCGAGCTAATTAGAAGCACAACCATGACTGAAACCCAGAAAGCCTGGCTCCACAGATGCTCAGATCCACATATATATCATCTGAAGAGATTTTTTTTAAAGTATCTGTATGGACTAAGGAGATGTGAAGACCAAATACATTGTGGGACGTGGGATTGGATCCTGGAACAGAAAAAGAACAGTCAGAGAAAACTGCAGAAATCCAAATAAAGCCTATATTTACTATTGTATGTTGATTCCGGGGGTTTTGACAAGGTTGGAGCATGGTTTATATATGATGTTCACATTAGGAGAAGCTAAGTGAAGGGTCATTCTCTCTACTATCTGTGCAACTTTTCTATAGATTTGAAAGTATCTTAAACTCTTTTTTTTTAAATGTCTTCCTCTGATCACAGCTGCCAAGCATGAGTGCAGTTTCAGAAAGATGCTTCTCTGAGGGGGAATGCTCACTCGTTTTCAAATTCTGGTCTCTTCCCAGCCTGGATGAGCCCAACTCTGTGGCCAGTGACTGCCCACATTGGACCAACCTGCCAATATCCTGATATATTAAAGGAATCAACAGATTGAAACCATTTTGCAAAAGAATAAAAATCTAATTAATTTATTTTTACCTTTAATATGTTTATTTATTTATTTTATTGATTTCAGAAACAGAAAGGAATGGAGAGGGAGCTAGAAACATCAATGAGAGAGAAACATCAATCGGCTGCCTCCTGCATGCCCCCTACTGGAGATCTAGCCCACAACCCAGGCATGTGCCCTGACCAGGAATCAAACTAGCGACCCTCTTGGTACATGGGATGATGCTCAGCCTACTGAGCTGCACCAGCCAAGCAAAATCTAATTAATTTAAAAATAATACTAAATATTTCTAATGCCAGAATATGCTGAAACTGTTGATCCTCCTCTGCCCAAATTAAATGTCAAAATCCAAAGACAGTAAACAGTGTTTTCCCAGTTCTTCCAAGATGTTGCAATTCTGGTTTAAATGTGTCTGCTCTGCACCTGCCAACTGAATTATTGAATATATGAGGGTGAAGCTAAGCCAGAGCTACTGATCAGTGAAATTGGGTGCAACTAGGTGGAAGAGCTAGACTGCTGAGAGCTCCAGCAAAAGCCAACATCACTCAAAGTGCGGAGGATCCTGCTGAGAAAACATGGCATTACTTGGATGCCTGGATGCATGAGGCTCGGGGGAAAGGTTCTTTTAGGAGCCCCGGGAAACTTCTTTATGACGCTGGGTCCATTGCTCTCCAGTGAAATAAAACTAGAGTTTGGAAGAAGAGGGGCCTAACTATAGAACTGGACACTGTTTGTCAAGATGTTGCTCTATCGAAACCCACTTTCTAAGAAATAAAACCTTGAAATATTTTTCATTTGCCTTTAGAGAACTATCTACTTTCACAGTATCGTATTTAACCAACATCATAAGCAGACACTGAAATCAAAGCAAATATTAAACTGTGAGGGTAACCCGAAGGTGGCAAATTACTCCATAACATGCAGCTGGGGTTGATGAAGCATTAAACGCATGGGATTTAGCCTTCAATGCCTACAGCCTGGGATGCACTCTAGAGATTATACCCACCCTGGGGGAAAATGCTGATCCACTTACTACTCATTTTGCTTTTAAATCAAGACAGTTAAAGGCATATATATGATTCAACATCTCAGGATATCTGTGAGAGCTTCTGTGGCCAAGAACAAGTTTTTATTTTTATGTGAAACCACATTCCACTTTTTTGTAATCTGCTAGATCAGTTATAAAAGGGTTCTGAATTCGGTTCTCTCAAGGCAGACCCTGAGATGAAAAGAACTCGTGTGCAAACTATTGATCTGGGAAGTGCTCCCAATGGTAACCAATCAGGAATGGCAGAAGCAGGACCTGATAGCAGAAGCCAAGCGAGGATGGGATTTCAGGCAAAGCTCCCCAGAGGATCGCTTCAGCCTGATACTGCAGGGAACCCAGAAGTGTAAGCTACACCCCAGAATTTGTCCTAATTCCAGGCAAGGTTGGGACTGACGAGGCACCTGTCCATCATGGGCTAAATCTCACCCTGTGTGCAGGTAAATTCTCTGGTATTTCTTATGCACAGGCCAAGCATCTCTAGGACTGGAGGGCAGGCCTCCTAAGAGAACCACAGGTGTGGGTAAGAGAAGCAAGAGCTCACAGAAGCCAGGGAAGGGGTGCACAAAGGAAAGGAAGATACAAGAGGTTCTGGGCGGAGCGGGCAGGGCACCTCCAGGTCTGCGGCTGTTAAGAGAATTTGACATTCCCATGCCACATGTTAACAAAAGTTTACCGAAAAACTGAATTCAGTATAGCAAGCCTCTCACTAGACACCTGAATGTCGCTTGAATTCCTAAGTTTCGTACCAGAACAAAATAACCATTGTATTGTTTTTCATTGTTTTCCGTTGCTGGTACTTTCATTTGTAATTATAAATTACTGTTAACAATGGGTATGCTATACTTGAAATTTGCTAAGAGAATAGGTCTTGAAAGTTCTCACCACCAAAAAAAAAGGAAGGGAAAGGTATGTATGTGAGGTGATGGATGTGTTAGTTAACCTTATTGTGGTAATCATGTCATTATATATGAAATCATTAAATTGTATCCATTATAGTTTACACAATGTTATTTGTCAATTATATCTCAATAAAGCTGGAAAAAATTTTAATAAGTAAATAAGTCATAAATTACTATTACTTTTATATCATTATAACCAATTTAGTTTGCAGTGAGTTATTTGGTTAACCCTGTGATACATAGTAAATAATACTTTGGGCCTATAATTTTCCAGCATCTAGCCTTTGGTGAATTATGCATTATGAGGAAGAAGTATATGAATTATCATACATCTGTTGCTAAAGTACACGTATCCTATATAATAAAAGCATAATATGCAAATTGACCAAATGACAGAATGCCCAGTGTGGGGGCAGGGAGGCGAACAGGGCCAGCGAGCAGGTGGTGCCAAGCCAGCCAAGGCACATGCCAGCGGGCAGAGGGAGAGGACGGTGATGGGGGGGGGGGCAGCGGTGACCAGTGTCGGCGGGAGGGAGGAGGGCACTGGCAGTGGCAGGGTGATGGGGGCGGCGTGTCCCCTGATCAGCCCACCCAGTCACCTCCCACAGAGGGAGGCCAGACTCCCTCAGTAGGACATCCCCTGAGGGCTCCCGGACTGTGAGAGGGCACAGGGCGGGCTGAGGGACACCCCCCCCCCCCCCGCCAGTGCATGAATTTTCGTGCACCGGACCTCTAGTGTATGTATAATCTCCCAAAATGTACTTGTTCCATGGCATATCAATATCATCTTCTTCAAAAAGTGGAACTGGGGCAAGGGAGTGATAGGGAGAGTGGGGGAAGGGAAGTCCAGGGTCTATTGCTCCTCAACTATTTGACATCCATTTTTGAAAGGGACGATCTTGAACCCCTGGACATCAAACTACCAATTACACCATCACTCTCTGTATGAGGGAAAAGACCATTCATTCTGTCAAGAAATCCTTGCTTTTTAAAGGAAAGAAATAGATTTATTTTTAAATACATTGTTATTGATTTCAGAGAGGAAGGAGGAAGGAGAGAGAGATAGAAACATCAATGATAAGAGATAATCATTGATCGGCTGCCTCTTGCACGCCCCACAGAGGAGATCGAGCCCACAACCCAGGCGTGTACTCTGACTGGGAATGGAACCGTGACCTCCTGGTTCATAGGTCAATGCTGAACCACTGAGCCACGCTGGCTGGGTGATTTTGATAGAATACCACAGGACACCCATTACCCAAAGAAAAATCATTGATATTTCCAGTTTCCTCTCTAAACTTTGTCTGCTCAAACTAAATGAAAAATATGCTTCTGAAAAACTCCTAAGCCAATAGAAAACATGGCCCCACTCCACCAAAAATATTTGAAATTATTATTTTCTACACCAACAATTTATAATGTGAAAATGGAAGGAATTTTAGGCATTATCTATTATGACACTGCTTCATTTATCAGTGGGAAAACAGAGGCTTTGGACATTGTCCCGAATATAGTGCTATTTATTTCCAAGCCAATGAGTCCTACTTAACTACAACCAAAATCATGCAAGTAATTGTGCCTTGCCAAAGTCACAATTAATAATCAAAGAGAAATATACAACATTTAGCACGTCAACTTGAATATCTTGGCTGTTATCTCCACAAAATAAGTCTATTACATGAGAGCTGGGGTTAAAGAACTTTGTCAACAAGTCCTTAGCATTGTAATTCAAATAAATGTTATCAAATAGGAAGTTTTCAGCATAATTTTCCACTTGCATTCCCACCATTAGGTTAAAATTACCAACTGCACCTGCTGTCCCATTTGCTGCTGGCACTTCTTTTAAATAGGATTTCTCCCCTTCACTTATTCCTCACGATTTATTTTAATGGGCCAGGAAGTAAAAAGTACAACACGCCTGGCCAGTGTGGTTCAGTGATTGAGCATCAACCCATGAACCAGCAGGTCTTAGTTCGATTCCCAGTCAGGGCGCATGCCTGGGTTTGGGGCTCAATCTCCATTAGGGGGTATGTAGGAGGTGGCCAATAGATGATTCTCTCTCTAGTCCAGTGGTTCTCAACCTTCTGGCCCTTTAAATACAGTTTCTCATGTTGTGACCCAACCATAAAATTATTTTCATTGCTACTTCATAACTGTAATGTTGCTACTGTTATGAATCGTAATGTAAATATCTGATATGCAGGATGGTCTTAGGTGACCCCTGTGAAAGGGTCGTTCGACCGCCAAAGGGGTCGCGACCCACAGGTTGAGAACCGCTGCTCTAGTCTATCTCTCCCTCCTTTTCTCTCTAAAATCAATGAAAACTTTTTTTAAAAGGTACAGCACAATAACCTAGAAATTCACATTTAAAAATCAAATGTTTAGGGGGCGGGGTTCAATATCTTTCCCTGAGGAAATTTAATGAGTTAGGATTTATAAGTTTCTTATGTTTTCCAGGCCATGGCATTTAATTCAAGCAACTTTTGACCATCTACTTTCTACACAGACTCTCTTGACCACCAAGTCAACACTGGAGCCCAACTTGACTTATGACAGGGCCATAGCCTCTCAATTCATCCTATTCTCTATGACCCACAGCCTTTGAAGAGCTGCTTTTCATGGTAAAGCCTGTACTCTGGAGACCCTAGGTATGTGTTCCACCTCCTTGCATTACATACGGTCTTAGAAATGCCAAGTCAAATGAGCAGAGCCAACATGAAAGCTGATGTCTCACAGTCAGGCATTTCTTTGTTTGAATCTCACGTTTGCTAATGACTTTCCATGTAACTCCTCTCATTATCCGTTTCTTCATCTATAAAATGGGAGTAAAATTAGCTACTTTACAATATTATGGTGAGGACTAGAAATAATGATTGGAAGTTTTGCCTTATACGTGTTAATTATATAGTAGACAGATACTCAATAGATGGTGGTTAATAGCAGTGATTTCAATGTTGGTGAGCTAGAGAAACACAGAGTGGTCAGGGGCTCTTGGGAGGCCTCCTTCCAAATATATTTTCACTGGAAGCTACCAAGGTGGAAAAGCTGGTAGTTCCTAGCACTTCCATCCACCACTTTGCTTCAACTTATTCATTCTATCTGGTAGTGATGAACACAGAGGACTCTGCTCTGTGGTTGGAATAGCACCCCTTTCAATTCCACAAATGAACTCTGTTTGAACCAAGTGAAACAAAGCCAAAGACTGCAGATGCTGCTATAAATAAATCAGTGACAACAACCTGGACCACGCCATGACCCCGTTTCTACCGTCAGCACTTAGCAAATTGCCCCTGTAACACACGCTCAGAAATCTTTCTCAGTGACAGAGGAGCGCCACGCCACTTTGGCAGAAGGACCCAGGGCTTTTGCAGTGCCCATCCTGACTCTACCGCGTAGGAACTCACCTTAGTCCAGCGTTACCAACGTGTTTTATGCCAGTCTACCATACCGGGCTGTTATTTAACCAAGTTATTTAGATATCAGTACTCCTTTAATGCCCTGTTACTTACCTTCTCTTACCTGCCATGTCTTCAACTATAAAATGGAGATACTTGCCAATCAGGCTTGGTGTAAGGGTTAAATGAAATTATATAGAGTAATCAATATGGTATTTTCTTTATACTGATAAATATCACTTCATGATCTTGATTCACCGTTACAACTCTATTTCCTCTCATGTTTTGGAACATTCACTGTGCTCTTCTCTCTTGTGTTATTTTCATTAAAAGGGTGAGCACAGCACCTCACAAGTCTGTGAGGCAGAACCTCTGCTATTGCAGCTTTCCTGAGCAGGGTCTCAGCATCCAGCCAAGAAAAAATGCCAACCCATTGCTGGCTCTCCCATCGGTTAGTTTCCATTAGCTCCGTCCAAAATCCACCAGTAAGTCTACTTAACTGACAACTTCAACATGGAATTAAGCATACGTTTTTATTAATGTACCTCCGTGGTCTACTAAGGCTATCCTCTCTCCTTGTGTTCATTTCACACTAAATACTAAGGATAGGTATTTCCCAAAGTTTTTTTCCAGGCTCAAAGTGACCCTTTAAAAATGACTAGATTTTACCATTGTCAAGATTTGAGATGAACTGAGTGTGTTGAATTTGTATTTGTAAATTGATCAATGATAATATTAATAATGGACATTTATGGAGTACTTACTATGTGCTAGGCTTATATTTATGGTTATGTATTAAATCCTCACAGCAATGCTAGGTAGTAGGTACTACTCTTATCTCCATTTTACTGATGACGGAACTAAAGATTAAGCAACTCACCCAAGATCACACCGCAGGCATTTAAACCTTGCCCTCTAGTACACCCTACTGCCTTTCAAAGATCACAGGAAAAATAAAAACACATAAAAATGATTCATCTAAGCTGTTCCTATATGACTCTGAAAAAAATAACAGTTAAACAGTAGTACAGTGCCATTGGCTCTTCCTCACCACAGGCAAGAACTATTTACTGAGCCCATCCACTCGGCCAGGTGCTGGTTGTTTACCATTATTTCTGGTTAATTTTGCAATAAAAACCTGGCCCTGATCATTGAGTAGACTGAGTGCTGTGCAGGGCTACACCATGAAACACCTGTGTTAGTGCATCCTTCCCTGAGTCCCCTAGTACTTAGTGTCACAGAATTTTGCCTTTGCTAAAATACACTGAGACACCATCCAGTCCCCACCCTTGACCCCCACCAATCGGCCCAGCATTCCAGAGGGTATATGAGCTCTGGGTGAGACGTACCTGTCCAATCCTCTGACTTGTTACACAATTATTGAAATAGTGTTGGTACAAAACTTAATTAACAGAAAATTATATATAATGCACAGTAATTCATTATAATTCAGACAGTCTGTAATGGGAACATTATGATGAACTCTGGAGAGTCATTCCTTCCTAAAGTTAACCCCTTTCATGTAAAAAGAAAATTAGATTGCCTGAATATAGTCTCTTCCCTGGGCATTTTCTGCATCTTTGAAAATCTCCATTCTTTGAAGGACTGTACTGGACTTACAATGGCTTAAGGTCGAAAGTCTCCTCAATTGGGCTGCATCCTCTCTGAAGTGGCCACATGGCTTCCCATTGAGTCTTCCATTTATTTATTCAGTCAATAGTTACTGCTGGTGCTGATGCTGGTGGTCTCTGCCCTTGAAGAGCTTACAGTCTACTGGGAGATATAGATTTTAGACAATATAAGTACAAACTATGGTCATTGCTTTCAGTAATTCCAGGAGCCACAAAAAAATCTATCATTGTTACTGTCACATTTCTTAACTCCAGAGAGTATTTTAAACTCCTCTACCCTCCCCCATGCCCTATATTTTTTTCCCCTAGAACTGCTGAAAATCTTCCATTTGCCCTCAGACCCCCTCTCCACCCTTCCATATGATGTTGTGTCTCAGGATGTGTACAGAGTATATGACCTTGGCTTCCTGTTGAGTGCAGTTAAAGGGAGCACAGACCAGAGGTTTTAAAAAAGAAAAAAGGGAGAGTAAGGTTGAGGTATTTTCACCAACCCTCTCCCTCAGCATCATTGTGGGGGTAGCTGCAACCTTCAAATGAAGACCACAGCTTCTACCATGCAACCCTCTCCATTCAGTTCTCTCCTAAACCCCCCAAATCCTCTCTCCTCCCACTCCAGATTATGGTAATACAGTCCCGCCCCTGGTATTGTTACCCCTTAGAGTTTTAGCAAAATCTCTCCACACCTTTGTAATTAGTTCTTTATTAAACTCTCCTCAAATCACCCATTTTGTTTTTTTCTGTTTTTTTCTGTTGTGTTTTTTTTTTAAATCACACGTTTTGAATGGGCCACCTGTTTCTTGCAAGGACCCTGACTGATACAGCTGCTTTGAATTTCTCCTTCACTTTGGCTTATGTACAGAATTATATCTGAGATTTCATGAAGTTTTTTGCCCAATTAGTTAACTTTCTTTTAGTGCTCACAATATGCTTCTCTGTTCAACATGCAGACAGGGCTTCGCCCTGAAGGAACCTGGGCTAATGCTACAAATGGCTGCATAAATATGGTGACCCCAAACTTTATTCTCTAAACTGCAGCAATTTTAAAAAGAAAAGAGTTGCTTTATAGTCTAAAATGTGACTATCCCAAGTTCATTGTACACATAAACAGGTCATTGCACTGTACTGTAAAGAAATGTGAACGGGCTGTCATAGGTGAGCAAAGCAGACCACAAACTCAGACTCAAAGAGCAGTCAAGAGAACGCTTCTTGAAAGTCTTGAATCTGCTCCTTGAAGACCCACCTGACTATAGTATCCCTGGGTCACATCATCTCTTTTGCTAAAGACTCACCTTGGCCACAGCTGACAGCTTGAGACATCAGGGCTAAGTACATCTTTATTTCAACAAGAAAAGATTCACTCTCTGACCTCAGAAATAAAATGTTTTTTTAAGTATATATACGGTGTCCCCAAAAAAATGTATATACAATTTAACAGACTGCTCAGCTGCCCAAAGGAAGGAAGAGTGACACCAATAGGTAATAACTGGTGGGGGAAAGAGGTGAGGCATCTATTAATATGTATAACATTTTTCCACCCAAGATTTGTTGAGTGTGATCTATATGCTCAAGAACTGGAAATACAGAGATGAACATAACAAAGTGCTTACCCTCTGGAAGTTCAGAGCCTATTAGAAAATGTAGAACCAAACAAATAATTTACTTAATGTGATAGTACTTTTGGAGAAACGGACTTACAGAAGAATGGAAAACTGGATGAAAAAAATATTATTTATGGATACATGGACATTAAATCTGTTCAAGGATCAGGACTGTTGTATACAATTATTGCTGTAGCAATAATTGAGGTTTTCAAATTTGCAAGACTCTATCATGAACAGTGTCACCAGCAGTTCTCAAGCCTGGTGATTTACAGTCTTGCTGGCCCGAAATAAGCCACTGTCCTTGCTTGTCTGCTGAGACACGAGAATTCTACTTCAATAATCACTTTAGGGTGTATAATCAACACCCCAATATCTTCTATTAACAGTTCACTTACAAAAGAATAGAGCTGAGAAGGCAACCTGCAGATGTCTTACTGAGTTATTAACAATAAAACCACTGTAGATATAGCTCCCAGGCCGTTCCTCAATCTATTGGGTGGAGAAGTATCTTAACTCTCAGCTAGATCCACTTCTCTTAGGAGTTCATTTTTCAACTTCCTATGAAAGGAAAAGTGGTTAATATATGGTCTTTTCCCTTTCTCTCAAGAAAATCATTGAGGATTACTATTTTTATGACATGTTTGGAAGCTTTCAACGCACTCTGTGCTGTAGCAATTTGACATGAAACCTCAGAAGTGCACAAATGGACATTTGGCTATATTTTCAGGAGGAGAACGTCTATTACCCAGGAAATCTTTAGGATTAAATGCCGTACAGTCACCAATTTATATTCATAGGTAGAATCTGCTCTCAGTCATAAAAGGACACTGGCAGCTTATCACCCACATAATCCCACTGGATCAGTAAACCAGCCAGGAACTCCAGTCTAAGAAGCTTCTGCCCTTCAAACCGAAATGTCTGGACGTAAACCCTGAGGAGACAGTACCTTAGATTTAGAGCTCTGGTTTGGTTTAACCTTAATTCTTTCTATAAAAGAAAATCCATCTGTTCTTCTGACGAACTTCAATAGCTATCTGGCTAACTAAGAAATCTTACTGACAGTTATAGAACCACCCGTGTGAGAGTAGCCGTGGAGGAACTGACACAGTGCAGCACTATAATCTTTGCTGACAAATGAATCCTAGAAAGGGTGCTCTTGTCCTTGAGAAGTTACAATTAATCTGCGAGCCTCAGGGGTGGAGGAGCTGAGAGGTATTTGCAACTATTGCAAAAGAAACGGAAAATAATGACCCCCTTCTGGCTCATTCTGTGGATTTTTACTAAAAAAAAAAAAAAAAAATGGTATTCTGAATCCTGAGAGGCTTATCTTATGGGGATAAGTTAAAACTTCCTGATAATATTATGAAAATCAATTATTGAGTTGTCATAAGTTTGAAATAAATAGATCAGCCTAAACTTATTGTTCTGTCTTCTGAGTTGGTCCCTCGCACTCTTCATCAGCCAAAACTTCATGGGAATATATGGATTTATTCACACATATAGTCAGATTTTTAATTATAGGGACACAGAAAGAATCAAAGTTATAGAAAAAGTGGTCCATGGTCATCAAACCATTAAGACACCTGCTTGTTATTAAAAGAATCATATGTAGCTGGAAACATTCTCTGGAAATCGGCTCCAGGATAATGGAAGGACCAAATACAAAAGCTTTGGAAGAAAAGTAAAAGTTACAGTTTTGGGGTTTTTTTGGTCAAAATCCTGGTGGAATCAATTCAGCACAAATTTTTGATAACAAAAACTCTAGGCAAAGTATAAAACAAGGGGAACTCCTTTACATGGCAAAGGTATGTACTACAACTCACGAAATAATATAGTAGAGGCATCCTTTTTGAAGTCAGCAAGAAGACAGGAGGCCTGCTCCTCATGTTTGAACAAATTTGAATGGAAGGTTCTAGGTTGTGCAGAAAGAAGAAAAGGGAAGAGAAAGAGAAAAGTGGGAGGAGAAAATAAAGGAAGAGAGGGAAAGAGTGGGTAAGAGAAGGAAGGAAAGAGTGTAAGATTTGGGGAAAAAGAGCAGCAGCATTTTTTGCAAATAGTGTAATTTTCTACACAGGAAATTTAGCAAACTCTGCAGACCAAAAATTAGGAACAAAAAGGAAGTTCAGATGTTTTCTGAGCATAAAATTAATACTTTTTAAAAGAATTACTTTCCTATAAATAAATCACAAATAGGAAATGTGATTTTTTTAAAGATAACCACTTAAGTGATTTAAAGTAATCTATAAGATACTTAGAAATAAATCTACCAAAAGATGTGCCAGAATTTTATTGAGAAAAACACAAAACTCTATGGAAGGACTTAAAATTTAAGAATTTACGGATGGCATGACCCAAAATCTTAAAAATGTCATGTAGTATCAAATTAATGTATAAATTATATGTAATTCCAGTCAAAATCTAACACACAGGCTTTTTTTCATGCAAATTTACAAGCTGCTTCTAAAATTTATATAGGGGCAAAAAGACCATTTAAGGAAAAAGGACAATATAGGTGACTCACCATAATTATATATAAAGACATTATGCAAGGATAGTAATTTTAAAAGTATAATATTTGCCAGGAATAAACCATTAGAGCAATGGATCAAAATAGAGAGCTCAGAAACAAATTCTTGCTTAATGGACACAAGATTGCATAATATAACAGAGATGACATCACAAATCAAGGGAGCGGGTGGGTTATTCAATAAATGATGCTGGAACTGTTAATCTGGTAGATATTAATAGTGCTCAACAATGTTGGATTTTTCTCTACTTTCCGACAGACTGAAGTGCACCCTTCCGTACCTCGTAGTCAGGCCACGTGACAGGTATGGCCATGGCCTGTGCACAGAGTGACATGAGCTCCTAGGACTGCAGGAGTGAGGTCCCCTCTGCAGTCCGTTCTCCTGCAGCTAACAGAGGAGGCTGTGTGTTCTGGAAGAAACTGGCAGAGCCACTTCCACCTTGGTGTTTGAGAGAACCAATTCTCCTCACCCCACCCCTGACTGGTCACCAATGTTGGACACTATACGCAAGAAACAAATCTTTGGTAAGCCATTGAGATCTACAGCGTAATTTGTTACTGCAATTTAACTAGCTTATCCCGATAATGCAATTATCTTATAGAAAGAAAATAAAACTAGATCCCTATCTCAGGTCCCAAGTGGATTTTAATTTAACTTAGACTTAGTATGTAAAAGAAAAACTTGAAAAAAAAGTTAGGAAATATACAAGGATACCCTTTTGACCTTAAATAAAATACAATAAAACTCAAACCATAAGGAAAAAGATTGCTAAATTGAGTACATTAAAATTTTAAAACTTCTCTACAACAAAAAATACTATAAACAAAGTAAAAAAAAAACAAACACACAAAACTACAGTTTAGCCGAAACCGGTTTGGCTCAGTGGATAGAGCGTCGGCCTGCGGACTGAAAGGTCCCAGGTTCAATTCCGGTCAAGGGCATGTACCTGGGTTGCGGGCACATCCCCAGTGGGAGATGTGCAGGAGGCAGCTGATCGATGTTTCTCTCTCATCGATGTTTCTGACTCTCTATCTCTCTCCCTTCCTCTCTGTAAAAAATCAATAAAATATATTTTTAAAAAAAACAAAAAACTACAGTTTAGAGAAGATATTTGCAACCCATACAACTAAAAAAGATTAGTATCCAGTATATGTAGAGATCTATAAAACAATAATGTATCACACCCTAAATAAAAAAATATAAATATTTATATTCTAATAAATATCATAAAGTATATAAACTATATGCTATATATTTATTATGTATTCTAATAAAGTAAATATAGTAATATTGGGCTATAATATTCTAATTAAATAAATATAATAATAAAGTCGATGCACATGCTTGTGATTAGGGAAACCACTTAGAAGATGTGACTTGTGGCTTTCCCAGTAATTTCCTCTGCTCCTTAGAGTTGCTCAATGCTGGAGCTCTCCGGAACAGCCTTTTGTTTTTGTTTTTTTTTTAATTAAGTCATGTTTTGTTTCTCTTAGGAATTTTTTTTCTTCTAATGAGGTTATAAACTCTCTAGGCAAGATTTGAAATCTGCAAAGCATGTGCCTATTCTGCCTGCAGGTATTTTTGGCTTGCCTGGCATGATGCTTTTTCAGATTTAATTTGAATGTCTCTAAGTGAATCTGTGAAGCTCCTCCATTCACAATAGGCCCCACCATTCTCTATTGTATGGTTTTCATTCAACTCACATATTTGTTACCTGCCTGAGCTCTATGGGCATTCAAAGTATGCCTTCTGTCTATGAGCAGGGATTAGCCTTTCTTTTTCTAAATGATAAGTCTATAAAGTCATTAATGGCCAGACACTGTGCTATTTGCTGTAGCAGCACAAATAAAAGACAGTCGCTGCCTTTGTTGGAGTTCAAAGCCTCTTAGAGACGCACATATAAATAAATAAATTAGAACCCTAGTGAGTGCAATAAATAAATTAGAACCCTAGTGGGTTCAATTAGGGTTACATACAAGTAGTAGCTCTAATTGTACAAAGCCAAAGTAGAGGGGTGGGGGGTGGAGGTGGGGGGTAGAAGCTTCTTAGAGGAGGTGATACCTGCTACGTTTTTGAAAAATAAATTCTTAGGCAATCGAAAGGAAAATGTAGCCCAATGTGGCTCAGTAGGTTGGAGCTTCGTACTGTGCAGCAAAGGGTTGTGGGTTCAATTCCTGGTCTGGTACATACCCAGGTTGTGGTTCAATACCTGGTAGGGGTGTGTTTGGGAGGCAACTGATCAATGTTTATCACATTGAATTGCTCTCTCACTCTCTCAAAACATATCCTAGGGTAAAGATGGACATTCCTGGCAGAGGAAACCTCACATCTAAAATCACAGAAGCAAGAAACAGGTGATCCAGCTTGGGGAGCAAGTCAAATGTGAGAGGGTGATGGGAGATGAGGCAGCTGCTCAATTACAATGGGCCTTGTATGATTTTGGTTAAAACTGTGGCTCTAACACTTGTTAAATGGGTGACTTTGGACAAACTAGTTGAACTTTGTGAGTCTCAGCTTCCTCAAGAGTCAAATGTAGATAATTTCCCCAGTGTTCTAATGATTTAATGAGATAATGTTTGGTTAAGTTATTAATATGGCACCTAGAACATGAGATGTTATTAGGAAATGTTATCTTAATCTGAAGAACAGGGCAGTTCCACAGCCTTTTGGTCACTTTAATGACCTTCCTATGGGTATCTATAGAGCATCTGTATTTTCTAAATTTTCAATGATGAACATATATGGCTTTCACAACAGAATTAAATAAAGCTTTTTAAATAATATGTGGCTTTTTTTGATGGACATAGACAAGCGTATTCTAAAATTTATATAAAAAGGCAAAGAACTTAAAATCGATAAAATAATTCTGAAAAACTAAAATAAAGTTGGCAAAATCACTCTACTTAATGTTGAGGCTTACTACATAGCCATAGCTACTAAAAGAGTACGGTATTGGCAAAGGGTGAGACATATAGATCAATGGAGCAGAACAGCGAACCCCGAAACAGACCCACACAAATATGTCTAAGGTGCAAAAGTAATTCAATGAAGGAAGGTTAGCCTTTTTAACAAGTGATACTGGAGCAACTGGCTATCCTTAGAAATAAAAAAAATAAAAATAAAAAACCCTCAACCTAAACATCAGACCTTATAAAAAATTAAAATAGATCATAGAACCAAATATAAAACATAAGTCTATGAAGCTTTTAGGAGAAATCTGCAGCACTTAGGGTTTGGTGAAGAGATCTTAGAGTTGACACCAAAAGCACAATGCAGAAAAGGGAAAAAATGATAAATTGGACCTCATCAAAATTGAAAACTTTTGCTCTGAACAGATCCTGTTAAAAGCATGAAAAGACAACTTACAGACTATGAGAAAATATTTGTAAACCACATATCTGTCAAAGGGCTTATATCTATAATAGTTAAAGAACGCTCAAAACACAACAATAAAAAAAGAAAAGCCAAATCCAATTAGAAAATGGGCAAAGGGCATAAATAGACATTTCCCCAAATATAAAAATGCAGAAGCAAAATTATCCAGATGGAGAACAGATTGGTGGTTACCAGGAGTTAGGAATGAGGAGAGGGAATGGGCGGCCATAAAGCGATAATAGGAAGAACCCTCTTGGTAATGGAGCAGTTCTATGTCTTGATTGTGGTGGTAGCTACACATATTTACAAATGTGATAAAATTGCATAAAACTATTGACACACATGCACTCAAAATTGGTAAAATTGGAATAATCTCTGTGGATTGTACTAATGCCATTTTCATAGTCATGATATTGTACTATGGTTATGCAAGATCTTTTACTATTGGGAGAAATTAGGTGAAGGATACAAGGCCCCATCTGTGTTATTTTTATAAATTCCTGTGAATCTACAATCATTTCAAATTTAAAAGTTTTAAAAAGTGCATGAGTGTGAAATTGTTTTGTGTTCCTAGTTTTATTTTATACCTAACCAAATAAATTATTCACCAGTATCTGTGACTTGCTCACTGTACATCGACTACATTATATAAACTTTCTATTGGCAATTTTGTGCTCCATTTTAAGAATCCATGGGACTCTGAATGTTTCTTTAAAACCTTCAAAAAACTAATCACAGTCCTAGCCAGTATGGCTCAATTGGTTGGAACTTCATGCACCAAAAGGTGGCAGATTTGATTTCCAGTCAGGGAGTCAGGGCACATACCCAGATTACAGGTTCAATTCCTGATCAAAGCAAATGATCAGGTCTCTCTCTCTCTCTCTCTCTCTCTCTCATTAATCATGATCAGCCCTATTTGCAGGCACCAAAAAAAGTTTCTCAACAGAGAAACCAGAATTCAACCCAAGTCATTATGCTCAATTAATATTTGACAAATGAGGCAAAAGCATACAATGGAGTCAAGATAGTCTCTTCAATAAACGGTGCTGGGAAAATTGGACAGATACATGCAAAAAAAAAGAAACTAGACCACCACCAACTTACACCATACACAAAAATAAACTCCAAATGGATAAAGGACTTAAACAAAGATGGGAAAACCACAAAAATCTTAGAAGAATCCATAGGCAGCAAAATATCAGACATACGTCATAGCAATATCTTTACCGATAGAGCTCCTAGGAAAATGGAAACTAAGGAGAAAATAAACAAATGGACTACATCAAAAAAAAAACAAAAAACCTTCTGCACAGCAAAAGAAACCACCAACAAAACAACAAGAGAGCCCACTGCATGAGAGAACATATTTGCCAACGTCATATCCGATAAGTGTATAATCTCCAAAATTGATAGGGCACTCATACAACTTCACAAAAGATAAACAATCCAAACAAAAAATGGGCAAAGGACCTTAAAAGACACTTTTCAAAAGAAGACATACAGAAGGCCAAGAGACATATGAAAACATGCTCAGTCACTAATCATCCCAGAGATGCAAATCAAAACAATGAGGTACCATCTCACACCTGTCAGAATGGCTATCATCAACAAATCAACAAACATCAAGTGCTGGCGAGGATGCAGAGAAAAAGGAACCCTCATGCACTGCTGGTGGGAATGCAGACTGGTACAGCCACTGTGGAGAACAGTATGGAGTTTCCTCAAAAAGTTAAAAATGGAACTCCCATTTGACCCAGTAATCCCACTTCTAGGAATATATCCCAAGGAATCAGAAAACACCCATCAGAAAGGATATATGCACCCCTATGTTCATAGCAGCACAATTTACCATAGCTAAGATTTGCAAACAGCCTAAGTGCCCATCAGCAGATGAGTGGATTAAAAAACTGTGGTACATCTACACAATGGAATACTACACTGCTATAAAAAAGAAGGAATGCTTACCATTTGCAACAGCATGGATGGACCTGGAGAGCATTATGCTAAGTGAAATAAGCCAGTCAGTTAAAGATAAAAACCACATGATCTCACTCATTGTGGAATATAATGAACAACATAAACTGACGAACAAAAATAGATCCAGAGACATAGAAGCATTGAACAGACTGTCCAACCTCAGAGGGAAGGCAGGAGAGGGGAGAGGGGTAAGAGATCAACCAAAGGACTTGTATGCATGCGTATAAGCATAACCCATGGACACAGACACTAGAGGGATAAAACGGCTTGGGGAGAGGTCAATGAGGGAAAAAGGAGACATATGTAATACTTAAACAATAAAGAATTTTTTTAAAATACACCAAAAAAAAAGAAGTTTCTCACCATAAATCTCTGTTCTGCAAGTCTAATCCATGCCTAAACTTACCTAGCAAATACCATAATATACTGAAGAGCTTAAAAATGAACCGGTCCTCCCTTGCTGGACTAAGAATGGCCCTCATCAGGGTATTTTGCAGTCACAAGATGGCAATTGAGTCCCTCTCTCACTACTTAAAATAAGTCTACAAAATCCTTGTGTTGCCTCTTGAAGGAGCTGACCCCAGTTTTCATGATTCCAAAGTGAAACTCTTTCAGAGTCACAGAGCCTAGAAAGAAATTCACAGGTGCCCCTCATGGTCATGATCGACAGGGTGACCTTTACCAAGTGCGAACCAGAATCATTTGTAGAGTGTCTGCTGTGCTGTTAATGCCTCATTCACCCTACAGCTCCACCCCGACCCCCCAAGAGAAAAGAGACATGGGAGCTTGGCAGAGCAGAATCAGGTCACCTCTACATCCTGGCTGTCACTGCACTGCCTACCAAGAGCCCAGTGTCCCCTGGCTAACATGCCCACATGGACCTGCTCCTCTATGGTGATGTCGCTGAGGCAGCTCCCCTTGTGGGTTTAGGTGGCCCCCGTGAGGGTCAACGGGATGCTTTTTATCTTTTAACCATGATTTCCCACTCAGGCAGGGAGGGACGCAGGGGATTTCATTTGACTGCCTTGGTGTTTGGCAGTCACTAAGGAGTTAAAACTGGTCTGTGCTAGACAACTGAGACAAGCAGGTGCAGAAAGAGAAGGGCAGCCTGGAAGACAGAGAGTCCAGTCCAGATCTCTTCCTTGCATACAATGCAACTGCAGTAAAGACGACTAATGCAGTGCTAGTGGGGAGGGGCATAGTGTTTCCATTAGTAAAACTTTGATGCAAAGGGACCAAGTGCCCAAGGCAGAGGGATGGTGATAAAAGGAGCCACCTAAGTTTAAATTATGAGTAAGCTCCTGGATGCAGTTATAAAACTAATTTCAAATGGTGATAAAATTGTGTCGTTGTAGGTGAGGTTTCTGAAAGTGTGAATTGATATGCAAATAGATATCTTAATATATCTATCTGATTCCCCAATTAAAGTGTTTGTTCCTTTAACAGTAGGGCCCCTAGAGTGTCTAGTCTAGTTTTCTGCATGTACTAACATTCCATAAATTAGAGAAGGAAACTAATATTTGCTCAGTATCTAGTCTGTGTTCTTTGGCATATGGAAATTCATTCAGGTTAATCCTCACCACAAACACATTAGCACATCCTATTTTCTGCATTTTGCAGAAGTGGAAAGGTGCTCAGAGAGTTTTAGTGACACGCTCAAAGACGTAAAAAGTAGTGAGAGAAGAGACATTCAGATGCAGGCTAAGTGCCCCACCCTAAGACCAGGACAAGGAGAAAATTCTGAGATGTCCTAAATTAAATTACAGCCAGCCAGAGAGAGGGAAGACAAGGGGAGGAGTTCATCGGTTAACAACTGCAGGGCAAAAGCAACCAAAAACTACTTACATTCCTGAGTGTATGTTGGGACTTTGAGTTAACTTCCAGGTGGCATCAAAAAGAGAAGAGCCAGGTGCCACCACATCCCAGGAGCCTCCACTTCTTACTTACACATGAACTATCCACAACCCAAAGGAGCAAACCGTCTTCCTCACAGACCCTGCACCTATCCCAGAACCGCCCTCCCCCACTTCACCCTCTCCCACCCACCTTATCTGTAGCCAATGCAAATTCTTTCAAAACCACCTACATCTATCCTCCTCCTCCTTGAAGAATGAAAAGGCCCTTCAGATGCAGGCCTCCAGGCATGTTTGTCTTTTCCACTAGCCCTGCTGGTAGTTTAGACTTCATGCCCCAAGACCATGTTTTTTTCTTGCTAGCAATGGCCCTTTCTATTCAAAAGGCTTTCAGCCATGCAGGTTTAAAAAAATTTGTTTTACAACCATGTTCTTCCAACAGGACCAACCAATCTCCTAAATATTCATTTCATTTCATTTCAAATGTATGCAAAATGTGGATGTGGGTGTGGGGGTGTGTGTGTGACAAAAAGTTTATTGAATGTTTTCTGAATCGAGCAGTATTAAGTTCTGCTCTACTAGTATATTGCTGTAATGTTAATTGAAAATGGGTAGTCCAGGTACTGCAACTCTTTATGGAGAAGGTAATTTGTCTATCATGCTTCCAACATAAAAAGTGATAATATTAGTAGATGGGAGAGAGGAGGAGAGAAAGGGAGAAACTGGAAGGAGGAAAGAAAGGTTGATTTTATGCTGGCTTCAGAAAGGAAACTTACCCAGGTTTCAGAATACCGTGAGGTCATTGCAAAGTCTGAATGACAGCAGTTTCCAATTACAAAAATATCTTGGTGAGATCACACATCTTGGAGGTAGCAGTAGGAACTCTGTGTTGGAAGACAAGACAGATTCTTTGTAACAGCAATAGAAGTTACAAGCTCTATTTGACCCATGCAAATTTTTTTACTTCCACCCACCAAGCAATTCCAGAGGCATTTTTTAAAATAAAAGGTTAATATAAAATATACGGTGTCCCCCCAAAAATTGTATACACACTTTAACAGCTGATAACTCACTTAATTTTGAAAAGGAACCATATGTTATGTATGTTAATAAACACTGACTTTATAATCATTCAAAATGTGTATATATTTTTGGGACACCCTGTATATATGGGCAAGAAGTTTCTTTAGTGCTTTCTGAATCAAGAACTATTAAGTTATGCTCTATAATGTTGGTGGTTTAGACTTCATGCCCCAAGACCAAGTTTTTCTCTTGCTAGCAATGCCGACAGAGAGAGAGGGAGAGAAAATATATATATATACATAAATATCTGATACAGTTTCTCAAATAGAGCACTGCATTAAAGCCAAAGTCCAATGTAGAATACAGAGTGAATTGAATCAGCTGCTGAAAAGATTGAACTTTACTGGAACCCTACACTCTTGGAAAACAGGGAGATCAAGAAATTCCACAGCTACTACCATCATCACCCTTTTGCATATCAGAAAACAGCTTAATGCTATTAAATTAATTAAAGAGGCCATTAGTCTGGGTGGCTCTATTGCCTTGGGAGCCTACATAAGCAAACTAAAATCAAAACCTATAAATGCTTAAGGATTACAATATTGAAACCTAAGGACAATCAATGATAAACAGCCAACTAAGCTTTAAGCTATAGCCAATTAATAATTTACTTTGTTGTGTGCCTTTCTCTATAAAAGTCTCCCCAAGCTTGTTTTGGTAGAGCGCTCCTAAACTCTTCTGGTTTGGCACTTCCAAGTTCAAATTAACTTTTGTTCAAATAAATGCTTAACATTTTTAATATGCCTCAGTTTATTTTTTAATACTGTAAAGAAGCATTCTTCCATATATTAATACCATTATACTTAGCTAATTATTAATAATAGGAAAGGATCAAAGGGAAGGTCAGACATCATAGACATGTCATTTGGGCAGCTTCACCAGGAAGCTGCAACTTCACCTTCCCCAGGGAAACACCAGCCTATCACTGCGGGGAGGGGTCCAACTAAGGGGAGACAGATATATGTCCAGTGAAGTTGGGGTGACTAGGAAAGGTGTTTGTCAGTCACACTTGGGAACAGAGATCATTGGCCAGAATGGGTGTGGCCACTGCAAGCCCAAAAAATTTGGGAATGCATAATCCCCTAAACAAAGGAATGCTCTCTTCACTCTTGGGGATCTTGTTGTACTTATGACTATTGTGACTCTTGGCTCTCTTTGTATTCACCCGTATGGCCCACGGCCACGTGGACCCCACACACAATGGACTAACGACTGCAGTGGGAAACATAAGCTAAGCTAGCCTGAGGCTGGACTGGACTCGCTTCAATATGGAAAGGAAACTCTGGACACTGGCTCTGATTTTAGCTCTACAGAAGCCCCAGCTATACTTCTACGGCGGGACAGAAGGAGAGGGGACCTTAGAAACTCAGACATGTAATTCCATGGAAATAAAGCTCTCTACACTATCTCATCCTCCCGTGGGGGCCTCTGAAAATTCTTCTTGTAACAGTACCCCAAGAACTCAACTTCCACCGGGAACAATGGGACTTATGAAAGACCCCACAGATGACCCCATGTTTATCCATGACAAGTCCAGACACAGGCCCCCCAAATTCTCATTCTTTGTCTTATAAATAATTACTTGATCTGTTTGCCCCCACTGAATGATCTGAGAAATGCCCACTAACTTGGCCAGGCAAATTTTCCTCAGGCTCCTCTTCCCCAGGCCCCTGAACTTTGGCCTGCCCTTGAGTTTAAGCAAGCATTGGGAGCTTAAGGAACCGCTGGGAAGTGGGGAGTGGGGGGAGGCCTTAACAGCTTCTCCTGAGAATCAGCTAACCACCAAAAGGACATTTCCTGCTCATCTGTTCAATCCACCACCTGCTCGCCCCACTCCCCACAACCAGTTCCTTCTAGGCTTATTTACTCTTCCCTATAAAAGAAAGACCCTTTCTGCTTGGTCTTTGAGACGCTTATGCATATTATGGTCAGTGTTTTCCTATCGCAATAGTTCCTTTCCTTCTATTGTAATAATCCCCTCCTCTAATTATAATAGTCTTTTCAAATAAAGTCTCTCCTTACCTGAGTCTGGATTTGGTTTTTTTATTTGACACTGCCTAAGGTTATAGTTTCTAATATACTTAGAAGTATATTTCTCCTCTGTAACATTTGCTTTTATTTATGATTTCTCTTTTATGGGTTTTAAGTATTCATCCCAGATTCAGAAGCCACATGGGCAGAGGGATCAAACCCTCTGAGGGTATTAACCAGCTATCCACATACATCTCAGGTTAAAATGGAAATGAATAGGTAGGAGGGCTGCTTCCATATGCAAACACCTCCAGGTAATCAATTCGATTCTAATATCTTGCTGGCTGCAAAATCATGGCTTCTGGGGCCATTTAATTCACTTCCAGCTAATGCCTGGGGTGCCAGTGCATAACAAAGGAAACAGAAAAAGTCTATAAAACTAAAATATTTCATTAGATCACAGCAAGTTAAAAGCCGGGCCAACTCCAAGCTTCACGGAGCATCTTTGGCATCTTACCCCTGAGCTGGCCCATATAAAAGGTTTGCAAGTATTTACAAACTATCAACTTTGCACTCTTGAAAACATCTGTTATCATCTGAGGTATTTTCCAAAACAAAAGTGAGGACTTGTAGATTGGCAACGGATTTTTTTTCGACTTGTGAATTTAGTAATAGGTGGAGTCATAATGTAGTTTTAAAAATTGTTGCCCTAGCTGGTTTGTCTCAGTGGATAGAGCATTGACCTGCAGACTGGAGGGTCCTGGGTTCAATTTCAGTCAAGGGCACATACCCAGGTTGCAGGCTCCATCCCCAGTAGGGGGCGTGCAGGAAGCAGCTAATTAATGATTCTCTCTCCTCATTGATGTTTCTCTCTCACTCTCCCTTCCTCTCTGAAATCAATAAAAATATATTTTTAAAAAATAAAAATTGTAAATCACATTTAATTACACATATTTCATGAGTTGATCACTGAAACCATAGTTAACTTTAAACATCCAGGGCACATTGTATCCATAATCATAGGCAGATTTCTTGTTCAGAAGTTTCCAGGGTACACTGTCATGGTTACCAGGATCAGCAGAGTGTTGAGAATTGTTTAACAACCAGCTCTGCGGGAGAGGGTAGGCCCTGATGTGTAGCACTTGCCAATTTTCATGGTGTAAACACTCCCACGATGACTAATTTCAAGCTATCAATGTGACTGCACTTGGAGTTCAGGAAGAGATGCTCACTAACCCACCACACAGATATAAAAGATGTAAATAACCTCAAGAGAACATAATAGTCAAATGGAGTCAAATAATTAGGAAGTGATGAGTTTTGAGTGAATGTCATTTTAGTTTAATTTAACTTATTTAACTAACTTTTTATAATTTAAATTTTAATAATGACTG
Organism: Myotis lucifugus; assembly: GCF_000147115.1. Lineage (NCBI taxonomy): Eukaryota > Metazoa > Chordata > Mammalia > Chiroptera > Vespertilionidae > Myotis > Myotis lucifugus. The sequence goes on from NW_005871301.1 coordinate 1,319,412, forward strand.
TGTGAAACAATTGGCTTGCAAAATTCCTGAAAGTTTAACAGTCAGCTTTTGTATGTTGGCATAGCTGGTACCAGTGGACACCAGTGAGTCCAAGATTCATCCCTCACTATGGCCATAACCCCTAGAGGACTAGACAACATCTACACTAATAAAAGAGAAACATGCAAATTGGTGTCACTCCGCTATGCCCACCAGCCAATCAGAGTGACTATGCAAATTAACCCAACAAAGATGGCGGTTAATTTGCATACGCAGGCACGGAGTGAAGACTGAAGACTGAAGACTGAAGAGGCTTGGCTTCTTGGCTGCGGCCAGACCAAAGGCCTGAGTCCCAGGTGGCGGAGGAAAACTGGTGCCGGCAGCCAGGGGAAGGAAGGCCTATTGCACAAATCTCTTCATGCAACGGGCCTCTAGTTATTTAATAATACAGAAAGTATTTGGCTCACAGAAACATAAGGGGTGTTACTAACCAAAGGCATATCTTACCTATGGTGGGTTGATATGGTGGCCCCTGAAAAAGATATGTTTAACTGGAACCAATGAATGTGGTCTTATTTGGAAAAAGGGTCTTTGCCAACAGTATTAAGGATTTTGAGATTTTAAAAAAAACAACAACATTCTGCCCAGCCAGCAGGGCTCAGTTGGTTGAGCATCATCTTATGTACTGGTTTGATTCCTTCCCAGTCAGGTCACTGGTTCAATTCCCAGTGAGGGCACATGCCTGGGTTGCCAGTTTGATTCCCAGTGGGGGGTGTGCAAGAGGCAGCCGGAGGATGTTTCTCTCTCATCAGTGTTTCTATCTCTCTCTCCCTCTCCCCTCCTGTCTCTGCAATCAATAAAAACATATTTAAAATAAATAAAACATCCTGAATTATCTGGGTGTGCCCTAAATCCAATGACCAGTGTCCTTATGAGGGAGGACACAGACAAAAGGAGACACAGAGACACAGTGAAGACACAGAAACGCAGGGAAGAGGCCATGTAAAGATGAAGGCAGCAATTGGAATGATCCATCTAAAAGCCAAGGAATGGCAAGCATTGCCAGCAGCCACCAGGAGGCAGGAGAGAGGCACAGCACGGTTCTTTCTGGGAGCCGCAGAAGGAAACACCTTACTGACATCTTGACTTTGGACATGTGGCCTCCAGAACTGTGAGAGAATAAGTCTGTTGTTTGAAGCCACCATATTTGTGGTAATTTATTATGACAGCCTTGGGAAAGTAAGGCACTACCCCATGACAATCGGTCAAAAAAAGAGGCTTTCAAGATTTTAAAAGCTATAAAATAACTTGGAAAATTACATAACACTGTAACCACATACAATCATAGTGGTGAGGAGGCAGGAGAAATTTAAAGGGAAGGGCAGTTTACTGCTGCCCTAAAATGTCATCTCATATCTTGATAATCCTTATAGGTCAGACATGGCCAGACTCCCTGGTGACTTAGACACAACCTTAAAAGTGCCAATTGCCAGAGCTTATTTACCAGGTGGTAGAAACCGGTGTTCTTTAGCTTCTCGGCTCTGGCCTCTTTTTATCTCTAGAGGGCGTGATCCTATTTGACAGAATATTCTTGTTCTATTAACTGGGAAAGAAAAGAATAAAGGGGGGATGGGGCAATCCATTTGTGGCAGTGGCCAGGGGTGCACTTGGAGAGAAAGAACATTCAGCTCCACTGGGCTCTGGACCCTGAGCTCTGCGTCACCTGGAGCAGTTGTGCTTTTGTTTGTCTCGTATGTTGTCTTTCTACAGACTTCTCAATCAGAATAGCTCGACCCAAGCCACATCCCCAGGTACCTGGGGAGTTTGAACTTCGCCTCTGCTCCTGGCAGGGCGCCCCAGATTCTAAGGCCTAGCCGTGAATCCCAAGTGCCCCCATGGGTCTCAGGGGTTAGCCAGACTGACGCACTGGTCCTAATGGTCAGCGATTCCAAACAAGGCATTTGAGGGGGAGCTGGAATCAAGCTCCTTGCCTCACAACCCATGGACACACATGAATTAAACACAAGGGGAACTCTGAAAAGGCTGGTAGACCTTAAACTTTTTTCTCCTCCACACAATGATTCTTCAGAAAAGCACTTTGTAAATAAAGAGCTGTGCACAGATGGAGCAAATGCTGTGATGAGAATGAGTGTGCTGACCCTGGACCAGCAGGGCCTGAGAGCATCAGCAATAACAAAAGCCACCCTTTACTCTCAGCATGGGCCATGGACCAGGCACGCTGCTAATGATCATTTAATCCTCACAACAACCCTGTGAGAGAAAGGCTGTCCTTGCTTTAACTGGTGGGAAAACTGAACCTCCAAGATGTCCCAGGTTACCTGAAGGGGAAGTGACAGAGGTGACAGAGCTGGGCCCGCCCATAGCTCTGACCTTCCAGCCAAGGCCTAGAAGAGGAAACCCTGAAGCCTGAGGTCAGGTCTCTCAGCACATGTCCCAGAGAAAGGGCCTAATGCCACCTTTCACCAAAAGCCTGAGACTTCGCCATCTGGAGCAGCTCAAAAGAATTTTTTTTAATTTTACATAATGAAATACTTTCTTCTAAATTATCTTATGCTTAAACCCAATCCAAAAACTCCGAGTTGGGTCACTAAGGTTGAAGAAGGTGGCCTGAGGCTCCCTATCCAGGAGGTTGGCACTTCGTGTGAGCGGTACAGTAGGTGCCATGAGGCCTGAGGCTCTGGCTTTGGGTTCCAAAGAATGAGGTGGGGTTCTGGCTGACTGGCTCCAGGCCTGCCCCATGCATGGAGCAGCGAGTGGGCACCGCCTCACCTCCTCTCTGGCCCGGCCCCAGCCCTTCTGCCCTGTCACTCACATGGTAGGAAACACTTCACCACCTTCCATTTACTGTTTTATTCTCCAAAGATATGGATTTATAAGGTTAAAAACTGCAATTGCCCTCCCTTTTTTCTGGTCCTTATAAAAGCCATCGTCAGCTTTTCTGTATCAGCTAGAGTAGAATGTTCAAGTTCAGATCCTGCTGTGGGATCAACGGCAAATCCGAACCTCTGACCTCGGGGACAGCGGGTGGCCGGGGTCGATTTCCGTTTGGCTGCCATCAAACGGACCTCCTTCTCGTAGACCTCCTTCTCGTAGAGAGACGTCCTTCTCACAGACCTCCTCCTCGTATTCATCTGGAATCCTCCCCAGCGGCGAACTGATCATGTGCACGGTGTTCTTGCCAAACAGCTTGAACTCCTAAGTGGACAAGCCGTCGCTGGACCTGGATGTGCCTGGATGTGACCGCGGCGAGGGTTGGGTCCAGTTGGGGCGTCCAGCAGGGAGTTGGCCGATGCCTCCTGAGGCTCTGAGAAGAGACAGATGAGCAGCCCAGCAGGGGGCGGCCCGCCTTCGTCTCCACGCCCTGGGTGAGCTCTGCAACGGGGCCCAGGAAGCCCAGAGGCCCGAGATGGGCGCGTTGGCCACGGGCACTTGCACATACTGGATGTCCTCGTAGAAGGTGTTCTCCGCCTCCGCCGAGGCTTTGATAGCTGAGGTGATCTGATGGACAACAGCCTGAGCTAGCTGCTGGGGCATAGCCCGCTGGCTGCACGAGGCGATTGGACCAGGGCTGCCAAACCCAACGGGAAGTCCCGGGGGTGTGGTGAGCCAGGTCTCAGCGCCAGCAAGGAGCAAGGGCGGCGCCTTTTAGCAGAAAAATCTCAACCATCCTCTGGCCGGCTTGTTGGGGAAGCAGCCGCGCCACAAAGTCTTGGGAATGGTTTTGGGGGGAGAGAAGACGGGTCTCGCCCTTTGGGGCACAGCTTCCGCCAGCCCTGCTCTGGTTTCCCTGCTGGTCCTCCCACAAACTTGGCCTCTGCTCCTGGCCGGGCTCCCCTCCCAGCCGGCTCACCCCGGTCACCAGCCTGTAATCGCGATGGGCCCTCCTCCAGAAGTCTGCATTGAATTGTATTCGCGTGTTAAATAAAAGCAGGTAATTCCTCCAAACTTCTTAAGTCTGAAATGCAGGTCACTATTCTCTCTGAGCACAAACCGCAGAAAACGCTCTCAGTCTACCATGTTCAACGTTAAATTCTGAACGAAAACTATTGGGAGTGGGAGTGATGCGCATTGGAATGGATCTGAAAGAAAATGCGCTCTCTGGAAAACGCGAAGATGGGATACAACCCAGTTAGGCCCATCTAAACAGCTCTGCCAGTTGGACCCCAAAACCAAACGAAGGACTCCCCCAAAAATAATCAGAAGGCAGAGGAGGTAATGTCCTCAACTGGGAGAAGGTTTGACTGATTTCTCAAGAGACAGCTGTGTCTCCAAGAAAGCAAACACTTGCCTTAGCTAATTGTTTTCAAGTGGCCGGACAGTTCCCCACTGGCTGCTGAGGAGACTGATGTTATTTAGGATTCATGCTTCCCCAGACTGCAGCCTACAGGCCTCCGAGGGAGCAGGACCCTGCCACAACCTTGATTTTGGACTTCTGGCCTCCAGAACTGTGAGAGAATAAATATCTATTGTGTTCAGCCACCCAGTTTGTGATACTTTATTATGGTAGTCCTAGGAAACTAATACACCCCTCTATTCTTTTAATTGTGAAAACAGACCTCAATGAAAGCAAATGAGAGGAATCATAAGAACAGCCTTGAATTCACTCTTTAAAAACTAAATTATTTCCCAAACTTCACTCATTTTTAAAATATATTTTTAATTGATTTGAGAGAGAGAAGAAGGGAGAAGGAGAAAGAGAAACATCGATGATGATGAGAGAGAAACATCAATCAGCTGCCTCCTGCATGCCCCCTACTAAGGATGGAGCCCACAACCCTGGCATGTGCCCTGACCAGAATTGAACCAGCGACCTCTGGGTGCCTGGAATGATGCTCAACCAACTGAGCCACACCAGCCAGAGCCCTCTATTTTTAATGTAATCTGTAACAAATTACCTGTGACACACATTGCAACCAATCACAATACACCCAAGCAACCCACTGCCTGAGCTAGAAACTGCTAATCTCATCCAACATTTTAATTTTACTGAGGAAATGGAGCTCCAAAGAGGCCAAATGGCTCACCAAAGGTGACACAGAAACTTCACTGTTTGTTCCTCCTCATACCTATCATCCTCTGTTCTAGCCACGTTCCCTGAGCACAGGTAGAAAAAGCCTGAGGAATGTAGGACACCTCATCATTGCTCACATCAGTCCCCAAATTTTGCACTCTGACTCCGGTTTAAATCATTTTGTGCAGTGCGGCTGAGCGCTGAAACTTCCATAAGCAATTCTGCTCCTAACTCTGACTTTGAAGGCTGATAAAGTGATTCATTCAGGCTGCTGTACACACTGAATAACTGCTCGGTGTGCTGGGATTAGATGTGACACAATATCCTGTGTCAGGGCATAGATCTTGGGCAGAAGAGGAAGAGCATCTGCGCTTTGATGTTGCCATTATGGGATGCAGATTTATTATTGAGTCCTTGAATAGAAAGACCAATGATGAATTTATCAAGAGGCCTGCGAGATAATTGTGAAGTGAGTGATTTCTCTGCACCTCAAATAAAACTCTAATATAGGCCTCAAAGGTAGCCAAGATAAAATGTCAAAAATCTGAACACGAGGAATTTGTAAGTGCAATTAACTAATATCTGTAGCCTGAAGTGATGTCGTCCTGGTTAGGATGCCCTTCCAACAAGATGACTTTGCTGACCTAGATTTCTCCCTGTAATAGTCCTGTCTGCTTCCTGCCTAAGTGCTAATTTACTTTTCATTTATGTTTAAGAAAATAATTTATCTCCTACTTTTGAGACATAACCAAAAAGTTATAAGAAACTGCTCTGCCAGTTAAAACTTTCCATACACTCTTCTTAGAAATTGGAAAATGGCACAAGTAAGCTAAACATTCAAACGATGTCTCCTCAAAGGGGGTCCAAATAATCTAGTACTGGAGTTGGGTTGAAAAACCTCAGTTAAAGTGGGATAAACTCCCTGAGGGATTAGAAGAGGAAAGAGTCAGGGTCCAGAAAAGCCAACAGATCTGCCTTCTAACCAAAAGGGTTGCACTGGTATCTACATGAGCAAGAAGGCCAACAGCCAGACAGAAAGAAAGTAAATAATAAAATAGGGAGAAAGCAAGGAGAGTCCTATACAATTGCTCTTAATGTAATTGAAAGGGCCTAAAAGGTCAGTGAAAGTAGGTTACAGATATGATGAGGTATTTTTCTTAAAACACACGGCTGAGTTTATTTATAAATTAAACAAAAAGGGCGATTTGGTCTGTAAACAAAATAGGTTTTCTCAAGAGCACTTCCCTCCTTAGCCAGTCACCATTCCTATTACTTCTAGTCTGTCAATACGCCTGCACGGCCCTCAACCCCAAAGCAGTCTGAAGTTCAAAAGTTATCCATTGCAACATTGCTGTGATTGATTGGATCAATATTAGACACCAGGGCCAAGCCCTGGCCATCCATTGTCTAGCCAACAACCAATCAAGTACCTTTTCAAGAATATAAATTAAAAGATATCTCAGTTGTACTCAGTGGGTAGAATATAATTGAACTAAAATACAATATAATTGATGTGACTCTGAGTTCAGCATTTGGGTAGAGATAAATGTGTAAATAGATGATACTAATCTGTAGAAGAAGAGAATGGAGCAACATAAAGAAAGAGGCAGACACTTGAGAGCCTGTGGTTCAAGAGAGAGAGGAAAGAGTAGCTGCCTTGGTAACTGATGGCATAGCAGTCCTCAGTCATAATTTGTATGAAATATCTACAGCTACTTTGTTTCAATGAGGTTTGTCAAATTCTCAAAGTCAAAGGGTTAGTATTCCCCTAATATATTCCTACTACAATCAGATGGCCCCTGGATGGGTAGAACTGTCTTCTAGAGACAGTAAGACAACTCTGGGAAAAGAAACAATGCTAAGAACAAATTACCAAAATGATACTCTAAAATAAAATGCATATACATATACACATGTAAACCAGTATAAAATATTATAAAATCATTGGTGTTAAATGGGACAAACTTAACTCTTGCCTTTCAGAAGGCTAAACTTAGCCTCAACCACAAATAACAATTGCTCAAAATGACCTCAAATTCCACTGATAAGCATCCCTTTTTATTTCTCTCTCTCATGCTTCAAAATAACAAAGAATATTCTGAATACCTAAGAGAAAAGCAGTGATACCTATCAATAAGATGAATTCAATAAGATGAATCCTAGACATGAAAATCTGAACAGGCAAACAAATGAATGAATGAATGAATGAATGAATGAATGAATGAATAAATAAATAAATAAATGGCTATTTTATAATTTTTATTATTTATAATATTATTTTTTATCGGAGAGAGAGAGAGAGAGAGAGAGAGAGAGAGAGAGAGACATCGATGTGAGAGAGAAACATAAGCTGCCTTCCGTACTCACCCCAATGGGGAATCAAACCTGCAACTTTTCGGTGCATAGGATGATGCTCCAACCAACTAAGCCCATACCGGCCAGGGCTATTTCATAATTTTTACAAAGAACAGAAACAGAAAAGTGGATCATTTTGTCCCTGAACCTTTAGTGGAAGGCAAAAATCCAAAGGGGAAATATGCTATAAAAGGAACATTTTTTAATGTTTTTAGACCACAACATGCATGATTTAAAAATGATGGGAAGAGAGAAGAGCAACCAGAAGAACTAGACTATCAGTCAAGCATCACTATTTCTGACACAAAGATCCAAAGGTAATCACTTCAATAGAATCATATTTAAATGAAATATCCAAAACCATACTCAAAATACAATTATGTCCACAAAAACAAACCAGATTCTTTATTTTTTATTATTTAGAAGAGGAATAATCTCTAGAAGAAAACGATGATTAAAAAGCTAGCAACAGCATTCTACACAGAAGAAAACAGTCTGGCAGGCTGTCATTGCTGATGCAACAAGAGCCCTGCTATCAAGATAGTTTAATACAAGACAGTTCTTCCCAGAGAACCCAAACTCTGTAATGACAATCCAACCAGTTGAGAAGGGAACAATAAAGAGGAAGTGTTGAAGATTTTCAATGTATTCTCACTTTAAAAGACATTTCTATTGCTTCAACAGAAGAAATGCCTTTGTGGCTGATCTTACATGCTTGCCTTAGTAGTTTCCTTTATAAATGGAAAAGGGCTTCAAATTATTGTAATAAAGACTATAATAGCAGCATGTCCAGAAATAATTAAGTCTTGTAAACAGACCATTCCATAGAAAACGTTGTGTGTATCAACTCCAGTTACCAGAATTTTGAGTGCAATGGGTAAAAAGTGTCCATTCATTGTGGGTAGCTATACATAAATGTACCTGAATGGCATATTTAACTATAAACAGAAGGTGACAAACAGATTTGTTGGGAAAGATGAGCCCAAATGGTGAAATGGAAACTATATAGTATATAGCATTTAATGATAAGCTCATGTAGTCTGATAATTAAGATCTTAAGGCAGCCCGGGCGGTGTGACTCAGTGAGCATGACCAGGAGGTCATGGTTCGATTCCCAATCTGGACATATGCCCGGGTTGCAGTTCAATCCCCAGTGGGGGAGTGCAGGAGGCAGTCAGTCAAGGATTCCCTTTCATCCTTGATGTTTCTAGCTCTATATATATGTAAATATATCTATATCCATAGATAGATAGATGATAGATAGATCTTAAGGCAGAACAATCTAGTTGAGTAATGGCTCCACTACATATGGCTGTGGGATCTTCAACAAAGTAGTTAACCTCTCCAGTTTCCTATCTATAAAACCAGCATAAGAGGAACAATCTCAGATAGTTCTTTGGAAAATTAGGTAAACTAAAACACATACATTAGCACAGAGCCTGAGTCACAGTAAACACTAAATAGGTCAATGTGGTGGTGGTGGTGGTGGTGATGATGACAATGTTGATAAGGAAATTTCAAGTTGATGTCCTCCTCATTATCACCCTCTGTATTCCCTATGTCTTTCCTAGTAATGTTTGGTGTGAGGAGGCCTTTTTGTTGTTTCATATTTCCTGTGATTCTTTGTATACAATTCTTAGACTTTGAACCTACAAATACATAAAGTTCTCTTTAGAGTCCCTATAAATAGTTTTCTTCCCCTATTATTTCCTGTAAATATGACTTTACTTGCCAGGAAAGGAATGCCATGTGTTTGTCTGTCTGAAGCTGCCCTTCTTTAAACTCAACACCACTTTCTCAGTGTACTTTGGCATGTCAGTACTTTAGTGGGCAGTCACAACCCAACTGGAGTCAACAGAAAACAAATTCCCTAATTGTGCAAAAAACACAATACTTTGTATGTAACACCATGAAACTACTCTTGAATATTAAAATATGCCATGGCTACTAATGCTCATCCTACACTAGCAAATATTGGACTCATATAATGAACAAGAAATGCCGGTTAAGCTAAATTAAATTTTATTCTAGTAGTGATATTTCTGGGAGCCTTTGGATAATCTGTTTCAGCCTACTGAGGCCATGGCTGTTGTATCATGAAGCTTCCTTCATCTGGGAGCACCTAATTATGAAAAACGTTCAGTAGGAGAGCATGATACCATGGGGTTTAGGCTGGCCTATTCCCACAAGTTATGGAAAGTAGCATAAACAAAAACATGAACAGTTCTTCAGTCTTAGACCTTACTCTATCTAGCATCACATGAATTTTTGCATGTTTGATACTCTGTAAATATTCATGGGGAAAAAATGAAGCCTGCCTCTCTGCACAAATGAGAAGGTAAATGTTTTCCTATAATGTCATCACTTTATATCATCTTGATTTATAATTGGGGTCGGGGGGGACAGACCATTTGGACCCCAAGGGACTATCTTTTTTTTTTTTTTTCAGAGAGGAAGGGAGAGGGAGAGAGAGAGAGAAATATCAATGATGAGAGAGAATCATTGATCGGCTGCCTCCTGCACGGCCCCTACTGGAGATCGAGCCCACAACCCAGGCATGTGCCCTTGACCGGAATCGAACCTGGGACCCTTCAGTCTGCAGGCCGATGCTCTACCCATTGAGCCAAACCAGCTAGGGCACCAAGGGACAATCTTGAGGTTATGCCTATAGAGCTTACCCACGAGTGAAACATGGGTGTGGTCCCCACTGCTCTGCTGCATAAATTATTCAAAGAAAGGGACTTCACCAGCTGATGGGAATAAAATTCAATTAGTCCTTAATATTATTCTAGGCAGAAAATAAAATAGAATTTGTCAGGGGAAGAAAAACTACCTATTTTTCCATTTTTGTGGTGCTTATTTTATACACAACTCAGTCATTTGCCTCTGCTCAGAGAGGTTGAAAGATACACTCATAAAGGGCCTAGAAAACTACTATGCACACCTTTAACTTCATTTTTGGCCAAGGTTGGTAAAGGAGTCCAGGACAACTGAATCCATCCCAGAAGGACAACAGTTCTCATGACACTATAGCTGACTGATTAAGTAATGCAGGCCCAGTCAGAGTACCTCATGTCCCATACCATGAACAAATGGACTACAACAAGTAAGTCAAACTCGCAGCCCGCAGGCTGCATGCAGCCCACAACAAATATTTTTGCGGCCCAGCCAATATAACAATGTGTAAGAAACATTTTAATAAAAATTTCGTAACTTGCCCTAACCGGTTTGGCTCAGTTGATAGAGCTTTGGCCTGCGGACTGAAAGGTCCCAGTTTCGATTCCGGTCAAGGGCATGTACCTTGGTTGCGGGTACATCCCTAGTAGGAGGTGTGCAGGAAGCAGCTGATCGATGTTTCTCTCTTACCAATGTTCCTAACTCTCTATCTCTCTCCCTTCCTCTCTGTAAAAAATCAATAAAATATATATATTTTTAAATTTCATAACTTAATTTTTACAATATCCTCTTATACATAACTAGAGGCCTGATGCACAAAATTTGTGCAAGAGTAGGCCTTCCTTCTCCCAGCTGCCAGCACTGGCTTCCCTCTGGCACCTGGGACCTGGGCTTCCCTCGTAGCCAGCTTCGTCCAAAGGTCATCCAGAAGGACATTCGGTCTGTTAGCATATTATGCTTTTATTATTATAGATTATTAATAATGAACTGCAACGTTCACTAATGACTGATTACTATAATCATGTTGCATTCACTTCCCTTACACACCTTACACACAGGCACACCATTTCTCTCCACTAATACTAGCAGCGAATATTTTAGCAGCTGCTTGCCACGTCATTAGTCTTGGACTGACTTGTTTGGTGTGCACAACAGGAAATATTTTGCTTTTGGAGAACAAGAAAAATAGGTTTATTTGCATTACGCTTATTAATTTGTGCAGTTATTGCAGCCCACATAAACTTAAACCTTGTTTATTAGGCCCATGTTAGCTTTTGAGTTTGACCTGCTTGGACTACAACAACATCATCTCTCCAAATCTACTTCTCCAAAGCTACTTACTGGTAGGTGGGCACAGCCCAGGGTATTAGATCCCTAGTCTAGTGTTGCTTCTAGGACCACACAATGAAGTCTTCAGCCATATCTCTAATACTTAAAACATACTTTCAGAACCAGGGAATTTGGAGAATAAAGAATCAGGCAGAAATACAAAATAGAACCCATAAACCCAAAAGGGAGGTGGAAAGAAAATGTTGGCGTTTGAAAGAAACAAAATAAACAGCAAAAGGAAGAAAGAGACTTCGGGAAAGATCTGAGGATGGGCAGTGCCACTATAGGAGCCGTAAACAGGAGCAAAAAGACAGGAGCTTTAGATGCCACCTGTGGAGAGAAGACAATTTGTAACCCTCCCGAGCACAAGAGTTATCGTGTCACAATTAACTTCCTGATGGGAGAGTCCTCCCAGCTGAGTTGTAGGTTCACAGGTCCTCCACGCTGGAAAACTGGCAGAGATTGATGACCACCTGGCACAGCTGGAACCAAGAAATCTTCCTGTTGCTCTCCTCTGGTCACTCTATCAATCAACTTCTCCCAGAGAAAACTCGGCCTTAGGCTACAGCCCTTACCAACATGTAGATCTAGGATACAATATATGTTAAGTTCCAATTCTTTATCAAAGGACCCGTTACTCGGAGGAAACTGCTGCTTCGACTGCTAAAGCAGGGATATCTGTTGCTGCTGTTTTATGTGTTCTGTACTGCTGGGATTTAAGAACCAGAAGACACGTGGAAATGGAATTAAATTAACCCAAATTTTCAGATGTTTGGAAGTGCTGAAGGAGCAGTACCAGAGGAAAGCAGCTGCTGTACAAGAAACCCAGAATCCAAATAAGACACCACTGACAGAGAACAGGTCAACCAAGAAAAACATGGGGGAAACTGCTGTTTTTATAATATTTAGGGGCTGTAATATTTCTATGGCAACAAGAAGAAAGGAGATCTAATTTCTCGGATAAAACAAAGAATTATAACGTGGATAAGCCTGGGTTTAAAATCCTATGTCCATATTTATTAACAGGTTGTTGTTTTATGTTGTTTTTTAATTGCCTCTTAGTTGTTTCTGTGTGTGTGTGTGTTTTTCTTTTACTTATAATTTATTTATTGATTAAGGTATTACATATGTGTCTTTATCCCCCCACTACCCCCCCACACACTCATGCCCTCACCCCATTGTCTGCGTCCATTGGTTATGCTTATATGCATGCATACAAGTCCTTTGGTTGAACTCTCCCCCTTACCCCCACCCTCCCCTACCTTCCCTCTGAGGTTTGACAGTCTGATCGATGCTCTTCTGTCTCTGGATCTGTTTTTGTTCATCAGTTTATGTTGTTCATTATATTCCATAAATGAGTGAGATCATGTGATATTTATTAACAGGTTGTTTGGCACATTACTTAACATTTCTGAGCCACAGCTTTCTCGCCTATAAAATGAGATATACAATGAGGTATACCAGATTGTTAATGTGAAAATTGCATTAAATTATGTCTACAAAGTGCCTAGCATATAATTAATAAATGTGAGAAGCCATTATTATTACCTTTCTCTAAACTTTGCTCTGGGGCAAATAGTAAAACTATGCGGTGAGCTGGGTTGGAGGGGTAGAGGAGGAGGAGAAACAGCTAGCACAGACCCAGTTCTTAACTATGTGCTAGGCTCTACACCAGGGGTCCTCAAACTACGGCCCGCGGGCCACATGCAAATACAAATATTGTATTTGTTCCCGTTTTGTTTTTTTACTTCAAAATAAGATATGTGCAGTGTGCATAGGAATTTGTTCATAGTTTTTTTTTAAACTATAGTCCGGCCCTCCAACAGTCTGAGGGACAGTGAACTGGCCCCCTGTTTAAAAAGTTTGAGGACCCCTGCTCTACACTGAATGCTAGAATATAGATATTTTTAATTTATTTATTATTCAACTGTTATGTATTTATATTTATTATTTATTATTCACCACAACCTCTTGATTCCTTTGATCTGGAGAAGGAAGACAGGAACAGGTCCTTCTATGTCCTGGGGGAAGATCTGTTGTCTCTGTTCTTCCTGACCCCCTTCTCCCTTTTTAGACCTACCTCTACCTGAGGGAAGGTGAGTCTGGAGATGACTGCTTCCTGCAGGCTTCTAGAACTTCTCATTTTTTAAATCATTGCTGGTGCTCAGGCCTTGCCATGGAAGCACAAGGATCTCAGACTCGGGGGGTGCATTTAATTGAAAAAAACTAGTTGTTATTATCCTTCGCTACACATTAGAATCCACCTTGTTAGAATTTTAAAATCCCGTTAGTCAAGCTACATATTATTCCAACTTGGCCAATATCTCTGGTGGCAAGGAAGAGAACTCAAGCAACAGTATTTTTTTTATTTTTATTTCTTATATATTTTATTGATTTTTTTACAGAGAGGAAGGGAGAGGGATAGAGAGCTAGAAACATCGATGAGAGAGAAACATCGATCAGCTGCCTCCTGCACACCCCCCACTAGGGATGTGCCCGCAACCAAGGTACATGCCCCTGACCGGAACCGAACCCGGGACCCTTCAGTCCGCAGGCTGACACTCTATCCACTGAGCCAAACCGGTCAGGGCAACAGTATTTTTTTAAAATCCCAGATCATTCCAAAGGGCAACTAGGAAAATAGTTGGGGGGGGCGGGGGGCGAGGGGGATGGTCTTCATACAGCTTAAGATGGAAAAAAATAAGTTTTCCTTGTGGCTCAGCATAGACCATTAAAGTTCTACAGTAGTTTTAGAGCCAGGGCATAATAAAAAATGCTCCTTGGCGCTACCATTTTATTCTGTTACTATATATTCCCTTTGGGGACTCTGAATGATTAAACTGGAATCGTATTCCAGGGTTTGGGTCAAATACAAGTCTCACCCTCTTACCCCATAATATTTGTCACAAATTGCAGAGGCCACATTTCTCTCTAATTAGAATAAATGCTCTTTCCCGATTCCCTCAAGTCTTCAGCAACACTTGAGCTGGAAACAGGTTCTATCTAATTATGATATGGTTCCATGAAATACCAGAAATAATTTTTTAAAATATCAGAAAAACACTTCCAACAGGAGGAAATGTTTGTATCTGACAGAAATATAATAGGCCAGCCAAAAATTCTATTTATGTGCACCATGAAACAAAAAACAGTGGCCCTATAACTATTTTTTTGACCTATAACTATTTAAAAATCACAAATTATCTTCACCAAGGAAGGAAATTTTTAAATAATAATAATAAATTATGCACAGAGAGAGAAGTTAAACAGCAGTATCAGAACGAAACAGCCATGACCACAGACAGTGGCTCTCAACTTAGTTCAAACGTTACAATCTCCTGGTGAGCTTCTTAAAGATTAAGTAAACCAAAATCTGTATGAATGAGACCTACATATGAAGTTTTGTTTGTTTTGTTTTTTTGTTTTGTTTTGTTAAGCAGGGAGGGTCCATCAAGCTCCCCAGAGGACTTCAATATTAGGCCAAGATTAAGATTCAATACTCTAAGCCAGCATATTTTCAACTGGTGTGCCCCAGAACATTAGTGATTCCTTTATGTGTGCCATGGGATGAAAAAGGTTGAAAATCACTGCTGTAAGCAGTGCTTCAGGACCTTGGACAACTATATGCAGCCTAGGCATAGGAAGAAAAAACAATTATTTGAGACGCTGTTTTTGAATGATTACTTCTTACTAAAGAAACAAACAAGTAGAAGAAAGCAAGAACAGGAGGAAAGTACAAAACATCAAGAGAAAATCCGATTCCTGTTTAAAGTCGTGTTCTCAAACCAAAATGACATGTGGTCTTTTATTAAGAAAAGAAATAGACAAGGTTTGATACATGATGGTAGTTTAACTTTAGCCTTTTGAAAAGATACACTTTGCATGTGATCTACTCTTCAGGTACACACACACACACACACACACTCTTTGATTTTTCTAGAAGAGCTATTACCTTCTAGATTTGTGTTTTACTGTCCCACTTTTGATGGAAAAATATTCATAAGACCTAATTGCATTTTCCTTTTTACTCTGCTAGAGAAAAGCAAGGTGATAATAAATGGAAACTTTGTGGCACAATAACAGGAAGGCTAAGCAGAACCATCTGTAGGGGGATTGGGGCATATAAAACAACTAGAAACTAGATGAAATTAACAAAGTAACGCAAACCTTAGGAAACTTTCTTTCTGACTCACTTCAAAACTCAGCTCAAATTAATTCTCAGGTCATAATGTGCTTTATGATTTATGGGCATTTAAAGGAGAGAGATTTTCACTATTTATCATCAGCTTTCCCTATGTTCCAGTCAACTTATATTAGCAAATTTCCATTTTGCTACGCACCTGTTGGCTCGATCACTACCGCTCACACAATGCAAAGAACTGTTGCAATTACCTAGATAATTCATGATGAGCAGGGCATTTGCATAACATTCAGGACCCTCCATTATCATTTTCATTACAATGTGGGCAAATTATTTATTGGAAAACCAGATAAAGAGTTTCACATTTATCAGGCAAAGCCACAGGCACTATGCAAATACTTCAACCTTTTCTGTCAAATGTGGTATTTCAGTCAGTTAATCATTGAAAGTACCTTTCATTAAGCAAAGGAGCCTGACTGTGAAGGCCTAAAGCCAAGCGAAACTCTTCATTCAATCAATCATGAGGAAATAGAAAATGCCCACATTATTTAATTTATTTATAACTGATTAGTCACTGAAAAATCAAAAACAGGAGAGAAATTTGTTTTCTCCACAAATAAAGTAAATCACCTTCATATTTTTTAAAATATGTTTTTCTTTATTTCAGAGAAGGGAAGGGAGAGGGAGAAACATCGACGATGAGAGAGAATCATCAATCGGCTGCCTCCTGCATGCCTTCCACTAGGGGTCGAGCCGGCAACCTGGGCATGTGTTCCGACCAGGAATCAAACCATGACCTCCTGGTTCATAGGTCAATGCTCAACCACTGAGCTACCCTGGCCGGGCCTTCATATTTTTTTAAGAGGAGGATTTTTCAGGCATCTGGTTCATCTTACCTATGACTATTGACCTTCTGATGATTTTAGCTTTAGTTTAGAGTTCAGCCTAATAGTCAGAAGCCAACTTTGCAAACATCCAACATCCCCTTGCACTCCCTGTGAGCTTTGTGTCCTGCTCTTTCCAAAGAGAACATGAGCACTGGACTGTACTTCCTGTGACTTTGAAGAGGAGATGCGTTAAGACACAATGTCAGGAATATTTATGAAGTGTTGCCAACAATTCTGTCTCTGAGCTAACGTCATAAATACTTGACTAAATTCTGAAGGAATATTTATGAGCTATTTTTCCCCAGAAAAAAATTGCAATCTCCAAAAATGGCTGCTGTGAAAAACAAGAGTGTGGGAAATACATGTTTCTTTCAGGTTTCACAAAACTTTGGAATGGGTGGTACAAGAGGCCCTAGGGCTTGTTGTCCAAATTTGATCTCTGCCCGGGTGCCACATGCAAAACTTAGAGGCTTGGGCTGCTATGAGAACCTGTTTGGCTGCCGTGACTGAAGGCTTCCCGGGTAGATCCTGATTCTCGTTATTGTGGCTAAAACCTGTCCATGGATTAGAAACTGGAACAAGATCACTGTCAACATTGGGAGGCTAAGCAAGTCTGTTTCCAAAGCATTTACTTCTGAGATTGATTAACCACATGGGCAACCAGAGGATATCAAATGTCACAAGCACACCGTTCCTGGTCTACGTTTGCGTTCCTGGAGTAATAAAGCCACAACAGAGAAAGACTCTAATGGGATGGATAGCTAATTTAAAATTGATAGATAGGAGGTTTTCCCCCGAGTAGGAAATTTTGCTTATTCTCGTTATTCTGTGTGGTGTGTGTGTTTTTCAATTGAGAAGAAACGTATCCTATCTAATAAAGAGGGAATATGCTAATTGACCCTCATGCTGTCGCAAAGATGGCGGCGCCCACAGCCAATAAGGAGGGAATATGCTAATTGACTGCCCCGCCTCAAAGATGGTGGCACCCACAGCCACAAGATGGCCAACAGGGAGGGCAGTGAGGCAATTGGGCTGGCAGGGGAGCAGTTAGGCATCGATCA
>NW_005871301.1:1336971-1396226 GCF_000147115.1 Myotis lucifugus
ATATATACTCGAAAAGCTAAAAGTTATACATGCTTGATGTAAATGTTCGAATTAAAATAGAATTTAATATCAATAATCCAGTCGTCCTCGGATCTGACACATGTGGGACGGGTAGCATCTCAACCCGGGGGACACTCCCCCCCCCCCCAAAGCAGTGCACGAATTTCATGCATTGGGCCTCTAGTATAACATAAAATAAATCATTTTAAAGTGAATAATACAGGGTCATTTTTTAGGTATTTTACAGCCTAGACTGCCTACCATGACATTCCAATGCTAAAAGTAAAAACTAGAATCAATCAGAATTCTTTAGTACTCTACACTATGCTACATGCATGCCAAATAAAAGGTTCAACTGGTTTTGTGGGTGGTTTTGTGTGGGGTTTTTTTCACATTACTGACTAGTTTTAGACACAACTAACTCAAATTGACTAGTTACTCAGGAAGTGTTTATATAACACTGAAATAATCAATCACCTCAGAGGAAAAATAATGATCAAGTAGACTGTGTCCTCATGCATTTGGCTGATGGACAAAATGTTCACTTTTTAATCTACTAGTGCAGTATCTGAGACACAACCTCAGTACAACTCTATCAAACCCTAGGACCTCCACCAAGAAAAACCCTGTGCTCGCGACCAGGGGCCTGACCTCATCTCCACCCCAGCTCAGAGATCAGAGCTTGCCTTTGACACCACCAGACCCAGCTCCTCTGCTCCTGCCCAGGGAAGAATCACACCATTGCAAGTGACGCCTCCATGCTAAGCAGTGAGTCTGGGCAGCACCACGAAACCGGAAAACATACAAAGTCGGCTTCGGAGAACCTTAAACCTGCTCATCGGAACCCTTTTCCTGCCTGTCACACTCCGGTGACCAGGGAATGTCTGTGCCTCCCCATAGTCAGGCCTGCCCTTCCCGAGGACATTAACCCTAAACCTTTCTTACCTCCACATGGTGCTTTCTTGATTGCATAGTAAACAACTCAGAACCACAAAGCTAAAGGCTGTTAATGAATGTCACCCCCCTCCCTCATTGCGGTTACACCTCAGCCCAGGAGACAAAAAGGAGGAACCACTGACAACACTCTCCAACCCCCAGGAGGCTGAAGGGGAGAATGGACCTGGGCCCCAGGGCCCTTTCTGTGCCCCTGAAGCCACTGCTGTGGGCTGTTCCTCTGGGAAGGCTGATCCTGAGAGTGCGTACTTAATGCTTAAGAAATTAATGTTACTCCAAAGAAGGAGTTTTCACTCCACAATCAACTGTGCAGCTTTTCCAACGGAAGATGCCCGTGCCTGTTCCTCACCTCAGCATCTCTGTGTCCAGGCATCTGTACTTTTTGAAAACACGCAGGTGACTTCCAGCCACAGCCCGGCTGACGCCCTCTCAAAGTGATTCCAGTCATTAGACAAGTCCTGGGCACCAACCTGAACCTGAAGTTCTGTGAAAACATTTCTCTCTTCCCCTCCTAAGGGAAAATTACATCCCATAGTTTGTTCTGTTAACCTCTTCTAGGACCTAAGCTTCTTAGGCAAAAAAAAAAAAAAAGTAGTACCAAGGTGACCCAGGTTTTCAATCAGATTTCATTTTCTCCTAATACTCACCTTTCGTTGAGGTCCCATTGACTTCACTCCATTGCTAACATGATTGACAGGCCTCAAGAAAGCATCCCCAACCAAGCCATCAATAATGTAAAAAACAGGTTCCCCAGGGATTGCAAAATAGATGTCTATTTCCATGGGAACATCCCGTGTGGCCTTTGTGTGTGGGGGGGTGACTAACTAGGAGGGCGCATCATCCCTATTAGGACAAAGTCGCTCTCCTCCTGTGATCACCAAATCTTAACAGGAGCACGTCTGCCACCCAGTGTTCAAAGCCCGAATTACATTCTGTCAGCATCACAGCAAAGCAGCTCCTTTCTTTCAGGCTGACTTGTGTTTTACTTTCTCTGACCAAGGCCAGTTCTGGGATGTTTGGGGTAGGAGGGAGAGATATTATTTCTGAGTGAAACCTATTAAAAAAAACAAAAAACACTTGCAATCCATACTCATCATTCAGTCGCTGAAGACTATAAAAATTAATCAAAAGAGTCACAATCCACCCTAACCAGTTTGGCTCAGTGGATAGCGGGCACATCCCCAGTGGGAGATATGCAGGAGGCAGCTGATCGATGTTTCTCTCTCATCGATGTTCTAACTCTCTCTCTCTCTCCCTACTCTGTGTAAAAAATCAATAAAATATATTTAATAACAAAAAAACAAACACTTGGAATCCATACTCATGCATTCAGTCACCGAAGACTATAAAAATCAGTCAAAAGAGTCACAATCCATATGCCTGACCCTCATTATCATTAAATTGCCTTCACAACATTGGCAACCAGATCTTGCTGTTTGCAGAGCCAGACTCTTGCCTAGTGAGTGATCTGTGGTTTCTGTGCGTATCTATAACCTTGAGAAGCGTTGCTCCTCATTGACTTAAGGTGGTCTGTCCCATTACAGTAATTTACATGACAAGAAATTAACCTTGATGAAGGCTGCCATACTTGGTGCTGAAATTCACATTTCACACAATACAATTCACCTCACAATGTTCTGTCCCTACAAAATGCTTGGGCTCATGGGTCAGTGGGCTGAACTGTCCTGTCTACCAGGTGATAATGATACATGACACATTCTCCCAATCTCAGCTGGAAAATAAGCCTGAACCTGCTCACAATGAGGTGTTCAGGAACAGCTATCATATGCAAGAGTAAAAGTTCTTGTAGAAACAAAGATGTACCTGACATACCTTGTCAGCATCACGGAAAAGCAGCTTCTGTCTCTCAGGCCAACATCAGTGTTACCTTCTTTAACTAAGGTCAGTTCTGGGATGTTTAGGGTAGTAGGGAGAGGTATTATTTCCGAGTGAAACCTATTTTTTTTAAAAAACATAAACACTTGCACTCCATACTCATGCATTCAGTCACTGAAGACTATAAAGTCACTGGTGTCCTGCCCTTTCCCCAGCCACAGTAGGAACCTTACGATAGCTACTGCAACTAGGGATGGACCAGCTAATGGATTCAGAGAGAGAAGCCTGTGAGAATAAACCAGCCTTTTCCTCCTCATGGCTCCACCTCTACAATACAGTCTGTTCTCTCTGCATTCACCCAAGTTAAAAATAAACTAGCTATTTGTCCACTGGGAACAAATAAGGCACTAAGGGTCATCCAGGGAATATATCCAGCCACCACTGTGAAAGGAGTCTAAACCTGGCCCTTCCTCTCGTTACTGCATTTGACTACAAAGGGAACTAACAGGCATCAACCAAGCACTTACAGTGTACGAGGCGCCATGTTTACCCACATTACTACTCCCATCTTACCAGTGAGGTAGCACTAACAGTCTGACACCAAAGCCCCTTCTCCTCCCAATACCCTGCACCCATGATACTGGAGGGATCCAGAGGGCCTCCCACCATCCAGGGAATTCCAGCATCTGTTCATCCTCGGGACCATAAGTCACCCTGGCTGTAGGCACTAGGGGGAAAGAGTTTATGAGAACTCCAAACCAATATGCCTCCAATTACTTACTTAATCTTGTTTATATAGTCTGGTACCAACACTCTCAGGATATAAACCCTTATGAGCAAAAACTCACCCAAGAGCCTTTCCCCACATGCCAGGATTTGAACAATAGTCTCCTAACTGACATTTCTCAGCCCATTAGGGTTTTCCCCCAGTTCATTATGCTCTAAATTAATGTTTCTACCTCTCTACTTCATCAAACACATTCGAGCTTTCAGGTTTCTCCTGTGGCCTAGAATAACATGGAAACGGCTCAATGTGGCACTTGAGGTTTTCCTCGCTCTTGCCACAGTCTAGAAGCTCAGTCCTTCCTGCTGCTCTGCTTTATGAACTTTCCTTTGAATCAGCACCTATATCTACATGTGAGAAAGTGTCCTTGCTTACATCCCGCTGCTCCCTACCTGCTATGTTCCTCGGCTCTAAATGAACTTGGCGACAACCCCCCTGCTTGTGCTGATGCTCCCATATTTTTCTAGTCTCACCTCCCTCATGAGAACTTCCCCACTGTGTCAGCTCCCAGTGCTGACTGACCCCAGAACTCCTCCAGCCCTTATTGTTGGCATCACTAGTAAAGTGTGTGTGTGTGTTTGTGTGTGTGTGTGTGTGTGTGTGTGTGTGTGTGAGTGTGAGTGTGCTCCCATTGTACTGAAGCACCTTTGGGGCAAAGATCATGTTTCCAATTCAAATTTAAAAAACATTTATTGATCATCTGTTTTGTGCCAGGCACTATGTTCCATACTATCTTATACCTTTTTTTGTTGTTGTTAGTCCTCACCCAAGGATATTTTTCCATTTTTTTAGAGAGAGTGGAAGGGAGGGAGAGAGACAGAGAGAGAGAAATATATATGTGAAAGAGACATATCAATTGGTTGCCTCCCCTCCCACACATGCCCTGACTAGGAATCGAACTCAGTACCCTTCAGTCCACAGGCTTATGCTCTATCCACTGAGCGAAACTGGCTAGGGCCTTATACCTCTTATAACCCCCCACATAACACCTGACAGACAGCTGAGTGTAAAGTAAGTATTCAAGAAATATTTGTAGAAGAAAGGAAGCTAAGATATGCAGGCATATCTCTGTGATGATGTTTTATATACGGTATTTTATTTGTCCTAAATTTTTATTTTATTTCTTCTAAAAATCACCCCAGAAAGAAAGTATTTTTCCATTTTTGTACACAAAAAACCAATATTCTAAGACTTCCAAAATTTACCAAAGGTTACCTAAAATGTGGTTAAGTTTGGATCAAAGCTAGCTGTTCCTGTCTCCATTTTTTTCCTACTATGCTGCCTTGTCTTTATCACGGGTAAACATTTCTTGGCAAGAGATCTCATGAAAGAAAATTTTTTCTTTGAGGGACAACTGAAGCTTCCAAATAAAGGCCATCTTGTAGGAGAATCCCTCCTTTTGAATTTTAAGAACATAGTCATATAAAGAATTCTTTCCTAAAACTAAACTTCTAGATCTAACTACCAGTTTATGGAAAATGTGAGGGTGTGGGAAGGAGCTGAGCAATGTCATGAAATTTCAATCAGGCAAATCTGGGAATGTGGAACCTTTCATTATTTGGGCAGTAGGTCAATAGAACATCAATCGGTGGCTGAGCCAGGACTGAGCTCAGGCAGTCTGCAGTCCACTTAAGATTCTGGGCCCTTAAACACTCCATCACACTGTCCTCTGTGACAAAGCATTTACATTCTCCCTTGACAGCTTATTCTCAGCCCAATAGAAACAAAAAGGAAATATCTCCATGTGATACTACTTAAACGTAAATCAGAAACTAAACAAGTTCCCGTTTCCTAAAAATAAAAAAATAAAGGAAGAGGGAAGTCATAGAAATGTCCAATTCTCTCCCAGTGGCATAACTTTTCCTGACAGCTGGCTCCTGAAAGCATGGCTCAGTGCCATGATGAAGAACGAAACCACCAAACCACTTCCGGGAGACCACCCCTGACATCAGCACCCCGGTCGGCTGTCACCTCTCTGTTCTCCCAGCTCTCCTTCTGGTTACAGGCCACGGCCATTGTACAATAATTTCATTTCTACTCGGTCAGACAATAATGCATCCACATGTTGATTTACACATTTGCAAATATTTAGTTTTTCAAGCCGTTTAAGACAAAAATTTTACAGACTACCTAAATCAATGGCTAACCATGTGCTGTGGTTTCAATTCGCAAACAAACAAAATGCCATGTGACGTGATCTTGCAAAGCTGTAGGAAGGCGGAGCTCCCAAACTTAAGTCAGTTGTTCAAGACCTAACTAAGCGTTGGCACTTCCTGCTTAAATTTTTAAAAATATAGGCTTCATGCCCATGCTACGGTTCACCATTAATCAAGAAGTGGATACAGCCGGGCCAGTGTTGCTCAGTGGTTGAGCACAGATCCATGAACCAGGAGGTCACGGTTTGATTCCCGGTCAGGGCACATAAAGAATGGAAGCAGGCAAGTATTTTGTGGAGGGTGCCCTTCCGGACTGCCGCTGCCAAACCTCACTGATGGCATTAGGAGATCCTGACTAGGGGATACAGCAAGGGAGGATCCAGTGGTTAGAAATATAAAAATAAAGGAATTGTGGGGAGCAAAACAAAAAAGACTCTCTCCCATCTATTTTTCTAAAGTGGAGCCAGATTCGCCAGCATCTGGACACACACACTAATTTTTAAGGTTATGCCCATGACTAGATCACCTGACCCAGCAAAGATAGGTGCATTAGGCACATAATTTTGCTGAATGTGTTTCAGTGTGAATTTTATATGTAATTATTGCACAAAACATCAATAGCAGCTTTTCTAAAATGATTGCTATAAGAATACTTTGAACTCCTATTTTATATCAGCTTTCTTTATACAAATGCCATTACACTGCAGGTAGAAACAGAGTTTTTATATCACATTAAAAAATGTGTCCAAGTTTTTTCAGTTTAAAGATAAATACTCTATAGAACTAGAAAGGGTTTTTGTAGAGAAGTCAACACATCTTTCAAAATTCTTCAACCCAAATTGTGTCGGGGATGTTTTTATGAAGAGCTTCAGAGTGTACTGGCGAAGTAGCAAGAAGAAAAAAAGCTAGAATCATTACACCAGGAAGCAACTCTGATGTCAAAAGATAGAACCAACAGCCTCCTGATATTACAAACCATCTTCCATCCACCTTTAGCTACCAGACACACAATCAACATGCCTCAAACTTGACTTGGCCAACTTGATATTGATTGTAATTTACATGGTGGTTGGTTTTTAAATTTGCTTGTCTATGGGGAGAAAGGGTTTATGAAGAAAATCAATGGTGTTGATAGCATATATGGGAGAGTGCTTCTTAACTGGAAAAACAAAGAGTGTTCAAAAGCTTTACAGAATTCTTTTGCAAAAAGTAATGAAGCGAACACCATAGCGTCATTACATACAAACATCTATACGCTGTTCTTTAGCAGTAGGAGAGAAGGAAAGTACAGATATGCCATGAAAGGAGTTTCTCCCACTGTAGTGAATGAACTATGACTCATTCTCATTTCCTCCCATGGGTCTCCTACTGACCAGCAGGACTCATCTGTAAGGAACAAGGACCCCAACACAGAGGAAATTAACTGACCAACATGGAGATGGTCTTGGGCTGATGAGAACTGTGCCCTGATAGGTTGGCATACTGTTCTAGTCAAAACTGAAACATAGCTCTAACAAACTTCACTGTTCAAAAAATGTATACACACTTTAACAGCTGATACCTCAATTTTAAAAATGAAATGTCTTTTAGTAAACACTGCCTTTATAATTATTCAAAGTGTGTATATACATTTTGGGAAACACCCTATACATAGTTTTATAATTATTTATATACATATAAACAATGTAACTATAATGCATTTAGGCTTATGATTTCACAAACTTATCTATTTCTTAAAGTAAGCCTTCTGGGAAGCTTTGAATGCAAGCTAGCACTTGACAAGATTCAACTGCAATTCAGTCACAATTGTTTTTCAAATTTATTCAATTTACATAGATGTTTTCACCCAGTTCATCTAAATTCCTGACAGGGCTCTTTTGCACTTTCCTTAACTAAGAGCAATTATGTTTGTATTGTCTACCTTGTCGCTAATAGAAATAAGTGGCCTCAATACATTATATGTATTATATTTACCAAGGGTCACTAAGGATTTGATCCTGCCATTTTTAAATATGCCTCACTGCAAAAGCATTGATATTCTTAAGCTATGTGGAGAAATGACATCCCAAGCAAGATATGATTTAATGGAAAATTTGGAAATCACCCAATTTTTCATAAATGCAAGGTGAAGAAAACACATTAACTGGAAAAGAAAATGTATTTTCACCTACGGGAATATTGACCTGCTCATATGAAGATCACTGATTCACAGAAATATCTCATTTGGACCTTTAGAGTCTATTTTGCACTATAATTTCAAAAATTTGGAAGTTAAATTCTCCCACCAAATTTCAAATTTATTCCTCTCTTGCATCAAAAGTGTATTCTTCCATATAAACTTCCCACTTTAGCATAAATACTATATTGCCAGATGCCTTTATAAGACAAGCAGGAAATCTGATTACCGCTTTCATATACTTTTAATCAAAAAAGTGGACTGCAATCCATAAAGAATATTTAGTCACCTCTAGAGGGAGGGAAATTTAACTAACTTGCTATTTTCTTTTTTTAATATTTTTTATTGATTTCAGAGAGGAAGGGAGAGGGATAGAGAAATAGAAACATCAATGATGAGAGAGAATCATTGATTGGCTGCCTCCTGTACACCCCTGGGGGCGGGGGACGGTTGAGCCTACAACCCCAGCATGGGCAGTTGGCTGGAATCAAACCTGGGACCCTTTAGTCAGCAGGCCAACACTCTATCCACTGAGCCAAACCAGCTAGGGACTACCTTGCTATTTTCTTATGAAAGTGTTGAGAAAGGAACCCTTCTAAATAATTTTTGCTGTTTATTAAATCTCTCTTCTTAGAGAGTAACCAATTGATGAGTGATGGTGCCAAGAAAAAAATGCATTGTATCCTTATGCTTCTTCTGCATGTATCATTGAAAAAGGATAAAAAGGAAAGAGTAAAATTCTTATTCCATGGTCGCAAGAAACACAATTACAACCACCCCAGTAGTGTTCTGTGTGAAGAGGACTCCTTGGCACGTTCAATGTGGGAGGAAATAAATCAGCATCTCATCCATTGCAAGATGATGTTCAACTAGACAACTGATATAACATCATATCACAGCAGCACTAAAGAAACTGTGCTGTTAAAATTACAATGCATGTTACTATGTTTATATCTTAAAAATGGACGTTGACACCACCTAGCTATTCCACCATTTTTGTTTTACAGATGAGGAAACTAAGGCCTAGGGGAGTAAAGTGACTTATTCAATTTTACAAAATTAATGCAACAAAAGGACTAGAACTCCATGTCTCCTGGCTCTCAAACCAGGACTCTTTCTAAGTCAAATACCTACTAGCTCATCAGCAAACTTGGGACAAAGGATCAAGCTAACATTTATTGAACATTTACTATGTGCAGAGACAAGGAAGCCCTGGTTATCAATGTACTTGCTTCTCAGTTTTAAATCTGCCCCCTGCCTCCCAATGCATGCTCTGCAATAAGGGATGGATTTTCTTCTGCATTTCTCTTTTACAAAGAGCACAATGTTAAGCTTTTTCAGTAGAAGGAAGGAGGCCTTCTGATTCCTGTAATTGCAGGGTCAGTCAGTGGTGTTGGTGGGAGGGCAGGAGGAAAAGCTTGGCCTCAGCCATGTGCCCAGATGCACAGTCCCTCAAAGACCTTGCAGCCCCGGCCTGGCCTAGTACTCACCCCCCAGAGCCCTCTCCACACGGACAGCACCCCGAGCTGCTGCCCCACCTCCCTCTGCACAGCGCAGGCCCAGCCACTCATGGCAGTTCCTGGAGAGTAGCTTCCTGCTTGCCCAGCTCTGCAGACTAGCTCTGGCTCATGCAAACCAGCACAATTCTCTTCCATCCAGTGGGCCACCGCTACACCTTCTCCAACAAAATCTGACACCCACCCTTCAGGGTGAGCCCCCCTTCCAAGTTTGCGTTCCTTGGGCACTTTCTCTCAACCCAGGGTACCCTATAAGGTTTTCTTATGTTTATAGCAGTGGTCCTCAACCTTCCTAATGCCGCGACCCTTTAATACAGTTCCTCATGTTGTGGTGACCCCCAATTTCATTGTTACAAATTGAACATAATTAAAGCATAGTGATTAATCACAAAAACAATATGTAATTATATATGCGATTTCCGATGGTCTTAGGCGACCCCTGTGAAAGGGTCGTTCGACCCCCAAAGGGGTCGTGACCCACAGGTTGAGAACCGCTGTCTTATAGTGTCTCTTTCATCATAATTTAATAATTCTTTGTATTATACTTCCCCTGGTTAAATCATTTTATGGTTTCTGTCTCTTGATTGGACCCAGAAGAATACAGCCTGCCAGAGTTGGAGTCATAGCCAGTCAAACTAAGAAGCCTAGCGGCAAGACAGGAGTAAACAGCCCTGGCCAGTTGCTCAGTGGTTAGAGCATCAGCCTGCACACCAAAGGGTCACGGGTTCAATTCCCGTTCAAGGGCATGTACTTTGGTTGCAGGTTCAATCCCCAGCCCTGGTTGGTGTATGCGTGCAGGAGGCATCCAATCAGTGTGTCTCTTTCACATTGATGTTTCTCTCTCTCTCTCTCTCTACCTCCTCTCCCTCCCTTCCACTCTCTTCCACTCTCTCTAAATATCAATGGGGAAAAAAAATCCTTGGGTGAGGATTAATAACAACAACAAAAAAAACAAAAAAAACTCCCTTTGCGGATGCTGTGGACTGAACCATGTCACCCAAGGTGCCTGGTCACTGTTCAGTTACGTGCAGGGGTTCTGTGTTGCTGAGCGGAGTAATGAGTTGGGAGAGAAATGAGTTGTTCAGGATCACAGAGAGACTATGGGTTAAAAGAAATGAAAGAAGGATGGAGCATAACAGAGCTCTGAAGGTAAAGAACAAGTCAACAAACAGAATTTGATTATTCTGCTGTGCCATGTAAATCCTCATCCACGTATCCTCAGTAGACTGTTCAATTCTCATGAACGCAGGGGAAATGTGGATACTAGTATATCTGAGGATTGCCCCGAGCTGAATCCTGCCTCAAGGTAGGCTCATAGGAAGAAGAGAGTCTGCCCTCAGGAGCCCTGCTGCCCCAGAATTCCATAAACCCAGATTCCCAATCCCTGTGCAGAGGCAGTGGTGAGCTACACATGGGCCATGGGTAGGCTGCCATATTGATCCCCTCAGTCGTGGTTTTTGTCTAATTCCCACCCGAGGATATGTTTCTATTGATTTTTAGAGAGAGAGGAAGGAAGGAGGCAGAGACAAAGAATGAGAAACATTGGTTCGAGAGAGAAGCATCGATTGGTTGTCTCACATATATGCCCGACCAGGGATCAAACCCACAACCTAGGTGTGTGCCCTAACAGGGAACCAAACCTCAGTCTTTTGGTGTATGGGATGATGCTCCAACCAACTGAGCCAACCAGCCAGGGCTCCGCTCAGTTTTTGGATGGAGCCTGAAGCAGCCAGAGCCTCAGGCAGTAGCCTCTGGTTGCAAGGAGCCATATTCAAATCTTGAGGGATCGTAAGAGGAGCAAGACAGGAGTGATAAAACAGCTCTGCCATCTAGCTTACCAGCTAAAGTGAAGGTTTAGAAACTTACCAAACAGCAGCACTTCAGAGATGAGCATAGTTTCAAAGAGTACAAAATAAGAGCAAAATGAGGAGGTAAATTGAATAGGTGGAGAACAGAAGGATGTGGGATTTTTTAAAGTGATGTTATACACCTGAAACTAATACAACATGAAATTAATTGTAAACTGCAATTGAAAAATAAAATTTAAAGTTCCTTTCAGAAAGAATTAATGGTATTATAGGAAGGGAGGAAAGACATTAGCAAACGAAAATTAGGTGAGTTGTGGGCAGTGTTGTTCTGTGAAAGCTTTAGAAAAACATGAGTTCTCACCTGCCTGGCGTGGCTCAGTGGTTGAGCGTCCATCTATGAACCAGGAGGTCACGGTTCAATTCCCAGTTAGGGCACCCGTTTCGGGCTCGGTCCTCAGTGTGGGACGTGCAGGAGGCTGCTGATCAATGATTCTCTCTCATCATTGATGTTTCTGTATCTCTCTCTCCCTCTCACTTCCTCTTTGAAATCAATTTTAAAAATATATATATATTTTTTAAATTAAAATGTGAGATCTCCAAGTCTGATCTATGTCATGGGGTTTGAAATAACAAACCAACAAACTTTCATTTGGGCCTGAGGAACAAGCAGGACAGGCTACCGAATGCTTCTATGATGACTCAGAAGAGAAGCTGTGAGATCTTTAAAAGACTTGCTTCCTCATTGGTGAAGGGTTGGTCTTACCTGCAGACGTGTGTGCCTGGCATGTGATGCTTCTTGACTTGCTCAACCCTAAAAGCTTTCCCTGAAGTAAACACCTCCGGTTCTGCCCACAGTCTGCAGCCTGAGCTCTTCCAAAAATTTCCTGCATCTCTGTTTGCAGTAGGTTCAGTGGAGAGAGGTTCTGTAACTTGTGCTGGATCCTACAGCCAGGAAATGATGGAAGCAAACACAGAGATGCCTGTTAGCACATTACATCTGCCCTCCCTTCACCTCCCGACTACCTGCGTCTAGACCCCTGCCCTCACTGTGGCCCTGGTCTTGTTTCAGGTGGTCTGCATTAAAACCCAGCAGCAGCCTGGCCCATCCTTATCTTTAGGCACCACAGAGGAGCTGTCTTTTACATGCCTCGATCACAGACAAGTTCAAGCCACTTCTTAAGCAGGCAGACACACAGTGTTACAGAATGTGACAGTGCTCCACGGGACAGTCACCACTGGGAAATTTATTTCATCGAGTGGTAGCGAAGAAGCAGGTAAAATGAAAGCCTCCAGCCCAAAGTGCTAGCTGTCCTTTTAAACAACAACATCCACCTCTATTTGCAGAGAACAGCATGTGCACCCATCAGGACACCTGACTCATTGCCTCTATTCCAGTCTCTGGATTAGTCAGAGAAGTAAATAGACTACGATGCTATCAGAGAACCCTGAGTCTTTGTTACCCTGAGGTGTGCTGGCTACTGATTATCTCCATTGATGCTCAAGGTAGGAATGAGATACTCACTCCTTTTCTCTGTTGGATCTCCTGGGAGACTTCCAAATAGATAGCAAATGGTGAGTCCAGGACAGTATGTGCCCGAGACACTTTCTAGAAGCTCATTTTCAAGAGAGAACTGAATCTATTACTAGAGGCACACCCTAGAAATATGCAATGTCGAGCAAGTAATAGAAAAAGATAAGATGAAAATGAATGAGACCCCCCTAAAAAAGACAAACATGTTGATTCAAATAAAATAGTCATGTCAGGAAACTACACACTTGCTGAAAAGAGACAGACCATGTGCCTGCTGTATGGCTGTGGTGGCTCCACCTGCACCAGAGCCCTCTGTGCCCCTCACATGCCTGCCCTCTGGACAGTCTAGCAAGGAGCTGGCTCAGCAGGGCTGACTGACACGACACTAAAGTAACCAGCTCGCTCAGGTGAGGGTAGTGAACTCCCCAAACTATTGACCTCTGGGCTCCAGACACTCCCTTCTTTCAGCAAGGCCACTCTGTGACCAGAAGAACCATCTCAGTCCGTTCAGGCTGCTAAAACAAAACAGCACAGGCTGGGTTGCTTATAAACAACAGAAATGTTTCTCACAGCTCTGGAAGCTGGAGGTCCAAGGTCGAGGCCAGCACAGTCAGGTTTGGTGAGGGCCTGCTTTGGGGCTACAGATGGCCAATATTTTTACTTTTCGCTGTGTGGGCTAGCTCTGTAGAGCCTCTTTTACTCTGGCTCTAATCCCATTCGGGAGGACTGAGCCAGATTTGTGGCTAATCCCAAAGACCCACCTCCTGAATATAGCACTTCTTCAAATAACGTTGTTGTATTCAGTGTTGTTTCCTTATAACATTGAGAAAAGAAAAAGAAAAAAGAAAAAAAACCTTCCCTCTGAAGTCACCATCTGTGTGGCATTTGCACATTCTCCCCATGTGGGCATGGTTTTTGTCTGAGGACTCTGGTTTCCTCTCACATCCCAAAACTGTGCACGTGAAGTGAACTAGTGTCTACCTTGTCCAATCTGAGTGAGTGTGGGTGGTGTGAGTGGCCCTGTGGTGGAGGGCGTCCTGTCCAGGGTGAACCCCACCTTGCGGCTCCCTGAGCTGCCAGGGTAGGCTCTGGCCACCCGTGACCCTGAACTGGAATAAGTTGGTTGGAGAATAATGATTCATTCATCTTTCTTAAGTGTATGTACAGCTCACATTTATTTTAATGTTGACCATTAGGAGGGCTTTGGATCTTTATTTAGAAGTTTGGTGATGCTTTTGTGACTATAAATATGCCCTAGGAATTTAACTCGTGCTTGTATCAATTAGCCTGTGGTAAAACTGGCTTTGTTATATGTCCTTTCGCTTAAAGCCTCCATTTCCAAGAACCTATCAGTGATGTTAAGTACAGACTTACCGTACTATCACCTTGGGCATTAGCTTTCTAACAAATGAATTTTGGAGGGCCACAAACATTCAGACCACAGCTTTCTCTCTAGATATATGAAGTGGTACCAAGGCAGGATTTTTCTCGTGGAGCACATCCCCAAGGTGCATCCGGCTGTGCCTAAACTAAGCACCCGACACTCACGAGCTGACCTTTGCTAAATCTTCCTCAATAATCCTCACTTTGTCACAAACCTTACCCGTTGTGTTTGCTCCAGACCGATGGCATGACACTTATCTGACAAAACTCAAGAGGAATAAGTCTCCTCCCTTTATAGTAGTTTCTATTCCAAATAAAGTCAACTGTAAGGAGTCAGAAGGATAGAAAGGAAAAGCCCAGTCTTTGGAGTGAGACAGATCTGGGATTGAGTCCTGGCAACATGGACTCTGTATCCTCAGACCATTCATACAACGTCCCATAGGTAATCCAGAGATAATAATGCCTATTAGTAGGTTTTTTAACAAAACCTAATAAAAGTTCATTTCCTTTCTACTTCCTCTTATTTCACTTCTACCCTTCAGCCTCTTTCTTTCCAGACTTAGCAGACTTAATTTCAACAGAAGTTTGGCTATGTATAGAAGTCAAGTCATTTTCATAGGATGAAGATTTATCACTATTGAATTGCAAAGAAAAAAAATGACTCATATATGGAAGGTAATTCATAAGACTATTTCTCCAGGTATACTACTCAGTAGCAGTAATATTTATTGAAAGATGTTTAAAGACCCCAAGGTAAATACTCTGAAAATAATAACAGGCATTCTATGAGTGCTAGCCAGTTGAAATAAAATTAGATGTGTGACAATTGTCAATCATGCCATTGTTCATGTAAGCATCTGCTCTTTTGAAGAAACAGTGCTCTGCCCGGTGAGAAGTATGAAAATGAGCAAGATTCAGTCTTTGTTTGCCTACCTATTTGATAGATATGCTTTGAGAATTAAAGTAAAACGACACATATGAAACATTCGTAGCAATCTAAATAAATAGGGGATATAATTTTGTGTCCCTCCAAAATTTTTTTATTAGTCTTTTTGCCACAATAACTGAAAAAAAAAAACTAATCAAGACAACCTATAAATGCAATCAATTTCTGTAATTGTTTGAAAAAACAAAATTAAGTATCAGATGCTTGTCAAGATAAATGCGAAAAGAACACCTATAATTCTAAAATTATGTTGTAGATTTATAACATAATCCCCTCAGAAACTGATATAACAAGCAGACAAGATTAAGGCTATTATTCTTCAAAAACCTTCTTATCAAAGACATGACAAATCAATATCAAATTGGATCTATTAAACATACTACAATGAGGAGTATGTGCTTTTTGGATACACATGCAACATTTATACAAATAAATCAGTTTAGGCCCTGGAAATAATCCCAATAAATTAAAAAATATCTATATATAATTCAGACTATTCACTCCAACTATATTGCAATAAAATTAGAAATTAATGCCACAGATATAGCTATTAAGATGTTTCATATGTTTGAGAACCAAATAACATATGACCAAGCAAGCCATAGGGTTAAAAATAAATCCTAAAGGAAATTAAGATCTACTTAGAACTGAATAAAATGAAACACAGTTCATGTAAAAATATGTTTGACATAGCTAAGAGAGATTTAGGAAAAAAATTACTGTTTTACATGTACTCATTAGGAATTAATAAAGGTTAAAAATAGACATCTTTGTTATTTCTTTCCTCCTTATCTCTTTGGATGTGCTTTGTTTTTCTTTTTCAACTCATTTAGTTCAATGCTGTGCTTGAATGACTATTAAGTATATGAAAAAAGATGCTCAACTTTGCTAGTATTCAGAGATAAGTAAATGAAAACAATGAGATAGAGGCTGGTTTGTTACATGCATCTGAATAGCCCAAGTTAGTTGTTACTATAGTGTTTGCAAACCTGCCATCAGAAAAGGAAGGAAGGAAGTGGAGAAGAAAAGGAAACCCTTCCTTTTAAAGGGGCATGGCCTGAAAGATACATACCTAACCACAGCTCACATTCCGTGGACCAGAAGTTGGTCACATGACCACACCTCACAGCTCCAAGTGTCTGGGAAATGTATACTTTGTTGCAAGGCTCCCATTTACCAGGTGAAAACTGAGGTTCCTATTACTGTAAAAAGAAAAGAGAAGAGGTACCGAATGGATAGCCAACATGCTCTGTCACATATGACATGCTTAAGTGAAATTTTTAATTCTCACACTTCCCCCAAAATTTGTATGTCGAAGCCCTGAGCCTTCGGGAGGCAATTAGGGTTAGATGATGTCATGAGGGTGGTATCTGCATGACAGGATTAGTGTGCTTAAAAGAAGAAATACCAAAGAGCTCTGCCCTTTTTCTCTCTCTCCCCTCCCTGTGTGTGTGTGTGTGTGTGTATGTGCACGCGCGCGCACGCACACACACACACACACACACACACACACACACACACACACACGCATGCCTGCATTTGCATTCATTTCTGCCCTCACCTGCTTCAAAATTCTTGGAAGAGGTCGGACAGCAATCACCAGTATCCTGGGGTTTCAAAACAGGCTTGCACTGCTGAGTAATGGTAGTTTCAGAACCAAGGACAGCGCCCGTGCCCCACCTCTCCCGTTCGTTTCTATCTACACCTACAGGAGTTGTGTGATCAAATTTCCCCCAAGTCACAGGTTAAGTCAGATCTCTCACAAATCACTCTAAGAAAATAATGCTAGTAAGATAAAATAATAGAAGCAATAAATGTATTGTTTTCTTTAATTCTCATAACAACCCTGTAAGTTTCCCAGCTTATAGTTGAGAAACAAATTCAGAAGGAGGTCAAGTGGCTTGTCTAAGGTCACATGGGTAGTACATATTAGAGCCAGAATTAGAATCTAAATTAGGCATCTATTATTTTTATTGAATTTGACATCTCTAATTAGATAATTGCTTGCCAAAATTATTCTCTGAATAATTTTTCTGTAATAAAGCACTGTTTTCTAGTAACACTATCAGAATTATGTACACTTTACCATATGAGACCGTTAGTTAAAATATAATTAATCTTGAGATATTGAGCTCCCATGAAGCCAGGTAATAGGTGGAGTCCCAAGCAAGGAGTCATACTTTAAGACTGAGGCAGGCCCTAGCCAGTTTGACTCAGTGGATAGAGCTTCGGCCTGCGGACCGAAGGGTCCCAGGTTCAATTCCGATCAAGGGCACATGCCTGGATTGCAGGCTGGGTCCAACGTGCACAAAGCAGTCAATCAATTATTCCCTCTCATTATTGATGTTTCTAGCTCTCTCTTCCTCTCCCTTCCTCTCTGAAATCAATAAAAATATATTTATTATAAAAAAAAAAGACTGAGGCAGGATCCCCCACTTAGTCACTGCCTTCAATCTTACCCTGTGAGTTACTGCTACCAATAGGGAGGAATCCAAGAGGGGAATGAAAGTCAAGGAAAATGACTATCTTTCGGAGACTTTGCTAGGCATTTTTGCAATGTTTTGAAATTTAATATTTACTTTTAAAAATAAAGTATTTTCCATTATAAATACATATTCAAGAGGGGAAAAAAGCCAAAAGGAAAAATTCATTTTTTCAATACCCACTCTATTTGTGTTTATTCAACCATAGTCTTTTCTATAAAGTTAATTGCAATAAGTGTGGGAACAAGTGGGTCAAGGTCCTGACCCCTTCCCCCATCCCTGCTTCGAACAAAGTTGTTAAGCATTGCCCTGGCTGGTGTGGCTCAATTGGTTGAGTGTCTTCCCTGCACCTAAAGGTTGCCTGTTCTGAATGCAGAATCTTAGAGGGAAGGTGGGGGAAGGTGGGTGGGTGGGAAGTGATCAACCAAAGAACTTGTATGCATATATGCATAATCCCTGGACACAGACAATAGGGTGGTGAAGGTCTGGGGTGCGGGGGTGGAAGGGACTTGAAGGGGTCAATAGGGGGAAAATGGGGACATACGTAATACTCTCAACAATAAAGATTTTTTAAAAAGAAGAAGGAAGATAACCGAAACTGGTTTTGGCTCAGTGGATAGAGCGTCGGCCTGCGACTGAAAGGTCCAGGTTCGATTCCGGTCAAGGGCATGTACCTTGGTTGTGGGCATATCCCCAGTAGGAGATGTGCAGGAGGCAGCTGATCGATGTTTCTCTCTCATCGATGTTTCTAACTCTCTATCTCTCTCCCTTACTCTCTGTAAAAAATCAATAAAATACATTAAAAAAAAAAAAGAAGAAGAAGAAGGAAGAAAGGTTGCCTGTTCAGTTCCTGGTCACAGCACATGCCCAGGTTGTGGACTTGATCCCCAGTAGGGGGCGTGCAAGAGGCAGCCGATTGATGTTTCTTTCTGTCTCCCTTCCCCTCTCTCTAAAAATCAATAAAAACATTTTTTTTAAAAAGTTAAGCATTGATTAGCTAAACCTATTGGGGCTTCAAGTAAACTGTCATTTGAAGAAAATGTATCATTAGTTTTTTAAATTAAAGCTTTAAATTTTTATCAGGTAAAGATTTTAGCTGAACTTGTGGATATTTTTAAGTTGAACTTCAATTGTAAACCATAAGTATTTGTAGCTGATCTATTGAGCCCCTAGGAAGAATCTCACATATGGGAATTTCAGCAACTCTAATAGCAACTTGCTATCTACTTACACAACACTAGGTGGTAGCAGGTGATTTTTCTTTTCTCTTCAAGTAGTAAAATCATGGTGTGTGACTGTGAGTGTTTTCCTCCCTCGAGGCTATTAAGAACAGTGAAAAACTGGAAATAGGCTTGGGGGAAATTTGGGAGGGGTGATAGAAAAGTTCTAAAATTGGATTGTGCTGACGACTCGAAAATTTAAATCACAAACTTACTAAAAAGCCTTGAATCACAGCGAATAAAAGTATAAAAAGAAAAAATTGCTAAAATAAACTTTTCTATTCATGGTATATATCGAGAGCATTCTTATACTACTTTACATATTCAGAAAAACCTCTCCACTTAGCTACAAGTTAAAATTTTAAATTCATTTATATAATCTGAAATGCTTCGGCCACTGTACTTTTATTCCTTTAATCTGCACCTTTTCAAAGTTGCCTTACAACATCAGGAAATCACCATAATGCTACATGTAACTAATTAACCAGTATAATACATATTTAGTATCGCTTTTCCTGGGTTATATACTACTATAGAAATTGCAACAACCTGATTTTTAGTTCTAGGATGAACTTGTAATAAGCTCTATGAACTTGCACAAGTTACTTAACCTCTCTGGCTCTTTAGCTAATCTGTAAATTTGGAATAAAACTTTCTCGTAGAGATTTTGTGGGGATTTACTGGGTTTGACATCAATAACATGAGAAGGGGGGGGGGGAATGTTACTGAAACTACATGGCAATTATGCTTCTCAAA
The DNA here is from genome assembly GCF_000147115.1 of Myotis lucifugus. Taxonomy (NCBI): domain Eukaryota; kingdom Metazoa; phylum Chordata; class Mammalia; order Chiroptera; family Vespertilionidae; genus Myotis; species Myotis lucifugus. Next base: position 1,356,522 of record NW_005871301.1, read on the forward strand.
GAGTGTTATCATAATTCTCTTCAGTAAAACTAAATCTCTGTGCTCTATTTACAGACACTATTGGGAAAGAGAAAACAAACAAAGTACGAATGCCTTGGCCAGTGATGTTAAGTTTACAATCTGAAGTAGGCAAATAGCCTATTATTTTAAATAAAGACACAGATATAACAACTATTACAAATTCCAGGGGTTGGGGTGGAAGGACTAAAGCACTCGAGTTTAAGACAAGGATGTTTCATATTCTATTCTTATCTGTTTGTTATTGTATCGTAACCAAGTTTTTCATTCCCAAGCCTCCCCTAAAATCCGCTATACAAACAAAAGCCCTGTGTGAGTCGTTTCAGAGAAAATCAAGGCAAAGAAGTTGAGTCCCACCCCCGGCTTTGTGGGGAGCAGAAAGAGCAGCTGCAGAGACAAACAAGATCAGAGTCTTAGGAGGAAGACCATCTCGGGGCTAGCTCTTACTGAACACAAGTCTTGAGAAGCACATTGAACTTCTTATGATTTCCCAGAAGTCTTGGGAAGCACATTGCACTGTTTAGATCCCAAACTAAAAGAACTGGGTTATAGATGGAATAATATGTAAATTATTAGTACAGTGGCTAACACACACACACACACACACACACACACACACACACACACACACACTATGTATACAGTTGAGCCTAATTATTCATGGTTCTATACTTGTGAATTCACATGTCATTAAAATTTATCTGTAGCCCCAAACAATTCTTATGACATTTTGCAGTCATTTGCAGACATGCACAGAGCAGCAAAAAATTTGACTCACCCAATACAGGCGTTCCAGCTGAGGCTGACCATGGCAACGCTCTGCCTTCTCGTTTTAGCTCTCGTAATATAAACATCTTTTGCAGTTTATTTAGTGCTACATTTTTCACATTTTTGTGCTTTCTTTTTTGGTGAGGCTGCTGTTTAAAATGGCCCCCCAAGTGCAATACTGAACTGTTGTTGAAAGTAGCTAAGTGAAGAAGGCACAGAGGCATGACACAGAAAATACCTGTTAAACAAGATTTGTACGGGTATTAGTGATAGTGCTGTTAATGAAGCAACAATATAGATTAACTAGGGTGTCTTTAAACAGAAACACTGCAATACAATTCTGACACAGACCACCCAGGATTAGTATCAGACTCCACAGGTTAAAGGGCACAGTCCCCAACAACACTGCCATTTCTTCAGATGCCAGCCACAAGTTTTGGGGGGCTCCAGGCCATCCGCACTTCTGACCAACTGGCTACAAATTCAGGGGTTCCAATGACCCCCTCAGATTCAATAATTCATTAGAATGACTCACAGAACTCTGCAGAGCGCTATGGTATGATTATAGTTCTATTATAAAGAAGAGACACAAAGGGCAAGGTCTAGATGAGAGTGTGTGGGAGAGGGAGAGGGAGAGGGAGAGGGAGAGGGGAGGGAACGGGGGAGAGAACGGGAGAGGGAGAGGGAGAGGGAGAGGGGAGGGAACGGGAGAGAGAGAGAGATTTACAGACCCTAATTGGAGTGGGTTAACAGAGACTAGGAGAACTAGAGATAAATGGAGGAATTTGCTGAAAAGGGACAAAGAGAATGGGGTGGTAGATGAAGGGGCAAAGAGGTGAAGTAGAATTTTTGGACTGGGCAGGATGTCCCTGATTCTTTGCCCATGGACAGAAGGTGGTATAGTAAAGGTGGAAATTTATTAAAGAACAAGTATAGACTCCCATGTGGGGAGGGGGAAAGAGTCCACAGCACAGACTACCACATGGGGAGGGGAAGAGTCCCATTGAGTTTCTTTGCTTATAGTTTCTTTGGCTTATAAAGGCTACAGATTCTTGTACCTTGCTATCCCCTCTGATCAGTCACTATTCCTTTGGACTGGTTACTATAGTAACTCCTGGGCTTAAAGGTTGAACCTCACATGGGACATGTGAGGTCTTCCCCCCTCCCCCTCCTTCCTTCTTGTTTTCCTATTTTGGGGGGCTTTTCTCTCTTCTTCTGGATGAAGGGCTTCCTTCCCTTTATTTTTTAAATATAGACCTTTCGCTGTTCCCAGCTTCTTTATTCTATGGAAATGTACCTGTTGCAGCTTTTCAGCTCCCCTATTCTATGAAAATACACCTTCTGCTGCTCTGTAGCCCTGTGTTTCTTCCATGGTCCCCTTAATTTTTAAAATTTCTAAAATTTACTAAAACCTGTGTTTCTCACCCCTAAAAGTTCCTGTTTCAGAGGAAGTCAGTTAAAAAGATGTTTAAGTAGGGCTGTTACAATATGGAATATCTCGCCTGTATATTGATGAAAATAGTACAGTAGGAGGAACAAATTCAAGTTTCAGGAGACACAATTGCATCAGTGATTTTTTTAAATATGTGAGAGTGTGTCAGATCTGAGGGCAGCAATAAAGAAGCTGACCTCAAAGAGAATCTGGCAACGTTCATCCATTCTAACAGTAGAGAAGAAAAGAATGTATGGGTCTAGGTCTAGGAAGTAGATTGGTTGATAAATGTGAGGGGGAAGTGATTGATATAAAATTTACTTTAACTGCTACCACTGTCTTAGGGGAAAAGTAAGATCATGGACTAAGAGCTGAGGGAGGCAGCGTGGTGATGGGCTGTCTGAAGAATGGAGAATTGATGTAGGATTGCCTTGACAGTATTGAGAGATCACTTGGAGTATGAAGTCACAATTTCAAGTGGGACCAGTTGGATGGCTGCACTGTATTTTTCTCTAACCATTTTTAACTCTAATGTACAGATATTGAGCTGGTGGAAACACTGAAGGTCATCGGTGTTGGGAATTTGCCAGGTGAATATGATGGGAGGAAACTGGGAGTGTGTAGCTGTGTGTTTGGGAGTGACCATAATGAAGGGTCTGGAATCCAAGTTCTGTAAGGATGAAAATGAGAATGTGAAGATGTTAGACAAGGCAAAGTTAGGATCAATGCACCCGAGTTCCTAGCGGAGCAAGGAAAAACAACAGTTGACCTACAAGTAGTAGAGAGAGGAAACAAAGTACAGGAGGCAGTCAGAGTGAGAGAGCAATTAGTCATGCCTAGGGTATGATCATAACAATGAGTGGTGGCCAAGTGGGGGTGAAAACAAAATCATACGAAATGGAGTGATCAGGGACTGAGTAATCACCAATAACTTCAAAAACTCCTGACTGTACTAGTAAGCAGGTGCCTTATTTACATCACAAGGCGCTGTGAATAGATGACTATAATAAGGAAGGAGAGCAGGTAATTGACAGGAGTTTGCTTTTGCTTTGTTTGGTTTAGGGAGGGAGGCAGGAATAACAATGTTTCTGGAAGTAGCTGCAGAACACCCATCACCTCTTGGCCTAAAGGGATTTAGGTATGGAGGGAAAACAATCACCACTTACCTTCAATATCCTCTCCTGAAAATATAGGGAATTGTGATACTTGAAGTTATTTATAGATTTTGTTATGTGGAGGTTCCTAATATGTTATCTGCTATGTATGGCTTAATTCAAAAGTATATAAATATCATACTCAAACAGTCAAATACGTGAGTCCTTTTGTAAAAGCAAGGTCTCTACAAAAGCTGTAACAAAAAAAAATAAACATTAAACAACCAGGAAAAGCTACATCACATATATTTGTGAATTTACTGAGCACATGTCTGATTAATCGTCCTACTTGATGGTACACAGAATTACCAGACCTGGAAACTAGAAATTAGAGATAAACCCACTATCTGCTTTGGATAAGTCCAGCATGCTAGATGCTCTCATTCTTTTTATATATATATTTTTAAAAAATTTTTGTTGTTAATCCTCACCTGAGGATATTTTTCCATTGATTTTTAGGGAATGTGGAAGAGAGAGGGAAAGACAAAGAGAAACATCGATGTGAGAGAAACACATCGACTGGTTGTCTCCTGCACAAGCCCCTGCAAGGGCCCGGCTGGAAAGGAGCCTGCAACCTAGGTCCATGCCCTTGACCGGAATCAAACCCAGGACCCTTCGGTCCGCAGGCTGAGGCTCTATCCACTGAGCCAAACCAGCTAGGGCTATATGTTCTCATTCTTAAAAGAAGACTTACTAATTTTATTTTTCCCAAGAAATATAAAACAATAGTATCCCCTCTGGAGAAAATGGAAGGGCAATGCATAGGAAAGGGAAATTATTAAGTAAACAGACAATCTTTCTAAGAATTTTCACCCTCACTAGTATATTATATACCAATAATAGAAACATATAGTAGGGAGAAAATTACAATTAATGAGTTAATGTGAAATTCTGATATGGGGAACTTAAATCCAACTAAACTGACAATAAAACAGTACATTCAAGTTTAAATAGCATTTTAAAATTAGTCTTTGTACCTAAAAATTGAGCCAAAACTACTAGTTCAGTGAAAAGGTGTTTTAATATCAATTGAAGTGGTATCTATCTATAACACATAATAGAAAGTACATGGCTTTGCATAATTTTTGTCATGGAAACATGTTTGTACACACTTGGAAAAAACATCAAATAACATTCAAGTTTAACAACCACTCCCCAGATTATAACATAGTAATATAATTGAAGATGGTAATACTGTGAAACTACCCAGAGTTCTACCTAGAGAAGGGAAGGGGTGGAAACATGGATGAATTTTTTTAAAAGATAAAGAATAAGATTTTTAAAATTTGCGTATGCTGCTGTCCTGCTGCCTGTTTTGATCAGCCGAATTAAATACCCACATTGTGTCCCTTGATCTGACATTGCTGCCTGATTAAATCATGACCGTGACAAGCCAAGACTGGTGCCTTATGCAAATCGGTCTGAGATTGGACATGTTGTTGACTGCATTGTGGCCTCCTTGCATCATGCCCTTCTTCAGTGTCCTCCCACACTGACTCTGCATTGGGCAATAGTAGTAGCAAAGTTGACTCAAACAAGGTTGAAACCTGTTTGCATGTTCAAGAGTCTTCTCTTGGACCTCTACTACCACTAGGGAAAATGTCTGGTCTAGCCTGCTGAGAAGATATGTTACATCACCCCAGCCACCCTAGACTAGCTCACAACCCCCTCCCCACACAGCAGACCTGCCAGATAATTGTAGAAACATGAGTAAGTCCAGCCAAGATCAGCAGAACAACCCAACTGACTTGCAGATCCACACACATTATAAAGAATGGTTGTTTAAGCCAGGAACATTTTGAGGTATTATGCAGCATTAATTGCTGACTGAGTGGTCAGGCTAGCCTTACTTACATTGTCCTCTCCGCCTCTGGCATAACCTAGATGAGTTAGGTTCAACTATAATAGGAAGTGGAAAATGGAAGCACCCTGACCGGTGTAGCTCAGTTGGTTGGGTCACCCTGTACACCAAAAGGTGGTGTGCTCATTTTCCAGTCAGGGTACATACCGAAGTTGCAGGTTCAGTTGGGGCTCATACAGGAGACAACTGATTGATGTTTCTCACTTCAATATTTCTTGCTCTCTCTCCCTCGCCTTCTCTCTAAATAAATAAACAAATAGATAGGTAGGTAGGTAAAATGGAGGTAATGCCCAGCTGGCGAGGCTCAGTGGTTGAGCATCGACCTATGAACCAGGTCATGATTCCATTCCCAGTCAGAGCACATGCCCAGGTTGCGGGCTCGATCCCTCGCAGGAGGTGTGCAAGAGGCAGCTATTCAATGATTCTCTCATCATTTGATGTTTCTCTCTCTCCCTCTCCCTTCCTTTCCAAAATAAATAAAAACATAAAATAATCTTTTTAAAAAGAAAAATGAACAAATATTTAATGTAAAAGTTAACATTCTCTTTCATTTCCAATGCAAATGCTTCTATTAACATCTTAATCATCTTTGAATCTGATTCTTATATATACCTAATATGAGAATATTTGAATGAATAAGTTATTTTTAAACTACGTTTGTTAGTATATAACTAAAGAAAAAAAGCTCCAATGCAAAACATTTTAATAGGTTGTCAAATATACAGTTATTAGAATTATCTAAATATCACTTATAAAAATTGGTATATCACATTAGATGATTCTATAAAATAAAATCACACATTGACAATAACCCCTGCAGTCCAAGAATACCCCCATCAATAGTACAAATTACAAATACATTAAGAGACATTTAAACCAAAAAGTAACTCTGACTAGACTAAATACATTCATTCATCAAGTACAATAAACTTAGCATAGTCACTAACAACACAAGTTTAGGTGCAATTTCACATGCTTTCACAAATCTTCCAGTACAGCTCCCAGAATAAAGTGTCTTTGTGCACGCCATTTTCATTTACATTTAGGTGCATCATACATCATCCTTAAGACTATTTCACTTCATAATTAAACTTGTTAATATATATTGTAAGAGAACACCAGGTTAAAATTTAGCCCCAATGATGACAAAGTTTAACAATTAAAAAAATTCTTGAGAGTATATTTTAATTTGTTTAATCGCATGAATACTATTTCCTCTTACTAGATGCTATCAAAAATAATTTAAACATTAACTCCTCAAAAATGGAAACTCCAACCTTCCTAAAATATTAACAAGCATTTTAAGTAACAATAAAATTATCCTGTTAGTCAAACAGTAAATTTCACATTCATTGCCAAATTTAAAATACCAGTGATTTGAAGATTGAGGCCTAAAACATTAGTACTAAATTATAAAATACAATGTAAAAAATGTGCAGTAAATTGCTTGTGAAAATATAATGGGATATTTCTCACAGTAATGTTAAAGCACTACTCTAAATGGACAGTCTACGTAAACGTACCTTTACCAACAAGCAAGAAAACTGAAAAATTAAGGCCTTTATATGCTATATATTACTATCTGAACTCAAAGCCAAATAGAGGTTACAATACTGCAAAGTACTATTTTCATCCTCTCTAACATTGTTAGTTGCTTCATCTCAACTCAATAATTATTACCTTATCTTTACACAAACTCAAATGCTAGTTAACTTTATCATCTTGAAATAAATATTTCTCTGTATCTCTATTTTAATTCAGTCCCCAACCCCACGCCATCTAGACAGAATGCTGGAAACAGGGCTTTGTCTGATTAGTTCACAACTGTATATTCAGGGGCTAAAAATGGTTAGCATACGGTAAATATCCAGTATTTTTGAATCTATGTAATAAAGCCTAAAGTGACGGTTGTGGCGGAATGACCAGAACCACCGGTCGCTATGATGAGCACTGACCACCAGGGGGCAGATGCTCAATGCAGGAGCTTCCCCCTGGTGGTCAGTGCACACTCACAGGGGGAGCACCGCTTAGCCAGAGGCTGGGCTCACGGCTGGCGAGCGCAGTGACGGTAGCAGGACCCTCTCCCACCTCCGTGACAGCGCTAAGGAGCATTGAGCCGAGCAGTAAGGAGCAGGGAGCAGGCAGGCAGTAAGGAGCAAGGGGTCCCGAACTGCGAGAGGGTGCAGGCCTGGCTGAGGGACACACCCCCTCCAGTGCACGCATTCCGTGCACCGGGCCTCTAGTGAACTAATAAGAAGCCTGACCTCCATGGGCAACTCTACTTGTTTTCCCAAAGCATTAATAGGCAATTTACCTCTTTGCACAACCAAACTAACAATTTTTTAAAAGAAACTGATATCTACGCTGTGATAACATAGAATGTAATGGAAAGACAACTGAAGCTACACATATATCAAATCAAGGTTAAAGGCACTGGATCAGAAAGATTATTACAAAGCATGGTAAATAATTTTTAAAGCAAATCAAGTTTTAAAGTATCAAATGTTGAACTGCTATGAGAAAATGGTACTAAAATAATGCTTTAAAATAGTTGACAAAATTTCTATAATTTCATACATAAAATTATTTCATTGTTTTACCATTTTCTTTCATCCTACGTGTGTTCTATATTCCAAATCCTAGAAACAAATGTTTTCAGTTGCATGAAACAAGAAAAATGCAACTGAATATTTGAAAATTAATTTTTTTCTTCAGTTATGTTTTAAATTTGATAGACATTATAGAGATATGAAGAACATCATCTTGAAAATCATAAAACAGTAAATTATACTGTCAAAATAAAATTTAAAAATTCTTACTCAGTTGAATAGTCTAAAGCCCCACAATAGCAAAATGTAGTGTAAAAGGCATAGTAAGTACAATCTTTCCATACACATAAAGAATAATGAATACTGAATTGAAAATACCACAAGCTCCATGTTAGAGGTATGTAATATACACATTTTCACAACTGTTTCTTGAAAAACTATTTAGGTAAAATATTTAGCATTTATCAATTTTTTATTTGAACCTATGCAACTTCCATCCATATTAAAATATCAATTAGTGTAAATACTTTCTTATAAAACTATTATACAATTTCAATTTTTATTAGAGAAATGTAATATTCACTCCCCATAACTTCTTAAAGTTCTTTTTATTAGTGCATTCCGTAAGAAATACACTAAAACCACTGTTTGTGTTTTCTAGTGGAAAAAAAGTGATAAATCTATTAATTCAAACTATATCCTTATTATGATTACTTCTTAAACATTTACATGTTTAAATATGCTTGGTGAATAGTGATCATTCTATTCCCGCAGTGGTAAATTTCAGCATAATGCTAAATGACTGGACTAGACAGTAAAATAATCACTTGTAGATTACATAAACAGATACTTATTCTGTTATATGTAAGCTTACTTATAAAGTAACATAAAACAAGCATTAGATAACAGTGATAAAAAAAATGTAAACAAACAAATGTTAATCCCTTCCCTGAAAAACAAAAGATAAAAGGGCTTCTTGTTTTATTAAAATAAACAAAATATTATCTATTTTATAAAAAAGGTAAGACACTGATTTTACAAAACTATATTTCCAAATATAGGTAAAGAAAATCTGGAATAGTTGACACACTTTATTGAGATAAAATGTGCAAAAAAATCTGATTAATACTTAAATGTATTAAATTCATTTTACATAGGCTGATACCATTCCCTACAAAAAAAAACTTCTTGTTTTGTTCAGATTCAAAATAGTGTCTAATTATCTGAACTTAAGATTTAATGAGCCACTATCCAAATAACAACAACAACAAAAAGTCTATATTGTAGGAAAAATCAAGTAAAACTAAAACATTTCTATTAGTTATTACTTGAAATTCATCCCCACAAAAAAAACCAAAAGCTAATACCCATTTAGGCAGCAGAGAAAAATATGAAGTGCCTATATAAAACTTACAAATAAAAAAATTAAAAACAATCAAATTTTGCTATAACAAAATGCATATGAATTTCAAAGTTATTCATGTTTAATAGATTTATTAAACTTAGAATTCACAGAGCATTTGGTACTTGGTTTGTGCTCAGATATTTTGCAAAGTGCCCTCAGAGGGGCTTGGGAAGGTGACATAAACATAAAATTGTGATACTTTCCTCCATACTAAAAAAAAAAATTGGATTTAAAAATTTAATTTATAATTCTTAGGAGAAATTGGGGTGGGGTGGGGTGTTGGGACACACTAACAATTCCCAGCTCTAAAACATTTTCCAAAGAATGTGGCAAAACTATTAACTACTTAGATGTGTTATTAGTGAATCAAAATGGAAGCAATGGGAGCATAAACATCTAACATATTTGCAAATTAATTTTAAAGTTTTCAATAATAACTGGTTATTTTTAAAAACGTAAATATGAAACAGATAATACAGACTCTAATTTATCCAGGAAAAATAGCATTATCCCCCATCTATAAAATTAAATCATAATTTCTCTCTTGAACATAATATAAAACTATTTTGAGTAACAATGAAACAGAAGCATGGGTTTAGATATGCACCACTCTCTATGATGTACTAATTTACACAGTATGTTTAATAACATAATATTGGATGTTGTCCTTCACTGCATATTAGAATTTTGAGAAACATCATTTTTAGCAACATAGATTTACTCTACTGTTTAACTAAATGGACACATAAAAATATATAAAATTTTTAAAAATTCAAGTTATTTTAAGGAGAAATAAGACCAAGTTTCAATTACCCACCTTTTTGAAGCTGCAGTTAGAGGAGAAGGCATAGAGTTTATAACACTTTTCACAATATAGTAAATATATATTCCAATTTGCCCATAAATGAAAGGTTTTAAAAGAAAAACATGTTTCTTCCAAGTAACTTGTCTCTTCTTGCCCTGGCAAGAATAATTATTAGTGCCCTTAATTTCAAGATTTTTGTTGTTGTTGTCTATTTCAATTACCTTTTTCATGAAGTATAAACATGTTGAAATATGAGTAATAAATAAAAATTAAAGGGAAAATCTGCTTTTGGAATAAAATAATTCAAAATCATTTCACTAAGAAGCACCTTTAGATATGCTGGTCTAAATTTTAATATAAAACCTAAACAGTACTTATTTCTGAAGTAGAATTTTCTCCAGTTTTAATAACTTCAAAAAGTAATACTAAGGACATCAACCTGTGCTTTCTAGATTTTTGAAAGTATTCTCATAATGTAAAGAGTTTAGATATGGCTCATTGTCACAGCTGGGTGGACAGAGATTTCATGATAAATTGGCTACAGAAAACTAAACTCTTAATGACTGAATGTTTTGCATTTTGCTTGAGCCAAACAGATGTTTAAATCATGTACCACCACATTCCCTGCTTAACATTCCAAAGTTTCTTTATTCTTCATAGTTTTCTAATGAACAAATAATTAGTTTTCCTGAGTAAGATTATAAAAAAGTTAACCCTTCTACCAAAAGTGTAAAGACAAATAAAATGCCGACTCACAATACAAATTGTTTACATAGCATTACAAGTGCAGAGATACTGACTGCTGCTCTTCACAATGATTGCCCCACCCCTTAAAAAGACTGCAGCAAAGGATTCAATTGTCCAAAATACTCTGAAGTACAGTAATTAAATTCTTCAGTCCATAAACATATCCCTCATCTATTGTGTTGCTAGGGAAAACATGAGCAAAATCTATCATTCGCACTTCTACTTCCGCAATCTCTTGGCAACCAGTGGGAAGATGGTAGAAAACTTTTTCCAGTTGGGAAAGTACATTTCCATTTAAATGTTCCTGTGACAAGCTTTTCCACCCATTGTCTTGCTCTATATTTTCAACTTTCAATGAAGTCTGACTGTGATGCTTTCTTGAATACATTTTTCTGTGACGAGCATACATCTTGGACAAGCTTTTGCCTACTGAAGCCTCTATTTTTCCATTTGTTGCGGAACTTAATACTCGAAAGTTATTATTATACTCCAGTATGTCTGTGTCCGAGAGTTGTCCTTTGGACAAAAACTTTTCTGCCAAAGTTCTGTCATTTGATTTTGTAGTAGTTGGATGAGATGAACCTTCATAAACAAACAGTAATGAACTTGCATAAAAGTTAAGCTGCTTCTGGCTTTCAAACCACTGCAGAATTCTCTCAATCTTCTGAATACTGGCAGCAACAGCATCTTTTCTTAAGCAGAATCCATTATGAAAAAACCTGGAAACTCCTAAAGAAAGGAAAATACAGTATCACTGTAATATATTATTACAGTTATAATGTAATTATGAAACAGCTACCACTTGGGGGAAGTAAATTCATCTTAGATATCATTTTTTCCCCATCATCCCTTTCAGTAAACTGAACTAGGAGGAATTCTAGTCAGACATAGAAACCTGGACTTCAAATTTAATTTCTGGTGAAGATGCTGGTAAAAATTTAAGTTACACTTATGTAAAGTGAAATATCATTTAAACAAAACTATTTATTACAGATAGACTGGTAGTTTAGTTCTCTCTACATATATTCTCTTAAGAAATATATTCCAAAATTTATTTCATTCGCTTTTTTGAGGGATTTTATAGAAAGATTACTTGTTTATCAGAACCACATGTAAGAGCTCATCTAAAACCTAGAGTCAAATCATAACCATTTTTAATGGTGTCAACAGCCTATTACCAAAATACCAAGTCATAACAAGCACTAAATTTTTTGTTCTCAATAATATTAATTAAATCAGTCTTTCCACAAGATAAACATTAGGGATCAGCACTATTCCAGTTTGAGTATATTATCCAAATTAAGACTTTTAAATGCTTTGACCTATGAGATTATCTATGCCTCTTAAAATTATTTATGCCTACTTTACCATATTTGGAAATTTATGGGTATGTACAATTTTATTTTTGCCTTTAAATAGTTGTTCCCCTACTCTGAGACAGAAATTGCTAAAAAAAATATATTCACATTAGCTTGGGAAATATTTTAATAAAGAACCAATCTGCATGCCCAGCCGCAGGGGCACAAGTGGCTAAGTGTCGACCTATGAACCAGGAGGTCACGGTTTGATTCCTGGCACAAGCCTGGGTTGCAGGCTCGATCCCCAGTGGAGGGTGTGCAGGAAGCAGCCAATCAATGATTCTCTCTCATCATTGATATTTCTATCTCTCTCTCTCCCTTCCTTTCTGAAATCAATAAAAATATATTTAATTTTTTTAAAAAAGAGCCAATCTGCATATTATCTTGCTATTGGCTGAGGCAAATACTAATTGTTACGATCACATGATGGATGCCTGTTTTTTACACATAAAATAAAAATTCTTCTTCAAACTCTTTATATTACACATAACCTGTTTCCCACCTTAGGCAGAGCTAAGAATAAACTTCCAATAGACTATTACTTCCAGAAATTTAGGCTATCATTGTTTTTATTTTGTCCATAAATATTTTACAAGTATATATATTAACAGACTTTAAACTACTCTTCATGCCACTTGTTCATTCATAATGTAGGTCTAGAATATACACAGCTCAACTATAAAAGAGAAATTTAAATAGAAAATGACATGCTACAACACACACTTTAAAGTCTCTTATGTAACAAGCAGTTTTAACATACTAAGATCTATATACTACGATTTTTAAATGTGTTTTTATTGATTTCAGAGAGAGGAAGGGAGAAGGGGAGAAGGAGAGAAACATTGATGTGAGAGAGAAACATCGATTGGTTGCCTCCCTCACACACCCTAATCAACCAGAGACCAAACCTGGACATGTGTCCTGACTAGGAATCGAACCATCAACATGGGATGATGCTTAACCAACTGATGCTGAGTCACACCAGCCAGGACTATATACTATGAATTTAAAGACAACCTCTAGTTCCAGTACTTGGACTAGATGGTTGGTTCACAGATGTTCATTTTTATTTAAGTATAGCAAGTAAGCAAATAAATAAATAAATAAATAAATAAATAAATAAATAGGTAAGATACACCTAAGGTTTTGGTATATGATGAACCAGAGATTACGTGTGAATGTAAATTTCATTTTTAAAAAAGTTTATTGTGAATTGAATCATTATTCCAAGAGAAAATTGAAATCACTTTAGAATTATTTTGATATTTATGCAGTAATAAAAGCAATGAAATCTGGTTGTCCAATCCTTACCTTCCTTTAGAGTTTCTTTTGTTAAGCTTCTTCCATAGTGCTGGTTTTGTGTCTCATAGCTATCAGAATGAACATGATAAACCTGTCAGAAAAAGCAGAGTGGAATTTATCACAGCAGTGGCTAAAGGTGGAAAGATCTATTCATATGAGTCATCCTAATGAATTGAAGGGGGAAAAAATCACGTCGTCATATCAATAGATTCTAAAAAGGCATTTAATAAATTTACACCCACTATCGATGAAAACTCTTTAAACAGATAGATGAATATTTCCAATACGAAAAATTATCTACCTCAATCCACCAAAGGTCAGTGTCAACTTAAGTTGAAAGTGGAAATAAAAAAAAAAAAAGCACCTGTCCTAAAATATAAGAAGCTTCCAAAAAATGTGTTCTACTACAATGTCTTTTTGCATCACTACTATCTAATGTTCTATAGCCTCTAGCAAATGCAAATAAGACAAGAGAAAGAAATTAGAGGAATAATAATTTGGGAAGGAAGAGATAAAATATTACTCTTTATAGGTAATGGACATATACTGAAAAATCAACTGAAAAACTAATTAAAACTTGAAATGGTGACTGAGTACAAATTAGTAAGCAGGAAATGAGCTTTGATATACACAAATAACTGGTTAGAAACATAATGGAATACTCCATTTACAAATGCAACATAAGAGAAATAAACTAAATAAAGGTACAATCTATATAAAGACATTTTTAACAAATTCCTAAGACATACACACAAACACATACCCATGGTCTCAGAGAGGGAGACTCAATATAAAAGATATCAATTCTTGTACCCCTATGTTCACTGTAGCATTACTTATAATAGCTAAGATTTGGAAGCAGGCCAAGTGGCCATCAATGGATGAGAGAATAAAAAAGCTGTGGTACATTTACACAATAAAATACTACTCAGCCATAAAAAAGGAAGGAAATCTTACCCTTGTGACATCATGGATTGACCTGGAGAGCATTATGCTAAGTGAAATAAGTCAGTCAGAGAAAGACAAATACCATATGATTTCACTCATATGTGGAATCTAATGAACAAAATAAACAACAAAATAAAAACAGACTCATAGAAAACAGAACAGCTATCAGAGGGGAGGTGGGTTGTGGGGCTGAGTGATAAAGGTGAAAGGATAAAGCAAAAAAAAACCCCAAAACCCTCAGACACAGACAACAGCACGGTAATTATCAGAAGAAAGGACAGTGAGGGAAGGTGGGAGAGGTATAAATAGTAATGGAAGGAGACTTGACTTGGGGAACACACAATACAATATACAGATGATATATTATAGAACTGTACATCCGAAACCTATAATTTTGTTAACCAACTAGAGGCCCGGTGCACAAAACTCATGTACAGGTGGGGTCCCTAGGCCTGGCTAGCAATCAGGGCCGATTGGGGCCAGGCTGATCAGGGCCAGGCCGATTGGGGCCTGAAGGCCCTGGCGGGGTTGGGAGAGGAGGTGACAGGTGTGGGAGGAATGGACACCGGACGCCAACACTGCTTTTGGCGCCCCGCCACTGTGTGGTTCCCCGCCTCTCCCCCTCCTCCTTCTCTCACTGCTGCACCATCACTGGGGCCTGCCGGCTGTGGGAGGTTGACCACCAGCCCCACCACCACCACCCACCCCAGTTCCCCGTTTAAGCCCGGGGCCCGGGGGGAGGGACTGTGGGAGGTTGGCCAGCCAGGGAGGTTTGCTGTGGAAGCACACTGACCACCAGGGGACAGCTCCTGCGTTGAGTGTCTGCCCTCTGGTGGTCAGTGCACGTCATAGCAACTGGTTGTTCCAGCCACTCAGTCGTATCGGTCGCTTAGGCTTTTATATATATAGATGTTACCCCAATAAATTCAATAAAAAAATAAAAAAATTTAAAGATATCAATTCTACTTAAATTAATCCACAACTAAAATGAAATAATAGTAAAACACCAACAATTTTTATAACCATATAAGCCAATCTAAAGTTCATATAGAAAATGACATATCCCAGGAGGGCCAAATCATGCAATGCCTTTTTTACTTATCGTGTATATGTACCCTAAAGCAATGGAATCCCACTGAAGAGTTTTTAGTAGGAGAATGCCATGATTGTTTTACAATGTCTGGAAAACAAATTGAAAGAAAGAAAAACTGAACTTGAGAGATCAGTTAAGAGACTAGGTTCTGTAAAAGGATAATGGTGATAATGGGATTTGAGATGCTGGGGAATTAAGATCAATAGGATTGACGAATGGCTCTGAGAGGTAATGGTGACTACTAGGTTTCCAGTGTGTAAAACTAGCATGTGTAAAACTAGTGCTGCCATTTATGAGGTAAGGAATAATCTCAGTATTTGTTGAGATTTCTTGTGGTTGGTTGCGAGATGAGTGTAGTGCTTTTTTATATATTAGTTCTAGATGTTTTTAAGTCATCCTAGTAAAATGTCTGGTAAGGTTCTAGCTATCCATATTAGGAGATCAAAGAAAAAGCTGAGGCTACAGATATGCCTTTGGGAGTATCAGTGTAAGTGAAACTGATCCAATAAGAACAAAGGACACTGCTTAGGAAGAAACAGAAAATAAAGACAGTAAAATGGAACAGAGTGGAATGCCTCAACACCTAAAGAATAAACAGGGGGGAAAAATTAGCTGGCAAAGAAAACTGCAAAGTAGCCTTTGAAAACACCAGGACAGGGTGTAATATCAAGGACACAAAAAGGAATGTTTCCAGGAAAACGTAGTCAGCCTTGAAGGCTGCTTTTCAAAGTGCAGTAAGGTTAGTAATGAAAATGGCATTTAGATTTAGTGACATGAAGATGTCATTAGGGACCTTAGTGAAAGCTGATCTGGTGGCACGGTAGAGCAAATGCCAGATTGGAGGCTGAAAAATACTAAGTGGGAAGTAAGGCAATGGAAATAACTATTTTGATTGTGAAGGGGAGGCAAGTTAAACCCACTGGTGGACAGCAGAGCAAGGTAAAGGTAGGTTTTGATGATGTTGTTTTTTAAAAATTGAGAGTGATCTGAACATATATAAAACAAAAGGAAGAGTGTCAGGAAAGAGACAGAAGTTGAAGATATAAGACAAGAAAGAATCAATAGTATTAGATTCCTAAAGAGGTGGGAGGGAATTAGATCCAGAGGGCATAGTGAAGGGCTGTCCTTAGGACAGAAAATTCATCAATGTGAGAGAAAGAAATAAAGGGGAAATGAAAGCACTTGTAGGTTAGGTATGCACATCTGTTGGCAGGAAAGTAAAGGAAATCCTATCTAATGGCTTTAATTTTTTTCTGAAACAGAAGGCAAGGTCCTCTGAAAAAAGTGAAAAGGAAAGTGGGAGGGTAAAATTTGAAAACAGCGGATGTTTAAATAGTTGCTCCTGTGGGATGTTTATTTCTTGTTTGTTTTAACATTATGCCATTAATCCTTTTTCCTTTTCATGTATACCTGAAAGGGCGAGGGCTACGCCCTCCATCTTGCCCCGGATCCTCCATTTTTGGGCAGCAGCCATTAGCCATGTGCTCAGCAAGGAGCTTCTTCCCAGAAGCCCAAGCCTCTGCTAGCCACACCTAGGATTTCTTTAAACTAACCAATGATAATCAAGGGAAGTGCGCGCCATAGACACGACCACATCCTGTGTAACAAGACACCGACTTGCGCCTGGCCAATCGGCAGGGCCCACAGTCCTCTCTCTTCCCCTTACTCCAACCCCCCTATAAAACCCCTCTCCCCACAGAGCTCTCTCTCTCTCTCTCTTTGCCTCCTGCCTCTGCGTCGGCGAGTGTGGTGGACGGGGAGCTCGAGCTAGCTCGAATAAAGACTCTTCTGCTTTTGCATCGGACTCGGCTGGCTCCCTGGTGGTCCTTTGGGGATCCTGAAATTTGGGCATAACATACCCACATTTAATTATCGTTTTCTAAATGAAACAACTGCATCAACAATTCCTTTGATCAGAATACCAAATTCAACTGTGCTGTTATAATTATCACATTAACAATCCATCTATAATGCTTCCTATTTATTAACTCTCCTATTTAAAACTCAAAAGATCCATATATCATCTTTTATGATGAATTTCAAAACTACGCCATTATGTTTATATAGGTAGCAATCAATCATTTATCAAACTTAAACTTCACACTTCTAACCTCTATTTCCAGAGCCCTTGTAGCTCCCACTCTTGCCTTTTAGGATTGTGGCACATGAAGAAGCTCCAACTAGCCTCCTGGAGGATGAGAAACTGTGGGAAACCACTTATTGTCTTCACTAGCAGAGAGGTGTAGACAGAGAACCCAGAAGGCTGGTGACCTTTGAAGCCCTAGCAAAGGTCAGAGCTGTGCACCACCTCTGTTAATCCAGATAATGGTAGCTGAAGCAACCTCCCCACCTTTACTCATGTAAATCCTTATTGATAAGATAGTCTGTGTGTTACTGGAACTTGCCTGCCTAAGGGCTATACTATGGGTGGATCCCAAACCAATACAAGGTTGGTGCGGCCTGAGCATCAATGGAAGTCCTTCCTCTTGAGTTGGACTTACCCGCCTGGCCCCCCAATATTTCCAAAGTATCTCTTGTCTCTTCTCTTTCATTTGTGTGCGGCTCCTCTTCCAGATCCTGAACCCTGAACCACGCGGGACGTGGAGGGAAACATTTACCACAAGAAACCACATGGAAAAAGGCCCATCCGAAAGTTAGAATAAGCTCCACCACATAAGTGAGGTCATTGTAGACCACCTAGCCCCAGCAGAACCATCAGATGAGTGCGGCCACACAAGGGACCCTGGGTGAGATCAGTAGAACTGTCTACTTGAGGCCAGCTCAAATTGCCAACCCACAGAATCATGAGCAAATCAAAACAACTGTTTTTAAACCACAGTGACCTGATTTTAGTTTCCCTTTTCCATTTAAAAAATAGAGAAAAATTACTGAATATATAAACATAGTACTTTCCTCATGGCAAAATCATAAACAATATAACATTAACTTACCACGTCATTTATATTACAGCTAAACTTAAAGCCTCTTTAAAACAAAATTACCAGAGTTGGACTCTTGAGGTTCATCCATTTATTTATTAATCACATACTATGTGTCATAATCATTCCAGACACTGACCATATATCAGTGAACAAAAAATAAAAATATCTGCTCACATTGGGGAGTTGCAGACAACCAAATTTCAAAATATATCATCTTATATATTAGTATTATGATGACATCTATAATTTTCAAGAAAAGAACATGTAAAGAAAAATATGTGTATTATACTAATAATCACTCTTACCCTCATGCCAAGCACCAAGAACCCAATCTCTTCCATTAATGGGTACTTGCTGACCTGTTGCTGAATCTTCTCAGATGAGGCAAAAGGATCATAGCTTTTTCGCCCTATCTTTACATCCATTATACAGGGCTTATTAAATTTATGGGTCACATCTTCCAGTTTTAGGTATAAATCTGTTATGAAAGAAAAACTTTAATTAGTGATAAGCAAACATATTACCACTCAAATAACTTCCAGGAGAAACAAAATGAGGAAAACTTAAAACTGAGAAAAAAAGTTAAAACAACTCCAGAGTCAACAATTAGTATAAATATCACAGAGAAACACTTGCAGGAGGGTGATTAAATAATATTCAACCATTAGTAAAAGGTATGAAGTACTAGATGTAAGGTTTCCAAGGACATTAAAAAGGCACAATGAGAGCCCTGGCCAGTGTGGCTCAATTGGTTAGTTGAGTGTCGTCCCTTCAGGGCACATGCCCAGATTTTGTGCTCAATCCCCAGTAGGGGGCGTGCAGGAGGCAGCCAACAGATGTTTCTCTCTCATGGATTACCGAAGAATTTCTATAAATATTTACACGTATTTATTAGAAAGTCTGAGGACTATAAAGGAAATAGTTGTGGAGACAATAAAACCCCTTCTAAAGAATCTTTTAAACTGAGTACTCAATCACAGTATCTAGATATCCAATTTAACACCATCCTCAACAACCTTTAGAAGTCACATTCTTGAGGAATAATCCTATATAATAAAGAACTAATATGCAAATGGTCATCACACCCTCCAGCCAGGGGACCTGAGGCCGTGCCCCCCGCCCTGTGGGGCTTGAAGGGGGTGGGGCCGGCCGGGTCTGGGTCTCACGTGATTTTGAGGCACGCGCTGGTGGACGGGGACTTGACTCTGGGTCTCGCGGCACGCCCCAGGCTCTGACAGGAGGGAGATATTTCATATACATTTTACTAATTTTCTTTCATCTCTGACACTTCTATTATAGAGAAAAGGCAAAGAGCAATATTAAAATATTTCCTCTAATTAATTCCCTTTTAATGTGCATGAATTTTGTGCACCAGGCCACTAGTGATTAAATAATGTTCTAAGTTAAACATTAATCAGTAGCAAAATTCATTGAAATCTAGGTATCTTACATTACAATGGAAATCTCTATAATCACAATGACTTGTGAAATAATAATTTAAGCAACATGCTGATCTGAATCAGAAACATATACATTTGGGACTAATAGACAAGGAAGGAAGGAAGGGGGGGACAAAAAGGGAGGAGAGGGAAAAGAGCCTAGGCTCACTTTTCCCCACTCCCACACAACTGAAATATAGGCAAATACTAAATACCCAGGGGAACCGCTGATTTAGTATTACCTAACTAAGGATACTCACAGGAGAATACTATGATTCCCTATTGATGAAACTTGATACACAGTCCATAAGTCAAAGGAAGACAAAGAACTAAGGAAAAGAATAAGCTCAAGCTGGAGCCCCCTTCTTTCCTGTTCTCAAAATGTAGTCTAAGTACTATCTACATTAAAAAAGCTTGTCGCTTTTAAAAAATACACATTTTTTTTTATTGGTTTCAGAGAGGAAGGGAGAGGGAGAGAGAGAGAGATAGAAACATCAATGATGAGAGAGAATCATTGATCGGCTGCCTCCTGCACGCCCCCCATTGGGGATCAAGCCCGCAACCAGGGCATGTGCCCTTGACCGGAATCGAACCTGGGACCCTTCAGTCCACAGGCCGACACTCTATCCACTGAGCCAAACCAGCCAGGGCAAGCTTGTCGCTTTTAACAAGCATATCACTGAACTCCAACATAAACCTTCATAATCAAAATGTCTGGGCGTTTAGCCTATTAATATGCATTTTAATAAGCCCATGGTTATTCTTAAACTCAGTCAAGTTTCAAACTCTTACCCCATTCACCAACCTTCTTCAATAGTTACACAGTCAAGCTGCTTGTTTTTTTTGTTGTTTTTTTTTTGTTTTTTCAAATATATTTTATTGATTTTTCACAGAGAGGAAGGGAGAGAGACAGAGAGTCAGAAACATCGATGAGAGAGAAACATCGATCAGCTGCCTCCTGCACATCCCCCACTGGAGATGTGTCCGCAACCCAGGTACATGCCCTTGACCGGAATCGAACCCGGGACCCCTCAGTCCGCAGGCCGACGCTCTATCCATTGAGCCAAACCGGTTCTGGCCAAGCTGCTTGTTTAATTAAATTCTGTCTGCTCAAAGGCCCAGAAGTGGCAAATACTGCTTCAAGTATTAACTAATATTAAGAGAGAGAAATGTTGTGCCCTTACATAGATCAGTTTGTCCTCTATAAAACTTACTGGTATTTTTTTAAATATTGCAATTTAAAGCCCTGAAGTGTGGGATGAGACAGGGATATGAGACAGGGAGGAAGTTATGCAAGGAAAATATATTTCCTGATGTTTTTTCCTATTCAAAATGAGAAAAAAAAAATTGCCCAGAAATTACAAAAAAGCAAACATCTGTAAATTAATACAGTATTAAGTACTAGTATATATATTTTCATTCAATTATAACAGACTGATCATTAATTTGTATATACCATTTAAGAAACTGGTTATGAAGAGCAAAAGTATTAATAAGTTTCTTTAATGAAGTAGAGAATTATTAGAAAAAAAATCACACATGTATTCAGTTTTTATAATACTAGGCTCACTTTTATATAAACCTTTTATAAAACTACTCTCCTGAATTAAGAATAAAAGTTTTGCCCTGATCGGTTTGGCTTAGTGGATAGAGCGTCGGCCTGGGGACTGAAAGGTCCCAAGTTCGATTCCGGTCAAGGGCATGTACCTTGGTTGCGAGCACATCCCCAGTGGGGGGGTGTGCGGGAGGCAGCTGATTGGTGTTTCTCTCTCATCGATGTTTCTAACTCTCTATCCCTCTCCCTTCCTCTCTGTAAAAAATCAATAAAATTAAAAAAAGAATAAAAGTTTTTACCTAAAAACTTACCATTTGGTGCAGTGGGAGGTGACCAGATGCCGTAATATTTTGGCAAATATTTTCGTAGCTCTAAAAGAACACCATCAGTACAATCAGCAGCATAAACCTGAAAGAGAGAAATAGAACTTGCATATTAGTTTCTTATACTGTTTTACAAGTGCCCTACACTTTTCTCAAATAAAATAATACTGTTTATCATAATATATCTAAAATTTTGAATAAGCAAAAAAAAAGAGTACACTGTGTTTCCAATGAAAAATTATGTATTGTTTAGGTTATCTAATTCTAGCCTTTCACTGTCCTTGAACTATTTTACAACAAAATAAGCTGTAGATAACTCTTAGCAGATGCAAAATAATTCTTACAAATAAATTCTGGCCAGGGAAGGTTCTCAGAACTTTCATGGAAGGTGGGAGTTTAGTGAACAATCCTAAATTCATCTCAACTTCCCTTTATTTCATATAAATGTGTGCTTCTTTGACTTTTTTTTGAACCAGTTTTAACATCTGCCTAGTTCCCTCATTAAATAATAAGTTTAACAAAATCTTTAACACGTACATATTTGATATCTGTAAGGAAGTTGTGGTTTTACCTTTTTTTAAAAAATATCCTTTACCTCAACGTAATTCTAATCATTGCTCACTTAATTTGTTGATTTATAAGCAGTAATAATTCTAGAAAATATTAGACATGTCTAGATGTTGGGGAGCATGAGACTTGGTTGGAAAGTCTGTAAGGAGGACATGCTGATAAAAGGGAAGTGTGTGGAATTCTGACTTAGGGGAGACAAGGGAGTGTCGAAGGCAGTGCCCCTAATTATTCCTTGACCTGTCCAAACAAGCCTGTGCTTATGCAGACCCCCAGCTGAAAAGCCAGGCCGCCTCTATTGCCAGCCTCGTTAGGCCTTTATTGGAATTTTTATCTTTAGATACAATCAGTAGGGCGAGTAATCTTGGGAGGACACATGTTTACATGGTACTCTAGGCCAGGGCATCCAGGGATTAAGCATAACTCCAATAAACATCCGGGGGTCTGCATGTGCACAACTGACCTTTAAACTGAGGGCTGATGTTTAACTGGAAGGCTGCTTTCTCCTTCCACAGCCTCCCACGCCCCTCACCCTTATCTTTTTCGCCAAGCTGTCTCTGCCTCTCCTTAGTAGCTGAGCATCTTTGGGAACATTTAAGGGAATATGAGCACAATGCAAAGTGTTTTTACAAGTATGTTGTGGTGTACACACTCTCTAAGTACTTTTTTTGTTGTTGATGAGGCAACTATTTGTAAAACATTCAAAATAATTCCACAGTTCTCAAGCAGTAGTCTAATCCCTTTCTCACTTTTAGTAGGTAATTTTTCAGCTTAATCCACGTTGTCCTCTCCATAGAGGAGGGAAAGAGATAAGGGTCTGCTTTACTGAGAGCCAAACAGAGCTCAGAGAAAAACTCCACTATGGTTAAAAATATGCCCCTTGCCCTAACTGGTTTGGCTCAGTGGATAGAGCCTCGGCCTGCGGGCTGAAGGGTCCCAGGTTCGATTCAGGTCAGGGGCATGTACCTTGGTTGCAGGCACATCCCCACTAGGGGGTGTACAGGAGGCAGCTGTTTGATGTTCCTCTCTCATCGATGTTTCTAACTCTCTATCCCTCTCCCTTCCTCTCTGTAAAAAATCAATAAAATACTTTTTTTTTAAATGCCTCTTTCCAGGAACAAAGAAAAGAATAAAAGGGAAAAAGAAGGATGGAAAATGCCTGGCCAGTGTTGGCTCAGTGGATGACCATCAAACCATGCACCAAGAGGACGCTGGTTCGATTCCTGGTCAAGGGCACATACTGGGGTTGCAGGTTCAATCCCCCACTCCCGTACAGGCACATGTGTCTCTCACATCTCTCTCTCTCTCTCTCTCTCTCTCTCTCCCCCTCCCTTCCCTCTCTCTCTAAAAATCAACAGGAAAAGATATCCTCGGATGAGTATTAAAAAAAGAAGAAGGATGGAAAGGAGAAAGGAAGAAAGAGAAACAGAGACAGGCATTCCCAGCAGGTGTGGCTCAGTGATTGAGCATCGACCTATGAACCAGGAGGTCACAGTTCGATTCCCACGATTCCCAATCAGGGCACTTGCCTGGACTTCAGGCTCGATCCCCAGGAGGGGGTGTACAGGAAGTAGCCAATGGATGACTCTCTCTCATTATTAATGTTTCTCTCTCCCTCTCCCTTTTTCTCTGATACACACACACACACACACACACACACACGAAACGAGATAGGCAAAAGGCTCTGATAAATTTATAGGTAAGTTCTATCAAGCCTTTAAGGAACAAAATCTTTTATGTGAAAAATTCTTCCACAAAATACAATAAGAAATGCTCCTCAACTCATTTTATCAAGCTAAAAGAATTTGATATCAACCAAAGATAAAATTTAAAGAAAATAATAATTCAATCTCATTTATGAGCATGGCTGGAAAAAATCTGAAATAAAACACTAGCAAACAATATTCGGTAATTCATATTATTAAAAATAAAAAAGACATTCTAGTAGGTTTCATTTCAAAAAATGAAAGGTGATATAGTATTAGATAGCTATAACGGCATTTATGACATTAGTAGATTAAAGGAGGAAACTCATGCTAATTTCAATAGATACAGAAAAGGTAGTTCAAAAATATTCAATACCTATTCATATCATACTTTAAATTGTTTCCTGAAATAAAAATGGAAAGGATGCTATATATTTTCCCTTTCCACCTCCACAATTTTCTTCCCAAGAAGCTGACCTGAACCAACTGCATCAGTGGGATCCCTTGCCCTCTGGTCATTCTCTTACTAGTGGGAGACAGTTGAGGTTGGATTATTTACTTCTCTAGTTCCCTCCTTATCAGTTCATACCTTCTCATAAAGTTACCTTCCCTGGGTTCCAGTAACCACTCCCTCTCCTTACCCTTAGAGGCCCAGGGATGGTATAGCATTATCTTAACTCTGACCACGCCTAGGTAAACAATCCCTTTATTAAACTGACAGAATACATAATTTATCTCTTGTCAGAACCTTGACTCTCACAAAAGGCAATTTCCTTAACCTAGGAAGAAGTATCTACCAAAACTTTAGAAAGAAGACATATTTTAACAGGGAAATGTTAAAAGCACTTTTGTTATATGAGAGGAAGATACCCCCATCATTGCTTCTATTGAGCCCTGAAATGGAAGTCCTTGACAGAAGTATATGGATTCAAAAAGGACAAACAAAACTTCCAATCACAAAATATATAATTATCTATATAGAAAACAATTAAAATTGTTAGGGAATCTCAGATAAATATGAGTTAAAAAGAATTCAGCAAGATTACTAGACAAAGAACACTAGATAAATATCTATTTTATTCTTATATATTAGCAATCATTGGAACACTTAATTCAAGAACTACCGTTTACAACTGAAACAAAAAATAAGGTACCTAGAATAAATCCAACAAATTACGTACAAGACTTTTACAGAGTAAATATAAAATACTTTCTTCAAAAAAGAGACATTATGTAACAGCTAACAACATATATCCTAGAGCTTAGACTGCCTACATTCAAATCCTGGGACCACCATTTACTTTAGCATGATCATGATCAAATTATTTAAACTAATCATGCCTTAATGTACACATGTATAAAATGAAGCTAAGAATACTTATCTCATAGGTAGTTGTGAGGTTTAAATGAGTTAATAATGGTAAAGCATGTATAACAGTACTTGTTTTTTAACTTTAGCTTGTATCTTTTTACTTGTACCTAAACTTAAGAGCTAACATCATAGCATTTAGAAGAAAATGTAACTTTAGATATGACACCAAAAGCACGAGACAAAAAAAAGAAAAAAGATACGCTGAATTTCAATATTTAAAAATTTTAAGCTTCGAAGAATACTATGAAAAAAGTGAAAAGACAACCCAAAGAATGGGAGAATATATTTGTAAATCATATATCTGACAAGGGACTTGTATCTAGAATATGTAAAGAATTTCTATTTATAATAATAAACGCATAATATGCTAATTAGACTGGACAGCCAAACAACCTTCCGGTCGAAGCGGGGGCTGCAAGGGCCAAGCCCCTTGCACGAATTTTGCACATCGGGGCCTCTAGTGACTAAATAAAAGACATCCCAATGAAGAAATGAACAAAGGATCTAAACAGACATTACTCCAGAGAGGATTTAGACATGGTCAGTAAGCACATGAAAAAATGACCAACATCATTAGCCATTAAGGAAATGCAATTAAAATATACCACAATGAGGTAACAACACATCACACTCACTTGGATGGCCCTTAAGAAAGAAAACTAAGAAGTGCTGGTGAGGATGTAGAGAAATTAGAACCCTCATACATTGCTATGGAAATGTCAAATGGTGCAGCCACTTTGTTAAACATTTGACAGTTCCTCAAAAAGCTAAATGTAGAATTATCATATGACCCAGCAATTCCAGTCTTAGATATATACCAAAAAAAAATTGGAAACAGGTACTCAAACATATATTTGTACATGAATGTTCATAGGAGCTCTACTTACAAAGGCCAAAACGTAGAAACAGCCCAAAGGTACATCAATGGATAAATGACACCAAAAGCACAAAATGTGGTAAGTGTAACGGAATATTACTCAGCCATAAAAAGGAACAAAGTACTAATGCACACTATAATATAGGCGCACTTTAAAAATATGAGACCAAAAAGAAACTGGACACAAAAGGTCACCTATTGTATAAACAGACTGGTGGTTGCCAGGGATTGGGAGGAGGGAGGAACAAAGCATCATGCCTTCCGAGTTACAGGGTTTTCTTTAGGTGATGAAAATGTTTTGTAACTAGACAGAGGTGGTGCTCCTAGTCATATGGTTCATTAGATGTTAAGTCTGTCCCTTACCACCCTGCTTTGGAGATTTACAGTGCACATCAGCACTAGGCTAAGAAATCCTATCGTGAAAACATTTAAACTCAGCATTTCTGAGAAATATAAACAGTCTCTCAGGCGTTTTTCAAAATGTAGGTCACAACCCATTAATAAAAATCAATTTAGTGGATCGGAATAGAAAATACTAAGCTGCATCAGTAAAGGTAAGCGTTATATTTCATTAAGCTTTTGTTACAGTCACACACACATTACACTAAGACATGCTATCAAATATATTTCTTACTAAGTCACCACCAGAAAACTGAAAACCACTATGAATACAACAAACAAATCTTACCTCACTTACCATATTATAGAATTCTAACTCTCTTGGGCCCCTTGGAGGTGGCTGTAGCTGTTTCAAAACTGTGCCATCTGGATGTTGCAAGATACCTATAGAACAAAAATCAGATACTATATTTTTTAATGCTTTAGTAATAGTGTATCTTGCATCCTAGAATAGATTTAGATTTGTTCCTGAAGTTAGAGATAAACGACTTTCATAAATTTAAGGGTTTCCTTTTACTTATTTCAGAAATTTTAACATTCAACCAACATGTTTCAGTGCTTGTTCTATGCAAAGCACCAGAACACAAATTCTAAATAGCTTGGTTTTATTGTCTCCACAACTATTCCTTTATAGCTCCTTCAGACTTTCCGGGAGATGTTAATTTATAGTTAAACAAGAAGCAAGTTAAAAGCAGTAGCAAAAATCGATCTCACTTTTATAGAGAAAAAAATGTTAACGGTGGACCAATATGAATCTTCTACTTTGTAATTTCTTATAAGTTTCTCTCATCTGTTATAAGAAAGCACATTTTTTTTTCTTGATTCAGATGTACTGTGTACAGTTGCAAAGATAGAATGAGGGCATCTAGCCAACGGGAAAGTGGGGCACCAAGTCAGAAGCAGGAAGGGGCACCTTTTTGTAATCAGCCCACTCAAAGAAGGAGCCTTTTTCTAAAGTCATGTCCTAGCACTGGCCCTGTCCCTATACCATGAAGACTCATTCCCAAAAGTATGTTAAAATCTTAAATTTTCATATATTGAGTTTTCACGAAATCATGTTAGTTAGAACACAATAACAAGTCCAAATAAATCTATTTAAAACTTTGATAAAGTATGCCACTTAGTTTCTATTGCTGTTGCCAAGTGTCAGGAATTTTTAATCATAATAAAAATGCAAAAATTAATCAAAAGAAGCAGAGAGTCTCAATTTAAGATTGCAGTAATTAAGTTGTTTTAATACCTAGATATAGACTAGGTAAATATAAACCATGTGGATAACATTGGTTGGTAAGCAGTCAAAGGACCTGGAGACTTTAAGAAATAGTCTAATAATAACTAAAAATTAGTGAAGAGAAAGTCTAATTCTGAAGGTTAGGATATGTAGAACAAGACCTTCACTCCCATGGTTAAGAGACATTTTCTATGAGCCAATGAAGAGTGAAAGATAAAAAGAAACCTTGATGAACTCAATTCCAGAAGGTGGCGAACATGGAGCATTCAGAAATGAGGAGAGAACCATGGCAGCTTCTCTTCCTTGGGACAGGCACCTAGTCTACATACAGGTGCACCTGCCATTAAACACATTTTGACAGGCAAGCAAAAATCAGCTTGAGTGTGCACAACAATGTGGTAGCAGGATGGATTAGAGACAATAGTTCTAACGGATTGCTTGGTCCAGCAATTCTCCCACACTACTCACTCTGCAACATACCCCATCTAATTTTTCAGAAAAAGTAGCCATGTAAGAGAATATGGTAATCCCTGGCATTCGCCCTGTGAATGAATTCCAGAATCCAAAAATAAACCAACAGTATTTTAAACTGCAGACAAATCCCTCCCACCTGAAAAAGTATCAAGATTTAAAAGGGGAGGAGGGGGGGAGGCGAGACTGAGTCAATAACAGAAATACTAAATCTAAGACTGTAGCCCAGCATCAGCTTAACTAAATTCTAGGAAGAATATGGCTTATCAGCCTCTTACCTTATCAGAGGAAAGGACTTATACTCTTTGTGGGGAAAAAAATTCCCTGCTGTTCTTTAAATAAAATGTGAATAAATCCAATAAAAAAATCAATAAAACGTGATGCATAACCAAGAGAAAACAAAGTCAACTGACAAACACAGAAGTTGACAGATGACTAAGTAATTTTAATCAGCAAACAAAGATGTTAAAATGATTATAAACATGTAAAAAAGTTATAGAAAAAAATGACTATAAATGCTGAATAGATGAGGTATTTCATCTATTGGGAAACACTAATTGTGTTCAGGAGAGAAACAGAAATTGTAAAAAAGATCTAAAGCAGAGAGTTAAACAGGAATACTGGGGGGAAAAAAATCCTTTGGCAAATCAGCCTCTCTAAACATAAGATTACTAGAGGCCCGGTGCACAAAATTCATGCACTTGGGGGGGGGTCCCCTCAGCCCAGCCTGCACCCTCACAGTCCACAGTCCAGGAGCCCTCAGGGGATGTCCGACTGACAGCTTAGGCCCACTCTCTGCCTAAGCCATCAGTCGGACATCCTTAGCACTGCTGTGGAGGTGGGAGAGGCTGTGAGCCTGCCTCAGGGCTTCTGGCTGAGCGGCGCTCCCCCTGTGGGAGTGCACTGACCACCAGGGGGCAGCTCCTACATTGAGCGTCTGCCCACTGGTGGTCAGTGCATGTCATAGCGACTGGTCGTTCCATTCAACCAATCAAAGTGTAATATGCCGTTTGGTCCATTTGCATATTAGCCTTTTACTATCCTAAATAATAAAAGCCTAATATGCTAAGTGTCCAGTCGTCCGTTCAACCAATCAAAGCGTAATATGCTAATGATATGCTAAGGCCACTCAATCCCTTGCTATCATGTGCACTGACCACCAGGGGGAAGACCGGTCACTATGACGTGCACTGACCACCAGGGGGCAGATGCTCCAACCGGTATAGGTTAGCTTGCTGTTGGGGTAAGGACTGAGCGAGGCAGGCCAGACATGCCCTGGAGCCCTCCTGTGGTCCCTTCCCGACCCCGATCGTGCACCTGGCCTGTGCCCCCTCACAATCTGGGACCTCTTGGGGGATGTCAGAGAGCTGGTTTCAGCCCAATCCTACAGGCCAGGCCAAGGGACCCCACTGGTGCACAAATTGGTGCACCGGGCCTCTAGTATAGGATAACAGAGGAATTTCAAGCCCACGGAGCACTGAAAGTGTATTAGTCTACTCGGGCTTCCGTAACAAAATACCATGGACATATGGCTTAAAGAGCAAATATTTACTTTCTCACAGTTCTAGAGGCTAAAAGTCCCAGTTCAAGGTGCCAACCAATTTGGCTCCTGGTAAGAGCTGTAATCCTGGATTGTAGCCTTCTCACTTTGTTCTCGAATTGTAGGGGAGAAGGCAATGAGGTAGAGGAAGAGTGGGAGGGGGGCAGGGAAGAGGGTGAGAGTGTGAGAGAGAAAACACTCTCTCATGCCTCTTTTTATAAGAACAAGAATCCCACTGGATCATGCCCCCACCCTGGTGACCTCATTAATCTTAATTACCTCCGTTAAAGCCCTATCTCCAAATACAATCATATTGGGGGTTGTTGTTTTTTTAACATATGAATTTTAGGGAACACAACATTCAGTCCATAACAGAAGGTAACCATAACAACTACAAAATTCAAACTTGTTTTACTGACTAAACTGGTTCAATCACCAACATTAATAGTCTAGCAGAACAGATATTTTAATTTCAGGCAAAAATACTGTTTGCATAAGTTGTTTAAATCCTACACATAATGTCTAGAATTTAATAAAAAAAATTATAAGACATATGAAAAAGCAAGGGTAAAAAATCAATGTCAAAAGATAATGCAACGAATAGAACAGTTTGAGGTGACACTGATGTTGTAATTATCAAAGACGCTTAAAATAACCATAACTAATATGTTAAAGGTTATAACAGAAAAGGCAGTAGACAGATGCATGAAAAGATAAGGAATTTCAGTAGAGAGGAATTTTGAGTAAATAGAATATTAGTCATAAAAAACATATAACAGAGACAAAAATGCTTTCTATGGGCTCATCAGTAGACACAAAGTAGCAGAGGAAGGAATCAGTGAATTTAATGACAGGTTAACAGAAATTACTCAAATTGAAACAGGAAAAAAAAAAGAAAGTAGAAAACAATCAGAAGAAAGTACCCACAAAATCTGTGGAATATCAGTCTGAGAAAACTATCATTAGAATTCCACCCCCTCTTCCCTAAAACATGAACAACAGTATCAGACAACTTGGCCATACTGACAAAGAATGCTACATAGTACAGATTATATGTTTTTTCCTGGACAAATGGAACATCTACCAAGACTTACCACATGCTGGACGATAAAATCGAAAGGAATTAAAATCACATAGAGATTATTCTCTGACCGTAATGGAAATAACAGTAACATATTTGGAAAAATACCAAATAGAATAAAGGTAAATACACTTCTATTTAATCCATGAATCAAAATTCAGAAGGGATAAATATTAGAAAATATTTTTTGCTAAATGATAATGAAAACTAAACATATCAAAATTTGTGGAATGCAGCTAAAAAATACTGCTTAGTGCTTAGTGGAAAATGTGTCATTTTAAATGCTTGTATTAGAAAAGTAAAAAGAAGGTTCCAGCCTGGACGGCATGACTCAGTGGTTGAGCCTTGACCTATGAACCAGGCGGTTGTGGTTCGATTCCCGATTCCCGGTTGGGGCACATGCCTGGGTTTCAGGCTCGGCATTCAGGAAACAGCCAATCAATGATTCTCTCTCATCATTAATGTTTCTACCTCTCTCTCCCTCTCCCTTCCTCTCTCTGAAAT
The DNA here is from genome assembly GCF_000147115.1 of Myotis lucifugus. Classification (NCBI taxonomy): domain Eukaryota; kingdom Metazoa; phylum Chordata; class Mammalia; order Chiroptera; family Vespertilionidae; genus Myotis; species Myotis lucifugus. The sequence continues at coordinate 1,387,969 of NW_005871301.1, forward strand.
CAATAAAAATTTATTTTTTACAAAAAAAATTTTTTAATGGTTCCAACCTAAAATGCTAGAAAAAGAACATATTGACCCCAAATAACTGGAAAGTCAGGAGCAAAAATAAATAAATAAATAAATAAATAAATAAATAAATAAATAGATAGATAGATAGATAAGAATGGACAATGGAGAAATGCCAATGAAACTAAAAGGTTCTCTGATAAACCTCTAGCTAGACAGATCAAGAAAAGAAAAAGCAAACATAAATTACCATTACCAGGAATAAATAAAAGATAACAGTACAAATCCGACAAACATTAAAAGCATAAGAGAATTATGAACTTCACACCAATAAACCCAACAACTTAGGCGAAATGAATACTTTCCTTTAGACACTAATTATTAAAATTGACACAAGAAGAAATGGAAAATCTGAGTTGACCTATGTCTACAAAAAACACTGAATTCACAATTTTAAATATCCGGAGGCAATCATAGGCTGAAATACTTCACTAGTAAATTCTATCAAACATTTAGAAAAAAAATACCAATCTTACCAAATTTGTTCAGAAAAACAGAAAAATAGTAAACAATTCCCCACATATTTTGTGAAGCCAACATATTCCTGATTTTTTAAAACCCCAACAAAGGCTTAAAAAAAATTACAGACCATTCTCTCAAATGAACATAGTCACAGAAATCTTTAATAAAACATTAGTAAACCTAATCCAGCAATATATACAGGGTAATTTATCATGACCATGTGGACTTTATTCCAGGAATGCAAGGTTCATTTAAATATTTCAAAATTAGTAAGTATGTTGATGTTTTGAGGGGACAGGGCTCTCAATGAGAAAAAAAGGAGACACAAATATAGAAGAAGCAAAGAAGAACCCTGCAGTATTAGCTTTAAATTATAGGTAAATATAAACTCAAATTTTTAAGAATACAAAATTATGTACTTCTTAGTCCAATCTGCTGAGAAGACAAACAGCAGCTACACACAAGGAGCAATGGTATACCCAGTGCTCGATCTTAGTTTTAAATACCATTTACCCCTAAAGGAACCAGATTTCTTGAAGAAAAATTGGCTCATTCCAGGGCTGGGACAGGGAAAGTATAAGATGAACATCAAACATCTTATTATGGCAGAAAGTGAGAAAATGCTTTCAAAGAAAAAAAAGGGAAATGTTTAAAAGACACAGGATCCAGCTTGAAAAAGCTCCCACTGCCCAAATCTGAGACAACATGAGCATCAAAATGAGCAGCAACAATAATGGCTAAGTTTGAAAAGACTATTAGTCAAACCTAATAATGAATGAATGAATGAATGAATGAGAAAGAGAGAGAGAGGGGGAGGGGAGGGAGGGAGGGAGGGAGGGAGGGAGGGAGGAAGGAAGGAAGGAAGGAAGGAAGGAAGGAAGGAAGGAGAAAGAAGAAAGGAGAGAAGGGAAACTAAAGGAAAATACCAACTAACAAATGTAACAGGAATGACTGAATATTACCATTTTGCAACTATCATAGCAATAAGTAAGTTGGTCAGATATCGTCAATGGATGCTTTTAACACTGGGTGAAAACTTTGATTAGGAACAGGATATTTAACAGTCTCAAAATATTCCTCTAAATAATTACTTCATTACAATAGGAAAAATGAAAACTTTACAGTGGAAAATATGGCAGACAACACTTACCCAGGAAATCAAAGTTACATCCAGTAATGCAACTGACATTCTGTGTCTTATGATATGATGGTCCAAGAATACAACATAACTAATATATATTTTATCAAAAATGCATTTATCTGAATCCAATCATGAGACAACAGCCTGACAAACTTAATTTAAAGGATATTCTAAAAACCCATATGCACCCTAACCAGTTTGGCTCAGTGGATAGAGCATCAGCCTGTGGACTCAAGGGTCCTGGGTTCAATTCTGGTCAAGGGCATGTACCTTGGTTGCGGGTACATCCCCAGTGGGGTTGTGCAGGAGGCAGCTGATTGATGTTTCTCTCTCATCGATGTTTCTAACTCTCTATCCCTCTCCCTTCCTCTCTGCAAAAAAAAATCAATAAAATATATTTTAAAAAAATAAAAACCCATATGCCTATACTGTTCAAATATTTCATGGTTATGAAAAATAAAGAAAAGATAAAAAACTGTTCCAAATGCCTATGGAGTCATAACAACTAAGTGCAATGTGTGATCCCGGATGGGGGAAAATTGCTATAAACGGATATTATAGGATAATGGTAAAAGCCAAATGTTAAAAATTCTGAACTTGATAATTTTCTCATGATTAAGAAAACATTCTTTTCTTAAAAGAGACATACACTTAGTTATTTAGAGGGAAGGAATCATGATGCTTATAAGTTAGTCTTAAATGGTTCTGCAAAATCATTATCATACACCACAGAAAATGATATGTAGATTCAAAACAGATACAAAAGCAATATGTAGATTCAAAGCAGATACAAAATCTTACTATGTTTCTTGTGAAAAATGATATGTTGATTTAAAATCTATAAGGAAATGCAAAGGTCCAGAAAAAGTCAAGATAACCTTGAAAACGAAGTGGAATGCTTACTCTTCAGTACATCAAGACTTATTCTAAAGCAACTTGAATCAAGACAGTGAGGTATTATTTCTAGGATTAACAAATCAGTGAAAGTAAATACATGAAAGTCCAAAAGCAAATCCAGATAACTGACTGAAAAGAATGGGGTATATGTGCACAATGGAATACAACTGAGTTATGAGGAAGCTGTCCATGAACTGATATTACTGACTTCTAGGATATACTGTTAAGTTTAAAAAGCAAAATACAAAACAATATATATAGCACCCTGGTTTTTGTTTTGAAAAGAGAAATGAGAAGACCTATATAGATCTGCTTCTTTCTGTAACAAAAAACAGAAATGAAAAATCAAAACACAATAAACTGGTTACCTACAAGGGATGCTAAGGAATGGGGTACAGTGATAAGGAACGGCGTGACACTTCTGATATACCTTTATGTAAAGTTTGACTTTTTTAATAGGCTTTCAAAAATATCTAGCTAAATAAACTAAGAACTAAGTTTAAACAGAAACATGAAGAACTAAGTTTAAACAGAAACAAACGAATCCAACTGTACTTCAAAAGAATATGACCATAGAGAAGGGGGAGCTAAAAATAAACCCCCCAAAAGCCCTAATCCAAATAACTTTTTAAGAGTTTCCAACCACATACCCTCGGTACAAGGGAAAGTATCAATATGAAATGCTGATTATTAACATAGAGGGAGTGGTAGAACCAGAAGAAAATACTAATTTTTCCACTAGAAAAATTATTAGGCAAGAATCAACAATAGATGCCAAATCTAGGGGTAAAGTATGATGAGGATCCAGATATCTGTATGATCTTAAAATTAAAACATTTCCCCACAGACGCTTATTAGTTGAAAGGGGGAAAATATTAACAATATACTGGAGAAGCCAGACCACACTTGGGCCAGATGATCAAATTTAATAATGGGCAGATGGACATTGTGAGCCTCCAGATGTGATACCTTAAAGAGGATACACTAGGCCCTGGCAGGTGTGGCTTAGTTGGTTGGACCTCGATCTGTGCACAGAAAGGTTGCTGGCTTGATTCTCCATAATGACACATGCCCTGGTTACGGGCACAATCCCACGTAGGGGACATGCAGGAGACAGCAGATGGATGCCTCGCTCTCACATCATGTTTCTCTTTCTCCCTCTCCCTTCCTCTCTCTAAACATCAATAAAAAATGTTTTAAAAATAAATAGGATACACTTGTATAATATTCCAACCAGAAATGCATTACCTGAATTTCATCATGAGAACCCATCAGAAATCCAAATTAAAGAATATCTCATAAATAACTAGCCTATATTCTTAAAAAATGACAATGTTATAAAAGACAAAGAAAGGCTGGGGAACTGATACAAATTAGAGGAATCTAAGAGACATGACAACTAAATGCAATAAATGATCCTGAACTAGATCCTGTGAAGACAAAAACAAGTACGATGAAAGACATTATTGGAACAGCTGAAAAATTGGAATATGGACTATAGATTAGATAAGAGCATTGTATCACTGTTAAATTTCCTATCCTATATAATAAAAGCCTAATATGCAAATTGTCCCCTGACCCAAAAGTTCGACCAGGGGCCAGGCCGACTGGCCCCTCCCCTCACTCCCCCTCTCCCCCTCTCTGGCCCTGCTAGTGGCAGCCAGCGGCAGCGGCAGCAGCAGCAGTCACTAGGAACCCTACCTGTGCACAAATTTCGTTGACTGGGCCTCTAGTATTTTATAAGTGTGCTGTAGTTACAGATATATACACTTAAGTAAATAGTTCAGGAAAAAAATAAATGCATAGTCAAAAATTCAGAAAAACGTTAAGTTCTCTGTATTATTCTTACAACTTTTCTGTAAGTTTGAAATTATTTTAAGTCAATTAGTTTCAGAGGATATTTAATAAAATAAACCAGTAAACTAAAAAAGTTGTGGGTTTTTCCCAAAAAACAGTATCAGTTTGAATCCCTTTTCCCTATAGACTACCTTATTCTATATCCTAAAGTGGACCAGGGCACAAATATGAGATATCAACTATTTGTTTAAATCTTTAAGGACTTTTGAAAGAAATTAATGGTACATGTTATATATTAAAACAAAAAGGACTTTATGCTAACTTTGGTGAAGTTTGGGAATTTAAATTGCTAACAATTACACATTTGTGAAACTTTCCTACAGAAAGAGTTATACAATATGCAATGTATACAAGAATGTTTAATACATAATATAATAACAAAATGATAAAAATATAAAAATCCAACACAAGAGGAATAAATTGTGATATATCTACACTATAGAATACAACACAATTTTTTAAAAGAATGAAGTATATCCTAGGTACAAAAATATGGATATACTACATGATAAAATACAGACTAAAAACAAAAAGTTGCTTATATATGTTTATAAGAAAAGTCTGAAATGTGTTATGTGTTTATGTATGTGCCCAGAAACAAAGGCTTGAAAGGATACACCAGAAATAGTTACCAGCTATTGCAGTTGAGAGAATAGGGGGAAGGGTACTACTATACTGGTTTACTCCTTGAATTTTTTTTCCTAAAAGATCATGTACTACTTTTACAATTAAAAAAAAACAACTATTGTTCTTAGAAAAATTCAATGTACTTTGATGAAATAGGATGTGAGTGAAGAACATAAAATACAACTGATATCAGAACTATAAAATACTGTCAATTAACTATACCAAGATCTATTTTTCTGTTCAAGTACTGTTATGCTATTGGTTCCATGTTCTTAATTTTTAATTTAACAAAGGCAATGTCGATGTAAAAAACATCCAAACCGGTAGAGAATTTTTATGTGTTCATTCAAGCAAAAACTGATGACAATTGCTGGGAAGCAAGATTTCAAATACTCTGAAGAATGGCAATTTTCAGTTTCTTTTATGTATTTGAAATTAAGGAAGATTACATAAAGGAGGAAGAAAGCAAGGAGAGAATTACAGGAGAGTTAACAAGATTACGTGCTCTCTAGACTAGAGGGTGGTTATTTAAAAAATGTGTTAATCTTAGCAAAAAAACAATGGACAGGGCTTGCTTAAGGCAAAGATAAATCTTTTACTAAAGTTATACACCTACCATGACCTGCCCAGTTAGGAATTTATGATCAGATCACACTGTTAGGTTACTTTCCTGAACAGTTTTTTCATTCACACCAACAACTCCTTTTTGAAAATCACTAAGATACCAACCCTAAATCGGAAAACTCTGGTTACGTACCGATAGTAACAAACATTTTAGACAAATATTCACACAAGGTTTTTAAGAAAGTTTATTCTGAGAATTTCAGTTGACAGCCAAACCAAACTATGACCTACATGATCTACTTGACAACTCTTACGTGCTTTGTTATAGTAGAGAGACATAAATTCTTGAGCTCTGAATTACTGACCATCTTGTTATGCATTTTAAGAATAGGGAAGATTGTCATAGTGTCCTTTCACTAACAATATAAGCAAGATTGTGTAAATAAATGAGAATTAAATTCATCAAACATTTATTAAATAGCATAGTATGTTTGAGGCATTGTGTACTGGTGATACAAAGACAGTCCCTTAGTCTTACAAAAAAGTCTTACAAAATTGAAAAAAGTTTATTTTAAGTTGAATGGACTCCTTCCTCTAGAATCTAAATTACTCTTACTTAGGTAATTTGAGTGACAAATTCTTCAGCCACTGTTCCCAATGTAGTTGTAAGTCACATTCAAGGTACATTTGTAATGAGTCAGAGACAACTCTCTGAATAGGCTCACTATTACATACTTTGATAAGCAGTGGTTACAGTCTTAAGTGACAATCATCGAAGACTGTGCTTATGTTGGGGTTTTTTTGCTTATCTCTTCTCCTTTACCCAGAAGTAGATCTCTAGGTACCCTTAGGAAACAATGATTTATTCGGGCCTCTAGAATAGTGTATTAGGAATATTATCATTACAATTATCAATATAAATCAATAGGTATACATCTATTAGCAATACTCCTTAAGTACTCTCAAATTCTCATTACCTTAAGTGGCACAGGAGACTATAGGCTACGCATCTTGAGAACGCTGTTTCCTTACATCTATATACACACCTTGAGAATGATACTTATTTCCTTCTCTGGTACTAAAGGACCGGGCAATTTTCATACTACACTCCCCTCCCGGAGTTTAACTGAGACCCATGCACAAGGCTGTGGGGATACGCAGATTTGGTCTCCAACCTCACGGAACTCGCAATTGAGTGGGGAGAAAGGCACACAAACTACACGACACTATCATTAATGCCAACTTTCAACAAAAGAAAAGGAGGTAAAGATAGACGTAGTGGGAAGTGTCGCTCAGCGAGAAATAACCTACATTCAAACGAGTGCCGGTCCATTTTCCACCATCTTTACCTCCAAGCACAATAATACACGGTGGGGAAAGCCGTCCTGAGGCAGGACCCTAGGTTTCTGCCTCCTAACACACAGCAGCTGTGTGACTTTAGGCTTGTCACTTAACCAGACCTAACCAGCCTCAGTTATTCTGACTGAAAATGTCAGCATTACCTGCCCGGCCTAAACCCAAATCATCTTACCAGCATAAACCAAATTGTCTCCAGTGGCCTCCAGGTCTAAGACCTGCCTTTCTCGCCCACGCATCCATCAGACGCCCCAGTTCATTGTGGCCCAGGAAACCAGTGTGAGTAAGCTAGGTGCGTTCGAGTTCCTAAGCTGAACTTGAGATCATCAAGAGGAAGAAGAAAAAAACAACAACAACGGAGATAGGCCCTGTATTGTGCTTTAACCGGTAGATATTCCACATGCCATGATACAGCCTTATAAAAAGATGATCAAGAATAACTGAATGTCTGATCCGTGGGCCATTCTAGCACAGCAGCGGGCTGTTGTTTCCTACCAAGAATCCGAGTTTCTGCTCCAGGAACCAAGCCTCCCGGAGAAATCTACCAGATTATCAGAAAAACCTCCCCAGGGCAGGGAGGGATCCCGGATAAGACAAGCGCGCGCGCTCTCTCTCTCTCTCTCTCTCTCTCTCTCTCTCTCTGCCCCATGTTTTCCCCTACCCTCCAGCTATGCACTGCAAAAAGCACTAGATTAGCATCATCTGCATCTCATTCCTTCCCGGTTGCAATCGCTACCCGCTCATAATAAACAGACCTCGTGCTCGGGGGAGAATTTACTTCCCCATCCAGTCCAATTAAAGTTCCTTATTTTCTCCAACAACGCCGCCTCCAATCAACACGCGCCCTCCCTGGGGAGGAGGCCAGGCACTCCTCCCTCTCCCCCGCCACCTCCAGCTGCCAGCCCGGCGCCCCACGCCCTGGGATCGCCCCACTTTTCGGGACCCCGCGGCCCGGGTCGCCAGGCTCCGGGGGAGGGCGGAAGAGGCCCGCGCGCGGACCCGGGGGGCGTCCAGCCCGGCCCCGGGCTCCCGCAGCCCCGCGCCGCCCCCACTTACCCACTTTGTCCTTCCCGTACATGTGCCCGGCCACCTGATGCGAGAGGGGCACGCAGCCGTTGAGGAAGCGGAGCGTGCCGCCCGCCGGTTTCGGGTGCTCTCGGAGTCCGCCTCGCTCGCCGGTGGGGTCCGCACGTCTGGGGGGGCCGGGCGCCTCGAGCCGAAGGGGGGACGGTGGCTCCGTTGCCATCACGGAAAGCCGAAGCGGTAGGCGCTGCGAGGGCAGAGGGGG
>NW_005871301.1:1396377-1425558 GCF_000147115.1 Myotis lucifugus
CGCGTCAGCGCCGCCCGCTTCGCCGCCGCGAGCCTCCGACTGCGCGATCCGCGGCCGCCGCCGCCACTGAGCATGCCCGGAGGCCGCCGCCGGGACCCCCGGCCGGGGCGCGCACACTCGCGGTCCCCCACTCGCCAACCCCGGGTGGGCGTTCGGAGACCGTGGCTGCGGTGGCGCTTTCATTCATTCGGGGCGCGTTTCAGCGCTCCCGGGGGTTGGCTCCCAGGCGCCGCGGGCTCCCAGCGGCGAGGAGCGGCCAGTGCCGGGTCAGGAGAGTTGGGCGGCCGCGGCCGCGCCCAGGGTGGCTGGGGAGGCCACCCCGTCCCTGCATCCACTCCCTGCCGCTGCCACCCCACACAGAAACGATAGTCAAGACAGGCAGCGCCTTAGAAGACGCGCCTTCAAAACACCCTGCAAGTTCATCCTAGCCCAGTGGTTCTCAACCTTCTGGCCCTTTAAATACAGTTCCTCATGTTGTGACCCCCAACCATAAAATTATTTTCGTTGCTACTTCATCACTGAAATGTTGCTACTGTTATGAATCGTCATGTAAATATCTGACATGCAGGATGGTCTTAGGCGACCCCTGTGAAAGGGTCGTTTGACCGCCGAGGGGGTCGCGACCCACAGGTTGAGAACCGCTGTTAGCCCTTTGGTGCCCCTAAACGGCTCTTATAAAAAATTTTGGAACTGACACTGATTTCACACTGTAGATGGGAGAGAATAATCTTTTTTCCCCCCAAGTTGTACTGAAAAAAAATTCAAGCACTTTTTTTTTTAAATTAGCCTGTTCTCTCTCTCTCCCACTCGACCCCTTAGCACAGGTTCCAAGGTCCTCAACAGCTGGGTCAAAGGCAGAAGAAAGGGACGTGCACCGGGAGCGAGGAGAGATTCCGGAATGGGGCTCAGCACTTGATTTCTGTGTCTGCCACTGGCATTCTGTAAGAAAGGTCGACTCGGCCTCGCAGGTACCGGTCTGGACAAGAAATTTTTAGGTAAGATCTTAGATATCTGATCGTGGCAAATGTCTCTCTAACACCTGTCCAGTGCCTGGGGAAACCCTCACACTGGGAGAGACGTAAAATCTGGCCTGGACTCCCTATTCCCGAGGCCCTGCCACCGGACTCCGGGCCCCGCCCCGCAAGATTGCGCAAACTCAGTGGCGACCTCTCTAGCTCCCTTCCTCCCCCCTCCTCCGGCAGCTGTCAAAACCGGACCGCGGACTTCCTGGAGGCCCCGGACGCCGCTCTGCGCATGCTCAGCAGCAGCCGGGGTGGAGAATACGCACGTGCTTACGGACTGCCGCGGCGCCTGCGCGGTAGCCGCGGTCGCTGCCCGGAGTCGGTGCCCTTAGGACGCCTTTCGCACCTTGACTCGGCCTGTCCGCGCTAGCCGGTTGGGGTTCAGTGTCCGGTGCACACGCCCTGCAAGCGACGGCGCCATGAGCCTATCTTCCAACGTACGAGGTGAAGTGGGGCCCGGGAGCGGGTGAGGCTGGCGGCCTGCGCACGAGTGCAGCCTCGTCAGCACCTCTCCTGGCTGTTACCGCTGCTCCGGGCGTCCGCCGGTCTGGTCACCTTGAGATGCCCAAGGGCAAGCTCTTGGCCGACCTGCGGGCTCCCTGGGCCGAACGGGGAAAGCGGTGTGGATTGGCGGTATCCCCGGGCATATTTTGGCGTGGGGACCAGGCAGACATCTCTCTACCCAGGTCCGGATCAGGTTTCCGCTAACTAGCCAAACCCTAATGATCCCGCCGCTAGCTTTTCTCTCTGGTTTTCTCTCTGGAGCCCCCTCTGTGTTCTGAAGGAATAGGGCTTGGGGAAAAGAAAAAAAGAAAAAAAAGGAGAGGAAAAACAAACAAAACAAAAACCTGTTTCCCCCTCCTCACGTTTAAATCACCGTGGAGTCTGAGCGTGTATTGCCTGCAACCCTGAAGGGATGCATGACTAATCACATTTTAGTTTCGCACATTTTTTTTTTTTAAAGGGAAGAAAGCCAATCCGAGATCTTAAGTTTTCCCACTTTTTCATTATGCCTCTGGCATCTGGCGCTTCCTGGCTGTAGTCCAGGAGAGAAGATTGAAAACCGAGCTCATGGAGCCTTTCTTTTCTTTTTTTCCAGCCTTGCTCCCCATGTGCTAGTACCTAGCGTTTGGAAGTGTCACTTCACAGAAGGTCCAATTAAAATTAAAGAGACTTTCTGGAAGTCAGTTAATGTGAACTTCATTTCATAACAATTCTTGGTGGTGTTATAACTATTAATATAATACTGTGCACCAGCTACACGATACATGTGATCTCTCTCTCTCTCTCTCTCTCTCTCTCTCTCTCTGCCCAGTATAAAATGCCACACCTCAAGGTTTGGTTACCTGTAACAGTAGTTAAGTAAAGGTAAAGAGATTGTCCAGAAGTTAATTAAAACGAGCCCAATTGATTTATTCAGTAAATATTGACTACCTAGAATGCCAGAGTCTGTAAAAGATTCCTACTCGTTTGAGCCCTAATTTTGTAATAGATTCTATACATTGGAGAATTCCTCTTCTGTTGCCAAAGTTACTGTTAGAGTAAGGGTGACAACCCATGACATATTTAAGTTACTAATGAGGTATATATAGGAGGTGATTATTTGCAAAAATTATGTCAAAGGAGGCTCATCTTGAGTCTCAAATAGAGGCACTTCGGTGCATTTAAAGTAGGGATTGATTTTTGTATGTGTGTTTTAAACAAACGTGTATTTTCTCAGGAATAAAACTATTGTGTAAAATAGGATACTCGTGTGACTTGAGCCACTGGTAATTTTTTAGGAAGACAGTTTGCACCTGTGTGATATGGGTGGCAAGATTCCAAAATGTGTCCTTAAAATGTGGAGTCATTTTGTATAAACAGGCTCTAAACTCTGGTTTGGTAGCATACTATTGAAATGTGAAATAGGTGAACCATAGTGCTTCTTAATACTACCTACACAGGCTAATCTTTCTTGCAATTAAGACAGATTTGTTTTTTGTATTTTTTTTTTAATCTAACCGTAAGGGAATCTAAAAGTGACTTTCCCATTAGTTTGCAATTTTCTAAGGGGTAGGAAATTGCTTGGTGAAGAGGGTTATTAACTTAAAGTACGGTTGTTATGAGAAGTAGCTGTGGACTGACTGTCCCCGGTTCCGGTCAAGGACACATGCCAGGGTTGCAGGCTCAGTCCCCAGTGGGGGGCATGTAGGAGGCAGCCGATCAATGATTCTCTCTCATCATTGATGTTTCTATCTCTCTCTCCCTCTCCCTTCCTCTCTGAAATAAAAAATAAATAAATAAATAAAACAAATAAATAAAAGCAGAACGGTTGTTATGAGGATTCTGGGAAAAGGCCCAACGCCTTTGTAAATCTTTTCTACTAGCACCTTCTTTCTCAGATATAGTTGTGTGGCAAAGTAGGGACAGAGAATGTCTTGGGAATCCACCTTGTAATGATAAGAGCTCACATTGTTCTCTCAAGTTTTAAACCAAACCTATTAGTTTTTACTAGATTGAAAATCATTTTAGATCATTTGATTTTGGGGAAGATGACCATGCCTCTTCTTAGTTAATTTAGTTAATAATTATAAAGGGCATAGAATAGTATTTGACAATGGTAACCACAATATAAGTATATGTATGTGTGTGTGCATACAAAATTCTTGTTTATATTCAGAAGAAAATAATGAGTGGGTTATAAGTAAAAGTGATGGGCCTCAGGCCAGGACATGAATCTGGGAGAAGTAATGAGGATGAGTGACTGAAATTGGTATCCAAAGATCCCACTCATTGAAATGGCTCTTGACCATTTGGTCTATTATACTAAACTTGTATTTCCTTATTGGGGTGTAAGTGACATGCTTATACCAAACTCACTTTTAATTTCATATCAGATATTTTATTGTAGTTTATTATAGTTTCTATCATTAAATGGCTTTTACTACTAAGGAGTCGCTAAGGACTCCTCCACATACTTGATAGACGAAGTTTGCTAAATATTTTGCTCCTCGATACCTCCAAAACTCACTGAATCCGCTCTCATCTGTAATCCTTCCCCTTAACTGAGGTCATTCTCCACGTCTTCCAGTTGCCATTTTCTCCTGCTTCCTTAAACTCTTGCCTCACTAATGATATCTAATGATCTAAGTCCTGTCACTCAGAGGTTTTCTTCTCGTCAGCCCAAAGCAACTCATAATTCACCCTCATCTTTAAAAAGAAAAAGAGCCAACTTAACCAACTACAGGTGTTACATGTATACACACTTTAACAGCTGATAGCTCAATTTTGAAAATGATATGGATTTTAATAAACACTACCTTTATAATTATTCAAAGTGTGTGTGTATACATTTTTTGGGACACCCTATATTTTAAAAGGCCTTCCTTAATCTGTCCCCTCAAATCACTTTTTTTCATACTTTGCTTTATCCTCAGATTATAAAATAGGTGTTCATCTATCTACCTTGTGTTTTATTATTCATCCCAAACCTTGAATGCTACAATGTGTGTAACCAAAACTAAATTTCATAAATTCTTACTCTCTAACTTTTATATCCTTGTTTATTTTACTAAAACTAATTCATTTGGATTTAATAAATTCCTTGAGTCATCCTAAAGTAATTGTTAATGGTTTGGCTTTTTGAGAAAGAATGTACAGATCTGACAATAAAAAAGAAGCTCCTTTGCGTTATAAACAAGTAACTAGGACAGTAATGGCGAACCTATGACACGCGAACTCATTTTTTTGGTTGATTTTTCTTTGTTAAATGGCATTTAAATATATAAAATAAATATCAAAAATATAAATCTTTGTTTTTTGCAAATATCAAAAAATTTCTGTATGTGACACGGCACCAGAGTTAAGTTAGGGTTTTTCAAAATGCTGACACGCCTAGCTCAAAAGGTTCGCCATCACTGAACTAGGAGGTTTGTGAGATAGAGGAAACAAAATTGTGGTGAGCTGATATTTCTTGGAGCTGAGTAAATGAGAGTTCATTAGAATATTCTCTGTGTATGTCTGAAACATTTCATAATAAATGTTTTTATTTTTAATCTCAGGAAATATTTAAATTTCAAACTTTGAAACAATAGATTACGATGAGGCCAAAGATAAGTTATTTGGTGTAAGAGCAATGTGATGGTCTGATAGGCAGATGGAGCCGTAAAATCAAATTAGCAATCTATTATTTCTTCTTACACAATTTATATTGAATACCACCTGTATGCCAGGCCTTGAGAGAAAACATTACCAGGTACAGCCTACCAATCTGGGGGAGACCAAGGGAGGGAAAGATTTAAACACAGCTCCCCTCCCCCTCTCCTGAGATGAAAGGAACATTTTGATTCTGTGGCAGTTGACAGGCTGGAGTGAACAGTTTGGGGCAGAAAGGGACTAAAGGAAAAGAAGCAGGGTGAGATTTCTGTGTAAATTAAAGCAAAATAATTCCCACACTAGAGAAAATCAGAGGAATGGGTTATAAATAATGGTGTAGGATTTTGGAACACGTTCATATTTTCTCTATCTCTAAATAATTCTAACGGATAAAGCCAGAGATTATACAGTAACAGGCCAAGGGAAGAGTAAGACAGGTAGGAATTATTTAGGAATGTATCTGTATTTTGTTCTTTATATTGGCTTACGGTATTTGTGTAGATAGAAAGCATTGTTAAGGAAGGTTGGATAAGCTGGGATTTGATCTAACTATAAGGAATACTGTACCTTGAGAGATGCCTATAGAAAAATGGAAGTGAACATAAACCAGAAAAGACAGCCGGGCCGGTGAGGCGCAGTGGTTAAGCATTGACTTATGGACCAGGAGGTCATGTTTCTATTCCTGGTCAAGGTACATGCCCAGATTGTGGGCTTGGGATGTGCATGAGGCAGCCGGTTAATGATTCTCTCTCATCATTGATGTTTCTCGCTTGCTCTCTGAAATCAATAAAAATATATTTAAAAAAAATAAAAATAAACCAGAAGAAACAGAAATAATGTCAGGAAGTTGTCAACTGAAATGTCTTTAAGAATTAGATCTTAGCCCTGGCTGGGTAGTTCAGTTGGTTAGAGCATCCTCCCGGTACACCAAGGTTGTGGGCACATACAAGAATCAACCAATGAATGCATAAATAAGTGGAACAGCAAATCGATGTTTCTCTCTTTCCCTTCCTCTCTCTCTAAAATCAATCAATCAATCAATAAAAAATTTAATTGGGTCTTGGTAAAGTCCCTGTTGCCTCTAAGGTTGTGTTTATTCTTAATATATACTAACAAAGACTAAATGTTACTTTGGTTTTCAATTCGTTCTCTATTCTAATTGTTAGCTTTTGAATCCATCATCATTCTTATATATCTTCATATAGTTTCCTTTTCCTTCTTTTCCCTCATTGCCAGTGACATCCACAGCTTTTTGCCAGAAAAGGCTGTTTGAGGCTGCAGTAATAAAATCATAAACAGCATTTTTCTTATTCTGAGAAATTTTACATTTGTCTCTAAAGAGATTAGAGAATTAGAATTTGGGGAGGAAGAAAAGAAGAAATGGAAATTCTTTTCTTAATACCTTCTCTAGTTCTGTAATTCTAAGAAAAACTCACTGGAGCAACTACAAAGCCATTTTCCTAGCAGGCATGTGTTTGTGTGTGTGTGGCATTTACATAGGGTCACAGAGTGCCTGTTTTGATTCCTCATGGAACAACCACTCTTGGGTGATACCTAGAGTCAGTTCCCATTTCTTTCATTTACTATTGCCTCTGTTCCTTGTCAGTTATTCTGTCATTTCTTCCCCATCAAAAAATCCAGGGGAACTAAATGTTTTTAAAAAAATGTTTAAAAAAAAAGGTTACCATATGGATTAAGTTGGTAATCTATATATATAAAAGCCTAAGTGACCGAACGACCGAATGATCTGTCGACCAGTTGCTATGACGTGCACTGACCACCGGGGGCAGACGCTCAACACAGGAGATGGTGGTCAGTGTGCTCCCACAGCCAACCTTGCGCGCGTGGCCAGCTGGCCAACCTCCCGCGGTCCCTCCCCCTGGCTGGGCAACCTCCCACAGTCCCTCCCCCCAGCCGGCCAGCCCCCCCAGTTGTCCCCAATAACTGGCCAGACAAGGGACCCCCCCCCACCTGTGCACGAATTCATGCACTGGGCCTCTAGTATAAGATAAGAGAATAGAAGAATGTTTTAATGAGTAAAAAAGATTCTTTTAGCCTATTTTAAGTTTCAGGTAGAAAATCCTATTGGATTCTCTTTTTATATTGTGAGACAAATTAATATTAGTCAATTGGGGTCCTTTGGGTCTCAGGCTTTTTTGTAAATGTAGGCGCCATTAAAATAAATCAGAGATTGCTTCATGATTCACCAAAAAGTAGAGTGCAATTAAGATCAACAGCATTTAAGAAATTGTGTTAGTCTTTCAGGATATTCCCCCTTTTAAATTTCTTCTAAAGATAATATTCAGCAAACATAACTGAACATATACTATATAAAGCAATATTTTAGCCCATTTTGTGATAAGTACATTAATATTCAGAGTGGCTTTCTATTAGCAAAGAAGTGGATTGCCATAGCTCCTGACTTAGAATATTTTCTTAAGGAGGTTCCAAGGTAAATAATGCATCAAAAAGAAAGCTCATTACCTGGACAGCGTGGCTGAGTGGTTAAGTGTCGACTTGTGAACCAGGAGGTCACAATGTGATTCCCAGTCAGGGCACATGCCCGGTTGTGGGCTCAATCCCCAGTGTGGGGCGTGCAGGAGGCAGCCAATCAATGATTCTCTCTCATCGTTGATGTTTCTATCTCTCCCTCATCCTTCCTCTCTGAAATCAATAAAAATATTTTTTAAAATTAAAAAAAATCATGAATCAAGCTAGAAATTAGAGCAAAGTTTCAGCCCTGCTTGGAATTGCCATGGGGAAATACTGTGAAGCAGCACTAAAATTCAAGACAAACCTACACAAAATGTTCAGTTAAAACACATCCTTCAGTGAGGCCAAAGGTTTGAAGCTGTCAAATGACTTATTAACTTGTTTTCTCAGTCATGCAGCACCTGGGAAGAACATAGCACTAATGTTTATTTTATGGGATTATAGCAGGAGGAATGGAAATGTTGGGGGAAGGAAAACAAACTAAATTACTTTGTAGAGAAAAATATTGTAGTTGAAAATAGAATACAAGGAACATGTTAATTAGAAGCATTGGTAAACACTAGATTATTAAATAAGCTAAGAGAAGACCAAGATAAAAGAAACTAAGTGTGAGAATAGTTATTCTTTTCCCATAGAGTTCTGTAAGAATTAGTTCCAATTTTATGTAAGGCACTGGTGGGTACGATGGTTAATAAGACATTTGACTGAATAGTGCAAATTAAGCCATACAGTTAGTTACTCATTATATGTTTTTATTTGGCCTTGGAATGTGTTTTTTATACTTATCTCTCTAGGGCTTTATTTGATAGTCTGGGAACTTATTTCAAACACTATGAAGATCTAACTCAGGAAGTGCTGGGAAGCAGTCCAGTGTGTTTATCCTGACCCCTGTTCAACTTTTTCCTGCAGTCCACTCCGTGCTGGGAATAGACAGCTGTCCTCTGAGGCTAACCAGACTATGCAGAACTTTCTCCTCTCCAGCAGTCTCTGGATATGGGGTAGCTGTTAAGTGCTTGGGTTTCTAAGGGCTCCTTGAAAAAGAAAGCTATGTAGAAAAAAATAAATAGATGGCCTGTTGGTCAAGCAAATAATTGAGTAGAAAAATGTCATTAAACTTATTTTTTTTATTTTTCAATTACAGTTGACATTCCATATTATTTTACATTAGTTTCCGGTGTATAGCTTAGTGGTTAGACATTATATAACTTACAAAGTGATCCCATGATAACTCTAGTTCTCACCTGGCACCATACATAGTTATGACAGTATTATTGACTATATCCCCTATCCTGTGCTTATATCCCTGCGACTATTTTGTAACTACCAATTTGTACTTTTTAATCCCTTCGCCTTTTTCACCCAGCTCCTCAACCCCCAAAATGTCATTAAATTTAAAATGAAGTTTGTAGGGAATTTAGATAATCATCCACTGATGGATAATGAAAAATCGGAATTTATTAAATGAGAATATAACTGTAATTATATTACTCATGTTTAATATGAAACTAGTCCATTCTGATTTTTATTTTAATGAGGCGGCACTTTGAAATGTAAAGAAACAACTTTTTAATGACTTTGGAGCCCAGAATCATGTCGGATTTATCCCTTTGAATGTTTACTATTAAGGATGGTTTTGTCTGTATTTTTTAGAGCAATTGGTATCTATAGACTCACATGTTATTTTAAATCTTTTTATGAACTCTTTAAAAATATTATTAAGCCTTGTTTTTCTCTATCTATAAAGTGATTTTTAAGTTTCCCTCTTCTGTTGTAATTTAGCTATCATTGCTATGGGCTGGGGAAAGTCTTAACAAAGTTTTACATCAGTGTGATCTGACCATAAAGTTAATATTAAAAACCAACTTTGATTATTGAGATGCTAAATGCTCAAAAATTGGATTTCCTGAACATTATATTAGATTATTAGTGTATATTTTATACATATTTATCAATAATTTTGATAATTATTCCTGTTTTTCTCCTCTGCTCTAGTTGAATGGATCGCAGCAGTTACCATTGCTGCTGGAACAGCTGCAATTGGTTATCTAGCTTACAAAAAATTTTATGTTAAAGATCATCGCAACAAAAACATGGTTAACCTCCACATTCAGAAAGATGACCCCAAGGTCGTACATGCTTTTGACATGGAGGATTTGGGAGATAAAGCTGTGTACTGCCGTTGTTGGAGGTCCAAAAAGGTGAGGAAATAAGTCCTTTATATTAGTACCATTTTTAATGAAATACTTCTTTTTTTAAACTATTCTATCAAACAGGTATCACCAGATAATGTTAAGATAGCCAGCCCTTTTAAAAAAATTTTTGATGGATCCTGTTCTTCTCTGTTTTCCTTATACTCTTCAGGAATATAGTTACTAAAATGTATAACCACTGCCCTGCTGGTTTGGCTCAGTAGTTGAGCATCAACCCAAGAACCAGGAGGTCACGGTTCAATTCCCAGACAGGGCATATGCCTGGGTTGCGGGCTTGATCCCCAGTAGGGGGCGTGCAGGAGGCAGCCCATCAATGATTCTCTCTCATCATTGATGTTTCTATTCCTTTCTCCCTCTCCCTTACTCTCTCTGAAATCAGTAAACACACACACACACACACAAGAATGGTTTAAAATAAAATGTATAACCACTATAAAGTAAAATTACATCATATTATCCTTGAGTTCAGGTGAATATAACCATATTCTTAGCCAAAGAAGAGAAAGAAATCTCTTTATTTAGTCGTAAAGATTTCCTCCTCAAGTGGATCTTAGCCTCTGCTATCCCACGAAAGGATGTATGCAGCCTAAACACAGAAACAGAAGAGGTGAAAAAAAGAAAAAGAAAAAGAAACAGAAGAGGTAAATGTTTTCTTGAGTTTTCAAACTCCTGGATTCTAGGAAAAGTTTTAGAAATTTCAAGAGAAAGTTTGGGAAAATTTGCCTTGAAATTTTTTATCTGGTAAACATATTGACCCTGTATCCTAAACTTTCTTTAAGCTGCAGCTTCTGTAGTTAAATGTCTAACATTGTATTTTTTTAAATCTTACTTTCTTTTGTGAGATTTGCATTTCATCAGGTTCCATTTGGAAGTGTCATCTGTGATACCTGCAGCTTTTAGACAGTGATGACAGCTACTGATCTAAAGATGGCAAATTACTCTTCTAAGGTCACCTTGAAAAGCTTCATACACTGACTGACTTTCTGAAGGCACGTTATGTGAGGGACCTCTTCCTGTACTGCAGAGCCATTATCACAAATCAATATATCACATAGTAGGCACTGGAAAGCATATCCCACTAACTCCCTTCTCCCAAGACAATTGATGTTGCATAATCCAGTGATACAGTGCTTAGATTATGTCATAGTGTCTAAAAATGCTTAATGAACATATAGAATATGAACCAAAAATTAATAGTGCTATTGCAAGTTGTATCTTAAGAGCACTATTCATTTGGAATGTGGGATTGTTCAGAAGTACCAGTGGGATTGCTAGGAAATAATCCTCAATAATATTCTATAGACTAGATCTGGTTTGTTTTTAAAAATTATGCCTATAATAAGTTTCATTCTTTTATTGCTCATCAAAATATAGAAAGTAATACCTGTAGAAATGAGGGCATTTCTAAATCAGAGTTGTAATAGTTCTTTAGTCCGTGATTTTAAATAGTTCATTTAATGTCTACTCTATATACACGCATGGCAAAAGTAGTAAAACAGCAGGTATCATAGATGTGTATAGTGGTTACAGTACAAGGGCTTTAAATAAAAAGAAGAGTTACACTGTGGGCTAGAATTTTCTGGGAAGGTATAATGATATATATATGGAAGTTAAATTGCCCAGAAATATTGGTGGCATTTGAATAGACTAGCAAGTATTAGAAACTTTATCAAAATCTTCTGGAAAGAACTCATATGAGCAAAGGTGGGATCAATGAAGAATCTAGTCTTGTCCTTGCACTGTCTGCCCCCAGAAATAAGTCCAAATTGAAGAGAGTCTTGAGTGTACCAATGTGAGGAGTTTGTGCCTCCAGACTTGGGGGAGCTCCTTGTCAGGGATTTCAGACATAAAGTTAAAAGACTTATACCAGGGTGCTAGCTATGGGACTGGAAAACAATGAACAGATAGATACATGAAACATTTGGAGGGAAGGATCAGCCAAATGCAACGATGATTTTTGTCAAAGATTGGGGGAGATCAGCTGACGCTCACTGAAGTATCTAAGCCTTTGAGTTTGTAGAGATGGTGCCATTAACAGAAATAAGGAATTCAGGGTGAACAGCTGGTTTCCTAGGACAGTAATAAGGAGTTTTATTTCAAAGAGTGAACTTACGGTGATGTTTGAATGGAAATGTACAGCAGACAATCTGAAAATGTGGGACTGAAGTTGAGACATCAGGGTTAGAGATAGAGATCAGCAAAATTGATGAGTCAGGCATAGGAATGCAACCAACCAATCCTGGATACAGATAAAAATCAAAGGCTTAGCCCTAACCGGTTTGGCTCAGTGGATAGAGCGTCGGCCTGCAGACTCAAGGGTCCCAGGTTCGATTCCAGTCAAGGGCATGTACCTTGGTTATAGGCACGTCCCCAGTAGGGGTTGTGCAGGAGGCAGCTGATCGATGTTTCTCTCTCATCGATGTTTCTAACTCTCTATCCCTCTCTCTTCCTCTCTGTAAAAAATCAGTAAAATATATTTTTTTTAAAAAATCAAGGGCTTAGTATGAACTCTTAGGGGATTTTCTGCATTTTGGGAAGAGGAATAAGAGCCAACAAAGGAGATTAAATGGGCCAGAGTTAAGAAGAAAACTAAGAATATTACGGCTTCCCAGTGGAAAGGGGGAAAGTTTCAAAGATTTGGTTGTTGGCATGTGTGAAAAGTCAACCAGGTGAATAGACTTAGTCAATTGACCTTTTGGTGTCATTTCAACAGAATAATTAGAAGCTGTGTCCAAGTGATTTAAAGTATGAATTCTTAATAAAAAATGCTAGAAGTCAAATCTTTAGTAAATGTGAATGAATGAAAGAAAAAGAAATGAGATGACAGCTTTAGCGGACTCTAAAGCTTAGCTTTGAGGTCAAGTAAAGTGTGTTTACCTTGGTTGGGTTTTCCCAGAAGGTAAAGTGTCAATAAAGCAAATATATTCTTTCATGGACCAAGATCTCAAGTATTTCAGGAAGAATCACAAATAGACAGAGGTGGTGATTTGAACGTTTATCAGACTTTATAGTTCAACATAACATTCCAGGATTATTCTTGCATCATACAATTTAGAGTTTTCAGATGGATAAACAAGGGATTACCATTTCCCATAGCTGGACTTTAAGGAATGCCAGATCAATCATTTTATTTTCAGCTTTCTCAGTCTTTTTTGTGTGTTTACCTTTTATGCCATTAATGATCCTCTTTGCATCTAGGATTTATCACTTTGGAATTTTCTCTGAATCTTGGATACTTTTTATTCCCAAAGTGAATATTACTTTGAATATTACTCAAGTTAATGGATGGTCTTCTTCAGGCATCTTTGGAAGCTCCCCGCATTCTTGAGGTTCCTAAGGTTGTCATAACACACAGGTGCCAAATCACACATTTACATGTCAATGCACAGACTTGTAATTAATACCTTTGATTAGATAGATGTTACATTCAGTAATTTTTTACATTCAGTAATTTTTTTACTTAATGCAACCCAATTATTTTACCATAAAACGTAAATGCCTTTTTTACCTATTTCCAAAAAAAGTTATATGTAATACAAACTTGAATATAATCCTAATTTATTCTTAAGGTACAATCACTGGTTTGTTGTATGTATGTAACGAGTGGTTTTCCCAGAGCTAATGAATCAGATCTGTTAGTAACGTGTAGAAATTCATTTTTTTAAAAATATATTTTATTGATTTTTTACAGAGAGGAAGGGAGAAGGATAGAGAGTTAGAAACATTGATGAGAGAGAAACATCAATCAGCTGCCTCTTGCACACCCCCAATCAAGGTACATGCCCTTGATCAGAATCGAACCTGGGACCCTTGAGTCCACAGACCGACGCTCTGTCCACTGAGCCAAACCGATTAGGGCTAGAAATTCATTTTTTAACACACTTCATTCTCCCTCTTCCCCCCAGAATTGGTATGCCCTCTGCTGTTTCAGAAACTGGCCTGAATAATATTTCATAATATTTCACCGAAGGGCTCTCCATATGTGCAATGAGAAGGAAAGGAGCCAATAGAGAGGAAATGATTAAAGTGACTACAGGGGAAGAAGATGCTATTTCAGACAGTGGTGTCTTGGAAGAGAGTGGAAGGAAATGAGACTAAGCCCAGATGTAAAACTCAGCCTTAAAAAGGAAGATAGTCTTACTTTCGAAACAAGATGAGGGAACCTTGATGTAAGAGAGAAGAGTATGCAACATAGTCTTACTAGATTCCCACTCCACCCCACCCCCACTCACCTCAAGTAGGTTAGTTACATCATTTGCTGAGTTGTATTGTTGTAGGCAGAGAGAAACGTGTTTTAGTACCCACTGATTCCAAGTCAAAGGATGGGAGAAAATGAAGCATTAATTTAGAGAGTTATAGCTAAATATTTAAGAAAATAGGTAAATTCAGGATTTAGTTCAATTCATAAGTGAAAAATGAAACTTTAAAGACAATTAATTGAATTGGAGACCAATATTAACAACTGTGTATTACAGAGTCTGCTGAAACAAATTTTCCCCCTAAAATCACCCTCATTTTTATTAATGAGCCAAATTAAGACCAATTTATTTACTACATTAAGTTTAGTTTCCATTTGCCCTGGTTATTTGCATAAACACAATAAGAATAGGAATTGATTATATAGGCTCTTTTTTAAATTTTTATTTATTTATTTTTAAAATATATATTGATTTCAGAGAGGAAGGGAGAGATAGAAACATCAATGATGAGAGAGAATCATTGATTGGCTGCCTCCTGCACGCCCCCTACCAGGGATCGAGCCTGCAACCCAGGTATGTGCCCTTGACTGGAATCAAACCCAGGACCCTTCGGTCCACCGGCCGACACTCTATCCACTGAGACAAACCAGCTAGGGCTAGGCTCTTTTTAAAAAAATTTTTTTGTTATTATTATTGATTTCTGGGAGGAAGGAAGAGGGAGAGATAGAATCGTAAATGATGATAGAGAGTCCTTGATGGGCAGCCTTCTATATTCTATACACCCCCTACTAGGGATTGAGCCCACAACCCAGGCATGTGCCCTGACTGGGAATCGAACCCTGACCTCCTGATTCATGGGTCAAAGCTCAACCACTGAGCCATACCTGCAGGGCTATGTATGCTCTTTAAAATCTGCTTTGCTGGAATTTCATGATTGAGCTTTAATTAGTCTCCCAGGGCAAAGAAGCTGAGCCACCTAGTTGCCATCAGGTTTTCCTGCAATACCTATAAACTTGGGTAAATTCCTCAAATTGAGGTCCCCAATGATCTTGAGGTTCCAGTTGTTGGGCTAGTGACCTGTAGCCCTGCTTTTCATGTTCCCAAAGCCTTGATCCTTTAAGAGGCCTGGGAGAGAGAGCAGCCACCCCTCTCAAAGGGAAGGGAGAGTCCCTGTTAAGTCATTCCTGAGGCTCTTACACAAGTTGGTACCAAAGATTCCTGGTGACCTATGTCTTGGCCAGCCAGACGGGACAGCACCTCGGGCCCTGCCAGCCTTTTCTGGGAATATTAGAGAGAGCTGGGTGTCCCAAGCAGATGAGCTAGGCTTTCATTTATCCAGAAAATGGTCCTGTTCAGAAACTCAGAAAGCAATTCCAATTGAAAAGTCAACGTTAAAAAGGAGCCATCCTTTTTTTCCCTGTCCTTAGTTATCTTGACCCTTATCTATAGCCTAGAGCAGCGGTTCTCAACCTGTGGGTCGAGACCCTTTTGGGGGTCGAACGACCCTTTCACAGGGGTCGCCTAACACCATCGGAAAACACATATATAATTACTTACTGTTTTTGTGATTAATCACTATGCTTTAATTATGTTCAATTTGTAACAATGAAAATACATCCTGCATATCAGATATTTACATTAAGATTCATAACAGTAGCAAAATTACAGTTACGAAGTGGCAACGAAAATAATTTTATGGTTGGGGGTCACCACAACATGAGGAACTGTATTAAACGGTGGCAGCATTAGGAAGGTTGAAAACCACTGGCCTAGGGTCTCTCAACCCTTAACCCTAGCTCCACCTCCAGGATTTCAAAAGGCTCAAAGTCAGCCTGAATTTAACTCCAGATACAAAAGAAGGAAGAGAAAGTGCCCTTCAAGCCAACTGAAATTGAAATGAAATGCGAGGACCATTTTGGACCTATGTAGGACCATTTTCTTTATTTACAGCTTCAGGGTTTGAGTTGGGGTTTTTGGTGAGTGGTGGGCTTATTTTTGTTTTTGGAGGTGTGTGTGTTATAGAAAGTCTCAATCTATTAATGGTTTGGAAGTGGGTTGCACTGAGTCCATTTTTTCATAGAAAGAATATTTAACAAACAGAATAGGATATTTTCTGAATGTTGGTTAATCCACATAAGGACCGTGTTGTAAAATCTTAATCTGTGTTTATATGTTTTCCTATTACATCTACTATCTTATGTTTACCAAAGGATGTACATAAAAATGGTGTAAAATGTCATATTCTTTCAGGAAGTTTCAAAGATCTTACTGCTTTTGTTTACTTTCTCAACCAAAGGAAACCTGTTTCTCTGAGTGATTTATGGTAATGAGCCAGAATGGCCCCAGGCAACTTCCTTGGGAATATAATCCAAACTGTCCTTAAAAATACAAAGTTTGGAGAAGGAAGATAAAATTTTCTTCAGTTGCAGATAGAAGAGATAATTCAAAGAGGAGATGTATTTATTTCCATTTTGAATCACCCTAAAAACAGAAACATCATAACTTGAGATATGGGGCCCTTAAAAATAAACATATCTTAGGTTTTTTATGAAGACCGTGGTAATGTTAGCTTTCCAAGTGTTTTTTCTTTTTCTTATAGATATTTCTTTCAATCTCTTCTCCATACTTTCTCCAACCCTGTTCTAAAGATATCTGAGATGAATGGATTTTTAATTGGTTTAACAAGCATACTAGGATATTTTCTGGACATACAGGAAAATCAGCCAATTTAATTCACAAACTTTTCTCCAGGATATATTAATGAACAAAGACTAGTATCTTAGAACAAACTTTAGAATCAACTATGACCTAACCTTTTTTTCATCAAATATTGTATCTTTTTTAGTTTTAACTTTAAGTATTGATACTATATGAACTGAATTAAATATACCATTTGTGTTTTTATAACTTCAGCTCTTTGCTTGACAGGTTTAACAAATTTCAACATTTTAAATGAAAGAGGCTTAATAAAATTTTCATGTTTTCATTACATTAATATTTAATGCAAAAACTATACCTGCTCTGACTGGTTGGCTCAGTGGATAGAGCGTCAGCCTGCGGACTGAAGGGTCCCGGGTTCGATTCCAGTCAAGGGCACATGCCTAGGTTGTGGGCTCGATCCCCAGTAGGGGGCATGCAGGAGGCAGCGGATCAATGATTCTCATCATTGATGTTTCTACCTCTCTCTCTCTCCCTCTCCTTTCCTCTCTGAAACCAATAAAAATATATTTTTTAAAAAACTATTCCTAGATTATGTTTGAAAGCACTTACCTATCACTTATTTTCTTTCTCTTGGATAAAAAAGTTAAAAATAAAATAAGACACTTTCTGGAAAACATTGTTATGTAATTTACTTTTTGAATTTTAATGCCCAGTAATTACCATTCATTCATTTATACTATATTAAGGATCATGAAGTAATTTCAATAAATATATTCTATTGAAATGTACAAAGCAGCCCTAAGAAATTGCTAATCTTATTTTGAAATAGCTCATTATGACTTTGGTTGAAAAGAAAATGTTTAGTTGTTCATAACTTAAATAAGAAATCCCTAATGCTTAAATATGATGGGAATACTTAACCACAGGGAGATGATTCTGACCTAAGTCAATAATTCCTGTGGTTAAGTGTTAATAGAAAGTAGTATTAAAAGATATCAGTGCCTCTGAACAAAATGGTTTTTAATACCTAGTTTACATTTTAAAGGCATAAAAGCATTTTTCATACACTTTAAAAGCATGAAAGTTTATTAACAAATAGACAGGTCCTACTACTCACTAATTTTTAAACAAATATTTATTTTTTACTTGTTTACTTTTAAGAACATGTGAAACATGTAAATTTCAGTTTTTAGGCAGAAACAGATTATTGTAAAAAGTATATTCTCTCTCTTTTTTTTAAATCCTTACCCAAGGACATGCTTAGAGTGAGAAACGGGGAGAGAGAGAGAAAAACATAGATTGGTTGCCTTCCGTAGGAACCCCAACCAGGGATCAAACCGCAACCCAGGCATATACATGCCCTGACCAAAATCAAACCGACAACCTTTCAGTGCACAGGCCAACACTCAACCAACTGAACCATTCCAGCCAGACTGTAGTTTCATCCTGATGTATGGCTTTCTTAATCTTTATAAGATTTTCTTTATTCTCTATAGATTTCTCTCCTGTTCTTGATTCTATATATGGAGAAAAATAATTTGAGAAAATGAATTAATTTTCTAGTATTTTTAACAGTGACATTAAAAAAGAAATAAAAGTGAAGCATGCTACATCAGTAAGTTATTTGAGGCTTTTTTACTTACTGATATTTGTTTTCCAGAAATATCTATATTTATAAAAGGCTGATATGCTAAGTGTCCCTCCCTCCGTCCTACTGGTCCCTATTACATGCACTGACCACCAGGGGGCAGACACTCAATGCAGGAGCTGCTGAGGTGCAGTGACTTGACAGCAGCAGTTCTCGGGTGATGCACTCCAAAACCAGAGGAGGGAGCCCGATTCCTTGTGGGACCGCGCAATTCCACCTTTGGCTGTGGGTTATGTTGTTGCTGGGGTACTGTCGGTCCTGAATCTGGTTTACTGCACACTTGCATTTGCGTTCCACACCCTGTATGACAGCAACTTTGCAGAGTGCCCTCTTGCACTCTGGGACCCCTCAGGGGATGTGGAGAGACAGTTTTGGCCCGATCCCCGCAGGCCAGGCCGAGGGACCCCACCTGCCGGAGGGACCCCGCTCACTCCACAGATGGCTTTCGAGCCGTGGGGCCACCCCATGTGCAGCTGGCTGGGGAGGACCTGTGGGAGGTTGGCTCCAGGGCGTGTCCGGCCCATCTGGCCCAGTCCCGTCCTGCCGGCCACCTTCTAATTAATTTCCTTTCAGTGTGCACAAATCTGAATCTGTGGACCGGGTCACTAGTGTTTTATAATCTGTGTGCATGAAACTTTACAGTGACATGTTTTATGTGAGCTATTTATAAAAATGGAGTCTTTTACAATGTAAACTTCCATTCTCGCTGTAAAATCATGTGTTTATCAAACATATGCCACTTTGAAATGCTGTTCTTTGCTGTAGAATACATTTTAGTTTGATTTTTTTTTTATGGCCTCTTTCCTCATCTATGCCAAAAAACCTGAAAGCGTGGGTTCATGTTTTTGCTGCAAGGACTTGTTTTTAATATGAATAAACTGTGTACCATATCATATTGACCTAAAAAAAGAAATAATGCAGGCTTCATATGTATTACATTTATATTGCCCCAAGATGAAACTTATACCTGGATATAGAAGGTATTCTGAAAACCTTGAGTTTTTCTGTAATTTTTAGTTAATTTACTGCCTCTCAGAATTATATACAGATAGTAAAATTAAAATTGAATTTCATTAACATCAAATATTTTAATTTTTTGAATAGACACTGCTAATATCAAAGTTTAAGATTATATATCATCATTGTCTAGTTTCAGGTATCTGAAATTATATTCCCCTTCCCAGTGAGTAATCAGGCGATTTTACTCGTAAGGCCAAGACTCTTACTATCCTCTTCTAAACAGGCTCCTTCCATGCAATAGTGTACCTTATACTAAACATGAAACTCTAGATTAAATGGAACAGGTGCTAGCTATCATTGTGTGACATGAAATAGAAGTGAAGCTATAAATATAGAAAGAGAGAAACAAAATAATCTAGTGATAATTGAGCCTTCTAAGTGTAAAATCCTGAGGAGACAACTAAAACACTGTTGAGTCCTTATTTTTATTATTTAACAGTAGGAAGGATATACTTGCAAAAACCAGTGATACACATACACACACACAGAGAGGTCATGTATAAAAATATACCTAATTATAATAACCAATGACCATATAAGAGAAATAATCTTGTCAGAAATACATGAGACTTGAGAATGAAAACTGCAAGAGAAATAAAATAGGATTTGGCAAAAACAAAATTCTCACGTTTATGAGGAAGAATAAATAGGTAGAATTTAAATAAAGTTAGGTAAAGGATTAATAGGAAAGGTTTAATAAAGAATAATATGGCTCGGCCAGCATGACTCAGTGGTTGAGCATTGACCTATGAACCAGAAGGTCATGGTTCAATTCCTGGTCAGGGGGCATGCAGGAGGCAGCCAATCAATGGTTCTTTCTCATCATACATGTTTCTAGCTCCCCCTTCCTCTCTGAAATCATTAGAAAGGTATTTTTTTAAAGTAATAATATAGAGGAAAACTAGCCCAATTTTAAGCTTATTTTAATCAGTTATTTTCCCAGTGGAATAGGTTGATGAATATAATGTCAAACCTGTATCTAGGCATTGTATATTTTGTTTTGATAAAATTATGAAGAAAGATATAACAATCTAGGATGCAACCTCTAAAAATATTGAAGCAACAAGATCTAGAACAGCATTTTGCAAAGTGTACTGTACTCTATACAACGTTGTGATCGTGGATAAGTTAAAAATGCCCATAATCTAGTCAGTTTGGAAGAGTTTGGGGTAAAATAGAGTTTTTTTATAGCAGGACCTTTGTAAAATAATAATGTATATTGTGAATCAAAATAGCTTTGTATGTGGGTCGTTTGTATGTTTTTTAAACACAGAATAAAACCATATTAGAATATATTGCAGCACTAACTTCTTTGGAGCATATTCTGGGAAACACTTAAACAATTTTTTGTCCTTTCCCTCCCACTGGACACCAAAAGATCAGCTATATCTAAAATGTGAAATCATGAGCCCGGCCAGCTTGGCTCAGTGGTTGAGCATTGACCAAGGAACCAGGAGGTCACTGTTCAATTCCTGATCAAGGCATATGCCCAGGTTGAAAGCTCAATCCCCAGTGGAGCATGAAGGAGGCAGCCAATTGATGATTCTGTCTCATCATTGATGTTTCTATCGCTCTCTCCCTCTTCCTTTGTGAAATCAATAAAAATCTACTTAAAAATGAAAAATGTGAAATCATGAAACGGAATGTGAATCTACCATATTTTTAGAAAAAAGTCTCCATGAAAGATGTTAAAAAGAGAGAAATGTATGAAAGGAAATGTATGATGTTAAATAGGCCTATTTGTATGAAAATGGGAAAATTAAGGGCATGAAAAACTAAGCAAAATAAAAAGGTTTAGGGGAAAAAATTGTATTAAGTTGATCAACAGAGGGATCATATACAAATTGATCTTAAATAAGTGAACTTAGGCTCTTAAATAAATAGGCAATGGATATAGCCAGTTCACTAAAACGGAATTATAACTAGTATATAAACATGGAAGGGTTTTCAAAATCCATACTCAAATATCACAAATAGGAATGCTATTTTATATTCAGTCATCATGATATATATGTGACTTGAACGTCACCCCCACTCTGCCAAACATAATATTGACTTTGTGATGAGACATTTTACATTCTCTTTTTCTCTTCCCAGTTCCCGTTCTGCGATGGAGCTCACACAAAACACAACGAAGAGACTGGAGATAATGTGGGACCTCTGATCATTAAGAGAAAAGAAACCTAGATCGACAGTTTCCATGCTGCAAACCAAGTCATCCTGATTGTTTAATTAGAATGACTGCCACTTTAGTCTAATTCACCTTCTCTGGGTTCTAGATGTGGTATATTACAAACCGCAGCTTTCATATTCATGTCATTTGCCTTACTTGTTGAACCATCGTGGTGCACGTTTGTTTAAACAAAGGAAAAAGTGAAACTGACCTCATGGCCTGTGGGTTATTTTGGTTTTGTAAGGATCCGTTTCTTTGCATTTAATATAATCACATTAGAATGTAGTTGTATGTTCAAGTTAACATTAAATTATTCTCAAAATCGTGTATGTGCAGATTTACTTACAATTTTCAAGAAAAATTATCACCTTTTATTAGTTAACTTAGAAAGTAAATTGGGTGTGGTTCAGCTACATTAGTCTCTTAAGACTTAATGCAATCTAGGAATAACCTGTTATGACCTAGGTTTTCTTCTTGACAGTGATAGTGACACTGAGAAAATATGGCTGCTGTGTTTTCCCAGTTTTTAATCAAAATGAACTTTGTTATTCTGCTTATTTAGAAATGGGCCAGGTAAATAATAAAGGGGTGGTAACTTCTTTGTACTCATCTTCATGGATATTTAATTGATCCATTAAGGTAACCAATAGTGGCTATTTTTAAAAATATATATTTTATTGATATTTTTACAGAGAGGAAGGGAGAAGGATAGAGAGTTAGAAACATCGATGAGAAACATCAATCAGCTGCCTCCTGCACACCCCCCACTGGGGATATGCCTGCAACCAAGGTACATGCCCTTGACGGTAATCGAACCCAGGACCCTTCAGTCCACAGGCTGACACACTATCCACTGAGCCAAACCGGTTAGGGCCAATAGTGGCTATTTAGATCACAGAGAAAATAGACATAAGTTGTCATGAAGAATGTCTTAAATGTTCCAGGATTCTAGCCCAAGCAGTGGCAAGCACTTGATATGGGGACATTTAATTGGAGCATGTAATATCAAATCTCTCGAACACAAAGCCACACATCCATGACAAATAGTAATCACAGGGCCAGATCAAAGGTGTGAAAACATTTTTATTTCCCATATGACTGGTTCTAGTAAAACTATTTTGGGGAGAAAAATAAGAATTACATCCTCTTTTAAATTGTATGATCTTTTTCTTAACTTTTTCTTAGACGCCAAAATTTGAAGACAAATATTTTTGTCGCACTTTTTTAAAAGTGCATGTTTATTGCTGAAAGTACTATAGATGTCCCCTCTTTTTCCCCATTGACTCTTTCTAGCTTGCCCCCGTCCCCCATCCCAGGCCCTCGCCACACTATTGTCTGTGTCCATGGGCCATGCATATATGCATTTAAGTTTCTTGGTTAATCTCTTCCCACCCAACCTCCACCTTCCCTCTGAGATTCCATAGTCTGTTCCATGCTTCCATGTCTCTGGTATTTTGTTCATCAGTTTATTTTGTTCTTTAGATTCCACATATGAGTAAGATTATGTGATACTTATCTTTCTCTGTCTGGCTCATTTCACTTAGCATAATACTCTCCAGGTCCCTCCATGCTGTCTGAAAGGGTTAGAGATTCTTTTTTACAGCTGCATAGTATTCCATGGTGTAAATGTACCACAGCTTTTTTATCCACTCATCTACTGATGGGCACTTGGGCTATTTCCAGATCTTAGCTATAAACATAGAGATGCTACTATGAACATGTGGGTGCATACATTTTTTTCTGATTGGTGTTTTGGGTTTCTTAGGATATATTCTTATAAGTGGGATCACTAGGTCAAATGGCAGTTCCATATTTAATTTTTTTGAGGAAAACCCATACTGTTTTCCATAGTGGCTGCACCAGTCTGCATTCCCACCAGCAGTGTACTAGGGTTCCCTTTTCTCCACATCCTCGCCAGCACTTGTCATGTGTTGATTTGTTGATGGTAGCCATTCTCTATGTCATACTTTTCAAAGTCAGTCCAGGGCATTACATTCATTACTTATTCAGAAAAAAAGAAAATGTGAAAAGTAGGAGCAATAAAAGAAGAAAGGCATAGTTAACATTTTTTAAAGAGAATTCTGGGTTTTATGGGTTAGAAGGGAAAAAATTACAAGATGTATATGTAATGTAGACTAATGTGAAATTGACAAAAGTAATAGGTAAACATTCTTAGTGTCATTGGATTCTCAGTAGTGGTCAGTCACAAGCTCCTACTTGCTAAAATGCAGAATCACCTTGGAAGTCACAAGAATCAATGAAACCCGACATCAGCGTTCTCATGTATGATCACTGATATTTTTTAAATATACAGTTTTGCATATTATGGTAGACAAAGTTGATCCCCAGATTGTGAGTGCTGGTTTTAAGTAACCCATTTGACTTACTTGGACATGTTTTTAAAGCACATCCTCACAAAATCTAAAATATCACAAACCCAGATTCTACCTATCAGTTTCTTAGGATAAATTTTTTCTTTGCCCCTCCCCCCTTTTAAAATAAGTATGAATGGGTCAGCAAAAAGCATCATTCTTTTATTTTTTTAATATAGTTTTATTGATTTCAGAGAGAGGAAGGGAGAGAAACATCAATGATGAGAGAGAATCATTGATCTGCCTCCTACACACTCCGCAATGGGGAATCAAGCCCACAGCCTGTGTTCCCTGACCAGGAATCAAACTGAGCTCCTGGTACATGTGTGGACGCTCATCCACTGAGCTACAGCGGTTGGGCACATCTTGCTTTTAAAAGGTTATTTCAAAGAAAAAAAATCCATGAATTCCTAAAGTTTCTGATAAAGGGACATTCTCTTAATAGACCAAACTTTCCTTAATCTTGAATTTGAAATTATATTACACATTTTCATAGTGGAGGGGAAAAAGTAGCACCAGTTCTCAAAATTATTTTTCAAAGGCATAGGGAAAATGTGGGTGTGTGTGTTTATGGTGAAATTGGAAATAATCACCTCCCTGTGAAATGCAGATAGCATCACCTCTGCAGGTGTCCTGCACAGGAGTCCCCAACCTGGAATCGAACCTTGACCTCCTGGTTCATAGGTCGATGCTCAACCACTGAGCTGGCTGGACTAGTCCATACTCTTAAACTAGGATTTCTTTGGATATTAAAACCTTTTCGTGTTACTTAACCTAAAAGGTCAAGTAGGTGTGGCTAAGGTAATGTGAGATGTTTTCACACAAAAGTCGTGTGCAATTACTGTTCTCATTTAAGCACCCTAAAGCTTCTAAATTTTCATTGATTGGAAAATCAGAGAAGTAGAACTTCACCACACCACCACCATCTTTTCATCCTCTATATCATTGATGTTCCAATGATTTCCAAAATAAGATTTTGGGCTAGGTTGAGAAGTTTCTAATGTTATGAGGAAACTTGATTCTGCAGTGATTTAGAATGACATTTGTCTGTTTATGCAACAGACATGTATTAAGCATATAACTGTAGACTGTAATTGAGAATTCAACATTTGGAGAATTAAAAGCTCACAGTTTAGATTACATCATTTATGACCTGGGTTATATAATTTATAATTTGATGTTATTTTCCTTGACAAATAACAGCTACAGTCATGTCTACAAAGTCTACTACAAAGTAGATGGATTTATTTGATTATGCATTTGATTTTTGTTTTAAAATAAACATCAATCAAGGTTCCTAATTAGCAACATGTTTAGTGCTTGGTTATCTGTGAGGGCATATTGCCCTACTAGTGGTCAGGAGCTATGCTTTCCCTGATTTTAACACTGATTGCAGGCAAAGCCACTCACCTCTCAGCCTTGAAATTGAAGTGGTTGGACTAAATGGCATTTTAAGCAATTGTTTCCAAATTCTAGGCCAAAACTAAATTTCAGCGCGCGCGCACACACACACCTCATAGAAGGTTATCAACTAAAATTTAATTTTTATAAGATTATTAAATGTGGGAACAAGTAAGCCACGATCCTATATAAAGTTTTCAGACT
Source organism: Myotis lucifugus (assembly GCF_000147115.1). Lineage (NCBI taxonomy): Eukaryota > Metazoa > Chordata > Mammalia > Chiroptera > Vespertilionidae > Myotis > Myotis lucifugus. Next base: position 1,421,915 of record NW_005871301.1, read on the forward strand.
TATTTTTTAAGATATTAAAAAAACATAATTTGATTTTGATACTTCATTTTTATATATAGACGCTTTTATATAGATTATTAGCACAATGGATTGAGACTTCATGCAAAATTATTAATGTTAAAAAATGGTTTTTAATTCACTTTCCAATCATGGATCCACACTAATACAGTGCCAATCTGTCCTAATCCTTTCACAACCTATAACTTTAACATAGAAATTTGCAAAGGATGATTGTTAGCTGCACATCTGCCTTTCCTATGAAAAGTCTGATTTTCACCCTAACTGGTTTGGCTCACTGGACGGAGCGTTGGCCTGCGGACTGAAGGGTTCCAGGTTCGATTCCGGTCAAGGGTAGTACCTTGGTTTCGGGCACGTCCCCAGTAGGGAGTATGCAGGAGGCAGCTGATGGGTGTTTCTCTCTCATCGATGTTTCTGGCTTTCTGTCCCTCTCCCTTCCTCTCTATAAAAAAAAAAAAAAAAGTCTATATTTTTTCTGTATTTTAAAGAAGTATTTCATTTAAAAATTTCATGTATTAACTGAAGTTTCCAGAAATCCTGCCAAAGAGTAACGACTGGCAATAAGATTATAATCAGTAAATGAGAGAATATGATTAAGATTATAAATTAGGAGTATTAAGCCCTGGTCAGTTGCTCAGTGGTTAGAGCATAGGTCCATGCACCAAGGGGTCTCCGGTTTGATTCCCAGTCAAGGGTATGTACCTGGGTTGCAGGTTTGATTCCCCTGCCCCAGTAGGGGCTCAGGTGGGAGGCAACCAATTGATGTCTCTCTCACTTCAATGTTTCTCTCTCTTACCTCCTCCCTCTTCCTTTCCACTCTCTCTAAAAATAAGTGGAAAAAATATCCTCTGTTGAGGATTAACCAAAAAATTTTTTAAAATAAATAAATAAATTAGGAGTATTGATAGGTTAGGTCTGTGAATGAAAAAAAAGGGGGCGGGGGGCAGTTCAACCACAAACGTGGAACAGAAGTGCCAAGCTGAGAATGTTGTCCAGTGGGCATTGTGCAAACTAGATGTTCTTCCCTTTCAGTAACGACCTGTATATCTCAGGATAGTCTATTTCTTTCTAGTTCTTCCAACCTGTCACAGATAAGCAGAAGTCAGTTTCTGTCACGATCTGGATCTTCAAGTGTTATTTCAAAAGTTGTTTTCATTTGTAAGTATACAGAGTTTTCTAGATTCCCAGCTTTATTTTATGTTTAAAATAATTTTGAACATTGCCCACATGCTCATTATGGCAAGGTAAATTGTTTGTTTGTTTTTTCTAGTAATACTGCCAACCAACACTTTCATTGTTGGCTTAAGCAGTGGCTCATCTAACTCCATTTACAGGATAGATATGAGAGATGATGTCTCTTACGGCTCTGTCATCCATTAAACTTAGGTAAATCTGTTAAACTTATTTCAAATCTCCCAACTATGAAAGGTAGACTTCAATTTATGTCCTTCATCCACAGAGCAATCCTCTTTACCACAGACTTTCTTGACCCAGGCTTCTTCCACTACCCTCTCCCCCTACACCCCATCATTCCACACAATGAGGTTGTGTTCACCTCAATGCCATTGCGATTTTTTAAAATATACTCATTGATTTTAGAGAGGAAGGGAGAAGGATAGAGAGATAGTAATGATGAGAGAGAATCATTGATCGGCTGCCTCCTGCACACCCCGCACTGGGGATCGAACCGGCAACCCAGGCATGTGCCCTTGGCCAGAATCGAACCTGGGACCCTTCAGTCCACAGGCTGACGTTTTATCCACTGAGCAAAACCGGCTAGGGCCCATTAAGATTTTTTACTTACGATTTCTTAGCCTTCATCTTTCCAACTTGCAGTCTGCCCTGTAAGTTGGACCTTTTTCTTATCTCTTCACCTCCACATCCATTCCAACAAAGAGCATTTTAGTCATCACTTAAAGCAGCTGCATCCTTTCTCTTTTAGGATCCCCCAGGAAGCGGCTTCTAGCACAAAGCTAAAATAACATTGGCTGGTTACTACTTCCATCCTGACCCTGGACGCCACCTAGTGTACAGTCTCTGATAATGACAGTATTAAGTTCTAAATTACAGTTATTATTATGCACTCGAGTTAAGGCCCTGATCCTGAAGTACCTTTGTACCCCCAGAAGTCTGGTCACTTACAGCAGCTCGCAGCTTAACAGTTTCTGTGACTCCCTCATGCCTTTAGCGTCTGGCTTGCCAAGTCATTGTAATGCCACAGGACTCACTTCTTTTTAAACCCTAAGGAAGAAAATGTTGCCAGTTTTGATCATTGCAATATACTCAGTACCCAGAACAGTTACAAGTACACAGCAGGTGCTCAATAAGTACTCATTTTAATTCATACGAGATTTGAATGTAAGTTTTAAAGAATACAAAAGTAATTCCCAAAAAGTATTTGTCTTGTTCTACACCAAACCCTGATTATCATTTTTTTTTCAAATTTGTTCTTCTGCATCCAGTATTATAGACTTTTGAACATGCCTATTGGGAAAATTTACTCAATAGCTATCTTATCTTGATAAGAGTGGCTGTAATTTAGTCTGATGCTTCTGTGCCTAAACTTATAGTGTAAAAGCCAGCAAACGAATAGTAATACTATCCAGATCAGCTTGTTTTAGGGCAGTATGCACATGATGTGTTATACCTGGGGTGGGAGGGAACTGTGGCATTTGGGATGTTTAAAATCTGTGGACATGGCTTTGGGAGAAGAGGAAGCTGCTATGAAAAAGACCAAAATACTTCTGGTATTTGTCAATCTGGAAGGCTTTCTCTTTTTTCTTTTTTTAAAATATATTTTTATTGATTTCAGAGAGGAAGGGAGAGGAAGAGATAGATACATCAATGATGAGAGGGAATCATTGATTGGCTGCCTCCTGCACGTCAAACCAAGCCCACAACCCAGGCATGTACCCTCGTCCGGAATCGAACCGGGACCCTTCAGTCCACAGGCCAACGCTGTATCCACTGAGCCAAACCAGCTAGGGCTGGAAGGCTTTCTAATGGCGATAATCACCTCTTTGGGGCCAGCGGGGTACTGGTGCAACAACCATGGGCTTCTAAATCACCCTTATGTTCAAATCTCTGCTCTGCCACTAATTAGTTGAAACCTGGAAGAAACAACTTTCTGTGGGCCCCTGATTGTTCATTTTATGTGAACTTGACTGGGCCACAAACTGCCTAGATATTTGGGCAAGCATTATTTTAAATGGATCTGTGAGGGTGTTTTTAAATGAAATTAACACTTAAATCAGTAAGACATGTCAAGCAGACTGTCTTTCTTAATGTGGGTGGGCCTCATCCAATCAGCTGGTGGCCTGGAGAGTACAGCAAGGCTGGCTCTCCCCACAGGAAGAGAGAATTCTTCCTGCCTGGCTGTCTTTGAACTGAAACATCCTCTCTTCCAGGGTCGCAAACCTGCCAGTCTTCACACTTGGGTTGCGGGAAACGAGTTAAGTCGGCTCGCGTGAATTGCGCGTACTCCGCGGGAGCCGTCTTAAACTCGGTTCATATAGATTTGCGGTGGAGTGCGGGAAACGTGTAAACTCGGGCCGATTGTAACTGCGTATTACCAAATATTTCATTTCAATCGAACCCATACTTCAAAGGATATAGGCATTTTAACG
>NW_005871301.1:1425658-1472244 GCF_000147115.1 Myotis lucifugus
CCCCTGCCCTCAGGGAATTTAGTAGGGGGGTGGGGGAGGTTAGTGTTAGACACAAGTAAGGCTATTATTAATATGCTTAGACATATCAGGTGAGGGAGATAAGTACATAAGCAGAAGAACACAAGGGACCCAAATCCAGAGCCTGAAGTCAGAGCAGTAAGAGCTGCAGTGTGAGTAAATGTTTGAAGGGGAAGGAGGACAAGCAAGTTCCAAGTTTCTGAAATGAGAGACCAATTCAGCCCACCTTGCCCCTCCTCTGAAATGGCCCTGATTGGTCTTTCCACTTAGGTCTGCAGTGCTCCTTCCTGTGGAATGATCTCATTAATAGCATTTTTCCCAACTTTTTTTTTTTTAATCCTCACTTAAGGATATTTTTTCCATTGATTTTTAGAGAGTGGAAAGGAGGGGGGAGGGAGTGAAAGAGAGAGAGAGGAGAAAGAGAGAAATATTATTGTGAGAGAGACACATTGATTGGTTGCTTCCCTCATGTGCCTTGACAGGGGCCAAAATCGAACCTGAGACCCTTTGGTACATGGGCCGATGCTCTAGCCACTGAACCACCCCAGCCAGTGCTTTCCCCTGACTTTTAATGTGCAAGATGAAATTCAGTCATCATCCGTTACCTATCAGGTGAAAGCAAGACAAAGTCAGGATTAAACCCTGGAAGAAGAGGGTGGACCTTACTGCTTCAGCCAAAACTTAAAAGATCTTGTTTTCAACCTTCATCACATCACCAGAAGTTAAATCGATGGTGTCATGTATTGTCATTGCCTAATGAAGAAATACCACATCTGGGTGGAAATGTCTTATGATCTCAGTTCAAGTAGTGATGTTTTTTGTTTTTAATATGTTTTAATTGATTTTTAGAGAGAGAGGAAGGGAGGAGAGAAAAACATTGATCTGCCTCCTACACGCCCCCTACTGGGGATCCAGCTGGCAACCTGGGCATGTGCTCTGACCAGGAATCGAACCAGCAACCTCTCAGTGTATGGGACGATGGTCAACCAACTTAGCCACACTGGCCAGAGCACATAGTCATGTTTTCATTTAAGCTCACCTATAATGTAATTTTGAAAGGGGTTAAGTGAGTATACATACAAAAACCATTCTCAGTATTCGCTGATCATCAGTGAGCACCCTGGAGGATTCCCAACAAACAAGAGCTAAGGACTCTGCCTTTTCAACAGTGTGACCTCGGTCAGATCACTTAACCTATGTGATCCCTATAAAACAGGGATAATAGGACTGGCTGTCTCACAGGACTTCATGAAAGAAGAAATGCATATGAAGCACTTGACACTGTGCCGACACCTGGTAAGTATGCTCAGTTAGTCATTGTTGTCTGACAGCATACTGGAATGCTACAGGGATTCTCACTGCTGCATAGCCCTGACCATCGCAATTCAAAGAAACCCTTTTCTTGATCAGAAACTATAGTTGGATCAGAACTATAATCAATCAATTGTAGTTGGTTTGAGTATAAGGTTGCTTTGATTGTTATATACTTTATTTATCAACATTGTCTAAAGACCCAGAAGAGCCCTAGCTGGTTTGGCTCAGCGGATAGAGTGTCGGCCTGGGGACTCAAGGGTCCCAGGTTCGATTCCAGTCAAGGGCATGTACCTGGGTTGCGGGCACATCCCCAGTAGGGGGCGTGCAAGAGGCAGCTGAATCGATGTTTCTAACTCGCTATCCCTCTCCCTCTCCCTTCCTCTCTGTAAAAAATCAATAAAATATATTTTTAAAAAAAATCCAGAAGAAACTGGTAAAGAACAGAAGCAATAAATACACCACACAAAGTGGTGAGATTGGACGTTTAAACTGAGAGAAGTAACCCAGCCTTTCCTACATTTTTCTTCTCCCCCTTTTTCCTTTGGCTTCTTCTATTAATATCTGCTCCTTAGGATGAAAGCCTAGTGAGAAAAGCAAAGTTCTGCAGATTCCCAAGTACTTGTTACCACGTCCACTAGGGGGAGTCCTGGCCACGCCTTTCTATGGCAAGGTAATAGGTAAAGTCCTTTTTTTGTAGTTTTTCATTAACATTTCAGATTAGAAAAACTGCAGTACTGTTGACTGATGGGAGTGTACCACTTGACTTCAAAGAAGCAGTTTTAACCAGCTGTTTTTATTTGTGTTGAAGGGGGCGGGGTGGGAGGTAGAGAGAAGAGAATGTAAACCCTAAGGGCAGAATCAAACTCCACTCAGGAAACAGTTCAAAGCAAGCGAACCTCAGACTGTTCTTTTATCAGTACACACAGAAAAATGCACAGTTGCAGGGTAAGAGCTCCAAGAAACTCAATTTAAATAAAATTTTTGATCTCTCATTGCCTTCAAATATTACATCTTAAATGATAGGAAATATTTAAAATAATACACCTCCTGAGTGAAGCACATTTCTCTAGTCTTAATCTACTTTTCTGAAGAATAATGAGGTTGTTTTTAATTTTCTTGGTAATAAGAATCCCTTCTATTTCTATTTCTTTGGGAGGATAAAATGAAGATATATGCATATCAACAGCAAGCCAAGTAGTCACTTTACAAACAAATCAAAGTATAAAGTATTCAATTACAAAAGGAGCAAACACGTCCTTGGAGATTATAATTTGTATTGGAAGATGTATTAGCAAAAAATCCAGAGGGATTCAGAAAAAAGAAAGGAGACCTTTGGGTTTTAATAGTTGGGAAAGACTTTATGGACTGGGTCTTAAAATACACACAGTAGGGAAAGACAGACTTGTCACAGTTGCCTGTTCAACTGCACTAACTATGGCAGGGAAACAAATAGCCCCACCCCCTCAAAAAGTTTGAACACAGGTCACAGCAATGGAAGAAGAGCCCAGTGTAAAGTGGAATTTCTTGACAACTTTCCTCCCATGCCAATGCCATCAAATTTTCTTTATCCCCACTAACACTTGGGCAATCATTTTAACCCAATGATTTCATAAGAAATCGTATCTCTGCTCCTCCTATTTTGTTTGCATGATATACTCTCCCTCACGCTCATTGTCTCTACTTTGTAATTCTCAACATCCATCTCAAATGCTATTTCCTCTGAGAAGTCAGTGACATTTCTTGTTCCTTTTGCATTCCCAAAGCACTAATATGCAGATATTTTTCTTCATTCGAGGAACAAGTATGAAATATCTTACAGATGCTCTTGATATAAAGATAAACTTTAAAACACTCCTTGACTTTACAACAATCCAGCTTAGCTGGAAAACTAATAATCTATAATAATAAAAGCATAATATGCTAAATAGACCAGACAGCCGAACAACCTTCCGGACGTCCTTCCAAACGACCTTCTGGATGGAGCCGGGGCTGTGAGGGCCAATCAGCCACCGCAGCTTCAAGGGCCGAGCCCCTTGCATGAATTTCATGCATCGGGCCTCTAGTGATAACTATAAAACAAACTATTAGAGCTAAAGTAAAAGTATGTACAAAGTACAGTGGTTCCATCAATTCAAAATCTGTTCTTGGAGGTTCTAGGGAGATCATCTTTCCAGAGAAGGTGGCTTTGAACTGGTACATAAGGATGAATGAGATTTTCTTAATCAAAAAATAATAAGAAAAAAAAGTATAGACTGGGGAGGTGGGTGGGAGGGGAGAACCCCACTGAGAAAAAAAAAAGTGAAGAGGCATTAGGTTGCCTGCTAGTGTTGCATGAAGTTATTCAATGCAATTCTTCATGACCAAGCCTGACTTCCCACAGTCACCATCATTCATCATTCCCAACCTATAGTCTAGAAATCAGCTACTCCAACCTAACTTAGATCCATACCAAGCCGCCCTCTCGTGTTAAAATGCTTCCCCAAACTTTGTGTGTCTGTGTATGTGAATAAATTCAAATTCTTCAAGAATCACTGAATCAATTCAATAATTCCTCCTACAGGGAGCTGTTCTTACTCCCTTAGTTAGAATTAGGTGACCCTTCTTTGCAGCCCACAGAACTCTGCTTATTTTTGTCTGGGTCTTTATTACCCTTATTTTAAGTCTTTTCACTTAAGCTATGAAGTCTTTTCTGTTTCCCTGCTATCTAACATTTGTTGAGTGAATTAATGAATATTAGGTACCAGAACCTTTGATAGGCTGTGGGGGAGGAGGGGCATAATAAAACATAATCTTTGCTCTTAAGGAGTTTACATTCCAGCTCAGACATAAGTGGTATATCCTGATAACCGAGGGAGAAGAAGAGGACATTGAGTTGTAGGAGCCATTGGCTGGACTGGAGGGAGCTGACAAGGAACCAGATTCCTTTTATGTGTCCCCAGCACCTACTGACACAAAGACTGAAAATTAGTAGATCATGGCCAAAAAAGCCACAGGCAGGTTTGTTTGTCCTTTTCAGCTAACATTGAAAAATCAGAAGATTTTATATAATAAGATAGATTTCTGGCTTCAATTGAGTAATTTGGTAACATAGAATTGCATTCTGCCCGGCTGATATGGCTCAATAGTTGAGCATCGATCTATGAACCAGGAGGTCAGGGTTCAATTCCCAGTGAGGACACATGCCCGGCTGGATCCCCAGTGGAAAGCATGCAGGAGGCAGCTGATCAGAGGTTCTCTCTCATCATTGATGTTTCTCTCTCTCCCCCTCCCTTCCTCTCTAAAATCAACACAAATATATTTTTAAAAAAGAATTGCATTCTCAGAACTGAGGAACAGCTGTCTTTTTCTGATAAGGCATTAACTTTTTTTGCATTTACCAAGTTTTATATTAAATAAACATATTTCAGTTAAAAAATAAATCACTTTAAAGGAAAACATAAGGTAAATAACTGCACAGGCAGTACTTGGATATGGCCTAAAAAGTGAAGGTGGTACTTAATGATGGTTCAAGGCCACAGAAAACAACACAAGGACCTCCAGATTCTCTACCACTGCCCAGCTCCATCCTCACCTGTGACTTCCAACAGTTCTGGTCAAACTGTACATATAAGTTAGGCATATCTGTAAGACTTTCATGTGATACTGTATCCTTTATAAAATATTATCTTGGTAATTATTTTCAAGAATTTAATCTCATCTGATATTAATATCACAACCTCTACTTTCTTTTATTTGTATTTTCCCAGAATATATTTATTTATCCTTCTATTTTCAAAAATTAAGTAATTTAAATTTAGTGCTCTTTTTAATGTATGCAATATATAGTGTAGAATGTTCTTCGTTTTATAATTCAACCAGAATCCTTTATGTATTTATTTCTTGTTTCTTTCTTTTTTAAAAAACATATTTTATTGATTTTTTTACAGAGAGGAAAGGAGAGGGATAGAGAGTTAGAAACATCGATGAGAGAGAAACATCGACCAGCTGCCTCCTACACACCTCCTACTGAGGATGTGCCTGCAACCAAGGTACATGCCCTTGACTGGAATCGAACCTGGAACCTTTCAATCTGCAGGCCGACGCTCTATCCACTGAGCCAAACCGGTTAGGGCTCTTGTTTATTTCTTTTTAAATTTTTATTTTTTAATTGTAGCTCACATTAAATATTATTTTGTATTAGTTTCAGGTGTACAGCATAGTGGTTTGACTCCAATATCCTCCCAATATTTCCAGTACCCACCTGGCACTGTACATAGTTATTACAATACTAGAGGCCCGATGCATGAAATTCTTGCAAGGGGCTCGGCCATCGCAGCCCCTTGCAGCCCCTCACAGCCCTGGCTTCGTCCGGAAGATCGTCTGGATGGTCATCAGGATGGTCATTCTGCTGTTTGGTCTCATTAGCATATTAGCTCTTTATTAATAGGGTTATTGACTATATTCCCTATGCTGAACTTTATATCCCTGTGACTATTCTGTAACTACCAATTTGTGCTTATTAATCTCTTCTTCCATCCCCCAACCATCCTCCCTCTGGCAACCATCTGTCTTTTCTCTGTGCAGAATCCTTTTTTTAATAGATAGGTTTTAGTATATTTACATTTGTGGATATCATAGTTAGATGTTTTGATTCTATTAATTTTAAATGATTTCTTATTTTTGGATTTTTTAAAATAAATTTTCACTATGTCTTCTATGCTTGTTTTGTGTCGGTATATTTTTCTGCTGACAATTTGGGAAGCTTGCTTTTTTTTTTTAACCCAGGCATGTGCCCTTGACCGGAATTGAACCCAGGATCCTTCAGTCCTCAGGCTAATGCTCTATCTGCTGAGCCAAACCAGCTAGGGCTGCATTTTTGTTTTTGTTTTATCTTTATTATGAAATATACTCTATCTTCTATTTGTTTAGATAGTGTCTAATTACTATCTATTCAGAAATTATGACAACAGTGTATTTGCACTTCTTTCCTCCTTTCTGCCCTTTCTACCACCAAATCAGAGGGAAGCAAGTGGTAGGTGACAGAACAGCAAGTGTAAGACTTGGAGTAAATTATGGTTAGTTGTTGTTGTTTTTTATGTGTTTGTTTCAAGAATAGCAAAGAGGTCTGGCTGATGTGGCTCAGTGGTTGAGTATCAACCTATGAACCAGGAGGTCACAGTTTGATTCCCAGTCAGGGCACATGCCTGGGTTGTGGGCTTGATCCCCAGGGGTGGCGTGCAGGAGGCAGTTGATCGATGATTCTCTCTCATCATTGATGTTTCTAGTTCCCTCTTCCTTTCTCTCTGAAATCAATTACACACACACACACACACACACACACACACCCCTGGGGCTGGAGGAGGAAGTGGAAGGTGAAGGTCAGAGAAGTCACTGGGGCTGTGTATTTGCTTTTTTTTTTTTTTAATCTTCACTTGAGGATATTTTTCCATTGATTTTTAGAGAGAGAGAAAAAGACAGAAAGAAACATCGATGTCAAAGAAACACATCAATTAGTTGCCTCCTGCACAAGCCCTGACCAGGGCCTGGGCTGGCGAGGAGCCTGCAACCCAGGTATATGCTCTTGACTGGAATCAAACCACAGGCCCATGCTCTATCCACTGAGCCAAACTGGCTAGAGGTTGCTTTTTAATCTAAGATCTAATGCTACTGGAGGGTCTTTGAGCAGGAGGCTGGTATCTGACTTACACATAACATAGGCTTCTGTACAAAGATTAAATGTAGGGACACCAAGCACAGAAGCAAGAAAACCATGGGAGGCTATTGCAATAATGCATAATGATGGCAGCTTCATCAGGATGGAGTGAGAGAAAATTGTTCAGATTCAGAATATGGGTATTTTTGTTTTGTTTTAAAATTTTTAAATCCTCACCTGAGGATATGTTTATTGATTTTTAGAGAGGAGGAGGAGGAGGAAGGAGAAGAGGAGGACGAGGAGGAGGAAGAAGAGAGAGAGATGAGTGTGAGAGAGAAACATCAGTTGGTTGCCGCCTGTACGTGCCCTGAATGGGGATGGAACTTGCAACCTGGGTATGTGCCCTGATGGGAATCCAACCCACCACATTTTGGTGTGTGGGACCATGTTCCAACCAACTGAGCCACCTGGCCAGGGCCAGAATATGTTTTGAAGGTAGAAGGGGTAGGATTTGCTGATGGATTGGATGTAGTATGTGAGATAAAGAGAATTACTGCAAGGCTTTTGACCTGAGCATTTACTGAGATGTTCTCCAGATTGCTGTAGGAGGATAGCAAAACCTGTTATTAAACCCCAAATTAGCAACCTCAGAGAGTTAAACCTATTATTAAACTACAATAATTGAAATGATGTGATAATGGAGCATGAATTTGCACACACAAAAAAAAACCTTGAAAAAGAATTGAAGCTTAGAAAGGGCCTTAAAACAAATAAGAATGAAAAATAAAAGTGGCATTTCTAATCATAAAAAAGGATAAATCATTCAAAGTATTGTGCTGAAACAACTAAATAGCCAACTGGAAAGAAAGAACAATGTCAAATACCTATTACTACCTGATAATTAGTAATCCTCCCCAAAAGTATAAAGACAGTGAGAGACTGTAAATTTCTGGAAGAAAAGGCAGGACAATATCTTTTTAAAAAAATATCTTTTGCACTAGCCAGTTTGGCTCAGTGGATAGAGAATCGGCCAGCGGACCAAAGAGTCCCAGGTTTGATTCTGGTCAAGGACACAAACCTTGGTTGCAGGCTCCTCCTCGGCCCGGGCCCTGGTCTGGCATGAGCTCACTGTCTTTCCTTCTCTCTTCCACTCTCCCTAAAAATCAGTGGGAAGATATCCTCGGGTGAGCATTAACAACAACAACTATATATATATATATATATATATATATATATATATATATATATATATATATATATATATATTACTGATTTTTAAAAGAAAGAGGAAGGGAAAGATAGAAACATCGATGAGAGAGAAACATTGGTTGGCTGCCTCCTGTATACCACCTACTGGGGATGGAGCCTGTAACTTGGGCATGTGCTCTGACCGGGAATTAAACCCATGACCTCTTGGTGCATGGGATGACACTCAATCCACTGAGTCATACCAGCTGGGCAGGACAATATCTTTTAACTCTTGAAGTAAGAAAGACTTTTATAACTCAAAAAACAGAAGGCACTTTTGACTTCTTTTTAAAAAATCAAAAAACTCTGTGGAAAAAAAAACAACTCTGCGTGACCAATACCAATAAATAATATTAAAAGACTAACAAGAACCTGGGGATGGGGGTATATGTGCAAGTATTACAGTCATATATGATGTTATTTGTTAACTTTTCTATATTAATAAAAATTGTTTTAAAATCTCAATATAAATATTAAAACAAAAAATAGACTTCTACAGATATTCAGGAATTGGGGTAACCGAACATGGGGAAAGGAGAATGGCACTTTCTGGAAGAAATAAATGTAGCTCAGGAAATTCTCCTAAGCCAATACTGTCCTATCACCCCAAATGGATTTTATACAGTTACCTCCAAATTCTCACTAGTATTGTCTGCATGTTTAATGGGTGGGGTAATGCCATCCAGTTAGATATGATGATGCCACAGCTATGGTATAAAGAAACCAATAACTGAGATACTCCTCATTTTGCCATTCCTTTATGGATTGAATCAGACTGAGGCAATCATTTTATAACAGAGATAGATAACCTGCTTTCAAAAATTCTGGGGTACTCCTTAAAATTTCATACCCCATATCATCCTCAATCATTAGGAAAGGTGGAATGTAAAAATCTAGACATAAGAAGGACTTTAGAAAAGATGTCAAGAAACTGGACTTTAAATACCAGAAGCTTTGTCCTTGGCCCTTATAAAGATCCAGAATACTCCAGATAGGAGGCATTGGGTTAACTCCTTTTGAAATAGTTTTTGAACACCCAATGCCTTCTAGCTTCTCTAAACCTTCCATTACTGGATTAAGCAAACATTATGACAATTTAAATAAACAACTTGATACTATGACTGGCTATATACAGGAACTAACTAGTATGTTTGAAGCATATCACCAACAGGTAAAAAAGGCATGGCCTCCATCAACTGGCAAGTCTTGTCGTCCCTTTTGACCAGGAGACCAAGTATACATTAAGGTCTTCAGAAGAGAACATGTGCTGTCCCCTTGATGGGAAAGACCTTATGAGGCACTGCTAACCATCTACCTTGCCATCAAAAAAATTTTTTAAAGTCCTCTTGGATCCATGCAAGCTATGTCAGAGTAGACCCATATCATAGCTCTGAAGACAACTGGAAGGTAGTCCCTATAGGTAACCTTAAACTAAGGATTTCCAGAGTTAATTCTCAGGCCCCAGAAGCAGACAGCACTGCAAAGTAGACAGCTTTTTTCCAAGATCATGATCACCTACCTCTCCCCAACCCAGCCCCTGCTTTTAAAACTCCCTAAATACAGACATTAAAAAACAAAACAAAACAAAACACCCACACACCTCCTCTTATTAATGAACAATTTTTTAGAAAGCTAACTGGACAGTGGTCGTCTCTATCTCCTCTCTCTCTCTCTCTCTCTCTCTCTCTCTCTCTCTCTCGCTGTCTCTCAGCTTCCACTATGGATTCCATTTCAACCTGTATCTTGCTCTTACTAATTCTCTCTTTTTCAATAGGTATGGCACAGACCAAACACCCCCTTATGCCAGTTTACCAAACCCTGGTTATGTTAACTAATCAATCTGACTATTGGTTATGACAACATCTAGATAGTGCAAAAGAGCCTGAAGTAGTCTTTATTCGGGTCAATGTGAACACCTAGTGAACTGAGTATGGAAGATGAATGAACAAAAGAGTATGGTATCCATGTATCCATGAGAAGACAAACATCAGTCCACTTCTTCTGGTGAGTCATCTGGGCCCCAGAAAACCTCTATAGAAGCTCCAGCGGCGTGGCTCAGTGGTTGAGCATCAACCTATGAACCAAGAGGTCACAGTTCAATTCCTGGTCAGGCACATGCCAAGATTGTGGCCTCAATTCCTAGAAGGGGGCATACAGGAGGCAGCTGATTAATGATTCTCTCTCATCATCAATGATTTCTATCTCTAACTCCTTCTCCCTTCCTCTCAGAAATCAATAAAAAATATATATATATTTTAAAAAAAAGCTCATAAAGACAAGGGACAGTCCTTTACATTGAAAACAGACACGACATTGGACCTTCCTGGGTGACATATCAGGGCAATATTGCAATCAAACTCTGCAGTGAGACTCCACAGAAGGTATTTTTAAACCTCTCAAGGAAATTATAAGTGACTCCAGCACTACTTTTTTGGGCACAAATACCTGCCAAAAAAATGTCCTGGATGGCTCACAAGCCACCCTTGTACAACTTAGGGTATTGCAGCTGTCCCCTGGTTAAGTTGTCCAATACCACAAACTATATATGGGTGGACCAAAAACCTGGACTTACTTGGCTAAGTGACAGAACCAAGCTTTACAACTGCCAAAACCAGACTACAGGCCTCCTGTACCAGCTATTTCACAATCTGTTTTGCACTCACAGATTGACAGGAGCACATGGAAAACAGAGGTGTGTGAATGCTAACAGTACCAGTGGCAAAGGCCAGGGAATACTTCAGAGCCTAGGAATTACAGATTCTACTTTCACCCTGTGTGTAAACCACACTGGCCTTTTCATGTTATGTGGTGACACGGTGTACAAAGGTTCTCACCTAAATAGTCAGGACGATGTGGATTTGGATACCTCACTCCTTCTGTCACCAAACACTCCATCCTAAATGGCAGCCAATAACAAAGTTCTTTGCTCATCAGGTTGTGCCACATAAATGTTCTAGGCGAGAAACTGTAAAGAATCCGCTTGTGACCCTAGCTGGTTTGTGGACTGAAGGGTTCCAGGTTCGATTCCAATCAAGGGCACATGCCTGGGTTGCAGGCTCGATCCCTAGTAGGGGATGTGCAGGAGGCAGCCAGTCAATGATTCTCTCTCATTATTGATGTTTCTATCTCTCTCTCCCTCTTCCTTCTTCTCTAAATTTCAATAAAAAAATATATTTTTAAAAAAGAATCCGCTTGTGTATCACAAATCCAAGGGTTGTGTTTTGTGTGTGTTTTTTCAGCATTAGGGGTCTTAGTCCCAAGCTTTGAAGACTACAAATTGGAAAAAGCAATCTTAAATGTCTCTATGGTAAAGGAACAAGAGTTCAATACAACTATGTAAACTTTGAAGATACTCTATTCAGAAGTTAACAGCTTAGCCTCTGTGGTTCTCCAGAATCATTATGTCCTAGAAACACAGACTGCCCAACAAGGAGGAACTTGCGCAATCATTGGTGAAGTGTTGTCTCTATATAAACCAAACAGGATAAGTAGTATCTAACTTAATTCTGTTAAAAGAAAGGACTACTATTTTCCATCTGATAAATGAAGGAAAGGCATTTTATCAGACTGACTTATTCCCAAGAATGGGAAATTGGTTTAAATGGAATGTGGGGATATGCTCTGATTGGTTCTTTTTGGTTTGTCTATCCTCATGCTAACCTATGTTGTTCTCTCTTTTTACAATCTCTTACCACTCAGCTACTAACTCATTTCTTCTCTCCACAGCCACCAGCTCAGATTTTGATGTGGGAAACTTCCAGGGAACTTTCAGTGGAGGGAACTGTGGGGGTCAGGAGAGTCTCTCCAGAATGTGCCACCCTCGCATGCAGATTATTTCGAGTTGAAAACAAAGGAAGAGGTGTGTGGTTTTTTCCCTCCCCTTTTCCTGACTAAAGAGATTTAGATAGAAAAACCTGCTTCCTAGTATACATGAATTAACTGGCAGACAGAAAGAATCCAAGTAAAAAATCTGTTCACTAGATTTCTCTTTGTATCCCATTGTTTCTGGGTGGGCCTGCAAGATTTTGTTTACCGAATGTTTGCTCTTTCTCATCTATCTGTGAATTGCCTATCTCCCTCTCCTTAGTCCAACATGACATATATACCTTGGTTTGCCTCTCTGTTTTTGGAATTTCCATGCTTAGGTGATTTCCCCATGTGCACATATTAGAATTTGGTTTGCTGTTAATCCGCTGTATGTCATTTGACTTGTTCGACAAACCAGAAGAACTAAAAGGGTAAGGAGAAAGTTTCCCTAGCCCTGACACTTTGCTAAACCTCATCTGTAAAATGCCCACATGGGAGGCACAGCTCGAGTGCCCAGCTTGAGTGATCAGGGAGGCTGTGCCACTGGACCCTACAGAACATCTACTACATTAGGCCACTCTACCAAACCTGGGAGAAGTAGCAGCTCTACTCTATACATCGAAACAAACACAGAAAGGCTGCAAAATGAGGCGACAAACAAACATGTACCACATGAAAGAACAGAACAAAATTCCAGAAAAAGAACTAAATGGAAACAAGCAATCTACTAGAAGCAGAATTCAAAACACTGATTATAAGGGTGCTCAATGAACTTAGTGAGAACTCCAACAGCATAAAAAAAAGGACATGGAAGCCATACAAAAAGGATCAGGCAGAAATGAAGGCTACACTAAATAAAATGAAGAATAGTTAACAGGGAATCAACAGTAAACTAGATGAAACCAAAATTCAAATCAGCAATCCTAATAAAAGGCTAATATGCAAATCAACTGAACAGCAGAACAACCAGTCGCTATGATGTGCACTGACCACCAGGGGGCAGGTGCTCAATGCAGGAGGGAGCGCTACTCAGCCAGAAGCCCGGCTCACGGCTGGCGAGTGCAGCGGCAGTGGCGGAAGGCTCTCCCACCTTTGCAGCAGCACTAAGGGAGTCTTAGGCCAGGGAGCGGGCCTAAGCTGTCAGTCAGACATCCCCCAAGGGCTTCCGGACTATGAGAGGGTGCTGGCCAGGCTGAGGGACTCCTCCCCCCCCCCCCCCCCCCACCTGCAAGTGCACAAATGTGCACCAGGCCTCTAGTTTGGAATATAAGGAAGCAAAAAACACCCAATCAAAGCAGCAAAAAGATAAAGAACCCCCCAAAATGAGGGTAGTGTAAGGAGCTTCTGGGACATTTTTAAGCATACTTACATTTGCATCATGGGGGTACCAGAAGAAGAAGAGGAGAGCAAGGAATTGAAAACCTGTGTAAAAAACTGATGGCCCGGCTAGTGTGGCACAGTGGTTGAGTATGTACCTATGAGCCAGGAGGTCATGGTTTGATTCCCAGTCAGGGCTCAATCCCCATAGTGGGTGTGCAGGAGACAGCTGATCAATGATTCTGTCTTATTATTGATGTTTCTATCTCTCTTTCCCTCTCCCTTCCTCCCTGAAATCATTAAAAAAATATTTTTTTAAGTGATGGAAAATTTTCTTAACATGGATGGTGAAGGAAATACACATACAAATCCAGAACATGCAGATAGTCCCAAACAAGATGAACCCAAAGAGGTCCACACCAAGATACATCATAATTAAAATTCAAAAGGTTAAAGACAAAGAAAGAATCTTAAAAGCAGCAAGAGAAAAGCAACTAATTACCTACAAGGGAGCTCCCATAAGAACATCAGCTGATTTGTCGACAGAAACTTTGCATACAGAAGGGATTGGCAAGAAATACTCAAAATGATGAAAAGGCAACCAAGATAACTCTACTCAGCAAAGCTATAATTTAGAATCGAAGGACATATAAAGAGCTTGCCAGACAAGAAGTAGTTCATCACCACCAAATCAGTATTATGTGAAATAAGAAAAAAAGATTTAAAATATGAACAACAAAATGGCAATAAATACATATCTATCAACAATTGAATCTGAAAAACAAAATAAATAAACAAGTATAACAGAGACTCATACATACAGAGAATGTTTTGACAGTTGCTTGATGGGGTGGGGGTTGGCAGGATGAGTTAAAAATGTGAAGGGATTAAGAATCACAAATTGGTTGTTACAGAATAGTCATGGGGATATAAAAGTACGGCATAGGGAATATAGTTAATAATATTCTAAGAGCTATGTATGGTGTCAGGGATGGGTGCAAGATTTATCAGGATGATCACTTAGTAAGTTATGAAATCTCTAATCACTGGGTTATACACCTGAAACTAATTTAATAATGTATGTCAACTGTAATTGAAAATAAAAAATGATTTAACAATAAAAAAAAGGAAATCAAACATAAAAGTAATTTTCAAAGATGACCAATGTAGTGGTCAGATATCTTGCATATCTGACACATAGAACAGATTATTTTGTTGTTTTAAAAAGCCACCCCAACCCCCTTCTATAAGACAAAATTCGTTTCAGTAATATCAGAAAAGTGAATAAATAATAATTATGGTCAGTATAAAAATGCAGATGGAGAAAATCTTCTTTTATTTAACTTTATATATATAAGCAAGGTGATAAAAATAAAAATAAAAAGTTAAATATTTCAATAAAATAAAGGATAAAAGAAAGCACCAATGCTTTTTTATGTATTTTTTGAAAGAAGGGGAAAATACCTACATATTAGTCTGTGACAGAAATGAATAACATTATGTTTTCCGTTTTTGAGTGTTACTTAGAAAAATTTGTCAATGTTCATATCTTCACATTCAATAGATTGTGTAGTCAGATTTATCACTATATCTTCAGAGCAAGCAACATGTTTTAATAATTTTAACTTGGAAAGGTTCCTTTCACACAAAAGCAATAAACAATAAAGAGTTAGGGAAAGTCTTAAACATGAAGATAAATTTGGCAGTCATAAAAATTGGATTTAACAAGAATTCCAGAAATTGCAATACTTTTCATGTCTATCGTCATGATTGACTTTAGACTTTCAAATGTCTCCACAATAAAAAATTCCATTAAGACGTTAATTTTAACAGAAATTACTTTTTCTGTAATTTAATAAAAACTTCCTTAGCTTTTCATTTTATTAAAAAAAAATCTGAGAAAATGACTGAACAATAATAAATATTGGCATATTTTGATCCTTGCTTTAAAATAGGTGTTCATTCTGAAGGGTCCCAGGTTCGATTCTGGTCAAGGGCATGTACCTCAGTTGCAGGCTAAATCCCCAGTAGGGGCCTTACAGAAGGCAGCCAATCAATGATGTTCCTCTCTCATCGATGTTTCTATCTCTCTATCCCTCTCCCTTCCTCTCTCCCTAAAAGTAAATATTAAAATTAAATAAATAAAATAGGTGTCCATTGTTTGAAGTTCAGACATTGACTTTTGATTTCTTCTAGCAAGGTAAGGTCTGCACCTTTCATTTTTTTCTCTTGGCATTGTTCTTTGAACTTTTATTGTTCCTTTGTAATGTAAAAGTTCCATTTCCTTGCATTTTGCTGTTATATAACCTTCTCCTCAATTTCTATGTACAGATCTTCAGGGAACAATTTTAAAGTTTGGTGTTTCACCAGACATTATTCAAGTCTGATTCTAGCTCTTTGTAAATATTTTTGTATTTAATTAACCTCATATAAAAATTTCATACAAGGAAAAAAGGGTAACTAAAAAGAAAGGTGCTTACATCTATCATTGTTTATTTTGAATCTATTGGTTAAAGATAGAAATATGTAAATTATAGCACTTGGAGGCAAAAACTGCCCAATGACCTAAAATAATTCTAGATCATTATGAACTTATTTTCAAAACAAATGGCATGTAGCTTAATTCTGTTGGGTCAGAGGCTAACAGTATAAGTGGAAATTCTCCAAATTAACTTCCATGTAGCATGCAAAGCTATTAAAGGATTAATAATGAAAATGTGCTAATTAGAAGTTTATATGTGTATTACTAAAACCCAACAGGTGATGGAAATGTTCTAAATTTAGGTTGTGGTGATGGCTGTGCAATTCTGTGAATATACTAAAAGCCAAAGAATCGTATACTTCAAATAGGTGAATTTTATGATAGGTGAATTATATCACAATAAAGGTGTAAAAAAAAAAAACTTAAGAGGAACTGCAGGAATAGTTTAGAACTTAAATCAATGAAAGATTTGGGGGTAGGAGTGTTTTATCACAAACATTGTTTAGAATTACTGGCAGTTTTATATCATTCTTCAGTTCTCTCCAATGAGCCCCATATAGTTTGTACCCAGGGCAAACAGCACCCTTAGCTCACCACTGGATCCATCTGTGTGTCTATAAATTCTATGCAATGTTATTGTTATTACATTTTATTCTTTCAGGCTCTAAACGCAGGGGCAGCTATTTGATGGTGCCTAGATGCTAAACCACACGGTCATCCAGAGGACGGTGGAATCCAGCATTAAATGATCTACTCAGAGATGACTTCACAGTTCCCCTGCCTCTGATACTGACTTGTCTTTGTTGCATTTCCTCTGTCTGTTCTCTCTCGCTCTTTCTCCCTCTCTCCCTTTCCCCTTCCCAGCATTCTGTGTTAGAAATATCTGCAAATTATTCCAAGAAGCTTAATGTTCTTAAACTTGTCAGTTGCCTGAGACTTTTTAACACCAACAGAATAAGGTGATTTTTCTTTTTTAAGGTATGAAGTCTACAGCAGCTGTGTAGCTACAACATCTACATTCACACTAATCCTACCGTCTTTTCCTGCAAAGGCAAGAGAAACTTCAGTCCAGACACCCAGGTTGGCTTTGTTTTAAGGTGGGTGGGATGTTAATGTCAAGGGGTGACTCAGTTGTTTCCCTTCCCCACCAGGGTGGTGGGCTGGAGAGACTTAAGAAATTAACAACATGGCAGTCACTTATGTAAGTGCACTGTTTATGGGGATGTTTTTGTCAAAACTTAGAAACTGTGACTTTCTTTACCTTTTCTATTCACTTGCCCTCTCTCCATTGCCCAACAGGCAAGCATCAAAACAGCACAGTTATCCCCTTGCAAAGGGCTTACACCCAAAG
Source organism: Myotis lucifugus (assembly GCF_000147115.1). Taxonomy (NCBI): domain Eukaryota; kingdom Metazoa; phylum Chordata; class Mammalia; order Chiroptera; family Vespertilionidae; genus Myotis; species Myotis lucifugus. The sequence goes on from NW_005871301.1 coordinate 1,442,828, forward strand.
TCTCCTGCTTTTTCTCCCGGTCAAATGTACTTTCTCTTCACGATTCCCAGGCAGCTGTACTCTTTTCACTTTCAAGTTTTACAAGTGGATTGTCCCCCTCATTTTCCATCTCTTCTCATTCCTTCTATTTCCTGATCATCTAAAAGTGTGTCCCTTTCCCCCAGGACAGCAACGGATGGAGTTCTTTGACAAGTAAAAGCCAGAGAGACAGGCTTTCAAAGGGACTGGCTCAGAGTTGAGAGTCACCCATCTGCTCTCTCTGTAATAGAAGGGCTAAGCAAGCGTTTTTGGCCTCACTGTCCAGGGCCCATCAGGGTTGGCAGAGCGATTGTCAAATCCTGCCCTCTTAGAGATCGACTATTCTCAAGAGAGGGGGTTATTTGTTGGGGGAGTGTGTATATATATCTATATATCTATATATCATTATATCTATATATCTATATCTGTCTGTATATGTATATGTATATGTATATGTATATGTATGTATATATATATATATATATTTAGGAAAAGCATATGATAGTGTGGTAGAAGGCAGTAAAGTACCATAGCTAATAGCATGGCTATTAACTCGGTCATATACAGGCCATGCGACCTCGTGGAATTATTTTTTTCTCTTTAAATCTCAGTTTCTATATATGTAAAATGGGGATAATAAGTAGAGTTGACGCTTAAACAACATGAGGGTTAGGGGTACCACCTGCCGGGCACTTGAAAATCAATCCCATATAACTTGGATTCTCCAGAAACTTAATTACTAATAACCTATGGACCTTGCCAATAAGTCGATGAACACATATTTTGTACAAGTATTATGTACTGTATTCTTACAATAAAGTAAGCTAGAGAAAAGAAAATGTTATTAAGAAAATCACAAGGAAGGGGAAGTACATTTACAATATTGTGTGTATTTATTGAAAAAATAAAATCTGCGTAGACGTGGACCTGCGCAGTTCAAACCCGTGTTGTTCAAGGGTCTACTGTGTTTCCTTAATTGAAAGGCTGATGTTTTTGTATTTCAGTGTTTATGAAGTTGGGATAGCTGACCATCTGTGCTGTTTTATATTACATTACACTGGTACGTACCTCCTAGGGTTGCTATGGGGATGAAAGGTGATTGTGTGTGTAAAGTGCACTTCACTGGCAGGAATTCTTTCATGATAGACACTGTCTCTTCAAGAAGGTAGAGGAGGCCTGTTAGAATCTGTGGCAACATGAGATTTTATTGCTACTTTTGGGGGATGTGGGTTTGTGTATGTGCGTGGTTTTATTTTACTCACAAATCTTCGTGTTGGGCAGAGCTCAGCTAAGATAGCAGCTTGAATAGGGCTGGGGGATCTGCTTCCTAGATGGCTCCCATATGTGGGGCATGGCATTGTTTTCAATATTTATTTAGTTATTATTTTTGAAAAAAATATTTTTTGTTGATTTCAGAGAGGAGAGAGGGAGAGAGAAACAGAAACATCAGTGATGAGAGAGAGTCATTGATCGGCTGCCTCCTGCACGTTGCCCACTGGGGATCAAGTCTGCAACCTGGGCATGTGTCCTGACCGAGAATCAGACTGTGGTCTCCTGGTTCCTAGGTCGATGCTCAACCACTGAGCTACACCAGCTGGGCAATATTTATTTTACTGAGGTAGAACTTACATACTATAAAATTCACCAACTTAAAATGTACATATCAAAGGTGTTTAGTGAATTTATAGAGTACAATCATCACCACCATCCAGTTTTAGAACATTTTCATCACCCCCAAAAAGTTCATTTGTGCTTGCTCACAGTTAATCTTTAATTGCATTCCCAAGCCTAAGCAACCGCTGATCTGCTTTATTTTGGTCTTTATAAATTTAGCTTTGCTTGACATTTTATATAAATGGAATCATATGATATGCAGGTCTTTTGAATCTAGCTTTTTTCAATTAACCTAATGTTTTTGATGTTCAACCATGTTGTAGCATGTGCCAGTACTTTGTTCCTTTTTATTGCTTTAATATTTTATTGTATGGACATACCACACTCAGTTTATCTATCACCAGTTGATGGACATTTAGGCTGTGTCCAATTTTTGGCCATTATGAATAATGCTGCGATGAACATTTATGTACATATCTTTTTTGCAAACATATGTTTTGTTTTTCCTGGGTAGATTTATACGTATGAAATTGCTGGGTCATATGGTAAAGTTTATGTTTTTGTTAAGAAACCACCAAAATATTTTTCCAAAGTGGCTATACTATTTTATATTCTCACCAGCAGTGTATAAGACTTGTGGTTTGTCCACATCCTCTCCTGCACTTGTTTGTCCTTAATAAGACATTTACTTTTAAAAATTGTGATGTAAAAAAACCCCATGGAAAACTTACCATCTTATTCATTTCTAAGTGTACAGTTCACTAGCATTAAGTATATTCACATTGTGCAACCAATCTCCAGAACATTTTTATCTCTTTTGTTGTTGTTAATCCTCACCCAAGGATAATTTTTCCATTGCTTTTCAGAGGGAGAGTGAACGGGAGGGAGGGAAGGAGAGAGAGAGAGAGAGAGAGAGAGAGAGAGAGAGAGAGAGAGAGAGACATGGATTGGTTGCCTCCCATATGCACCCTGAGCAGGGGCAGGGAGCAATCCTACAATCCAGGTATGTGCCCTTGACCATAATCACATGAACCAATTCCCATAATAAATCTCCTTTTACATATCTGTGTATATCCTATTGGTCTGTTTCTCTGGAGAACCCTCACTAATACACACCAGGGCTACTCAGAACTTTATTCAAATAGATTATGAATAGAACCACAGAAGGCTTTTTCTTCTCATAACTTGTCAAATAAACAAAAAAAAAATGTTTGAGCATTCTTCTGCTAGCTGTTCAATGCTCATAACTGGTTTTTATTAACAATGACAACAAATAGGCTATTATATGAACAGAAACAGCCTGGAAGGAAATGTATGTCATAGAAGGTTACACATAATAGAAACACCCTTGAAGGAAGCACCTGTCTGTTGCTTCTGAAAAGTTTATGGTTGCCTTCACAACCATTGAGGCTCTTTCCAGTGTGCTCTTCTCAAACCATGGGTCTAGCCCAGTTTCAGGCAAAAGCTCACTCAACACTGGGTCCTAACCCTATGGATATTTACTTGGGGATAAGGAAGTTCCTGCATTAACCACAGGCCCCAGCCGGGGAATGGCTCCCCTGAAGTCTTATGGCCTGTAGCTGGACAGGGTTAGTAGGGGTGGGGATAAGGAAAATCTACAAGCCAACAACCCAGACAGCTATTCTGGAAATACTACACAATGAAGAAATCTTGAACTACATATGTGTGCCAAATACCTGTTCTGTGCCATCCCAACGCTCTTTTTTTTTTAAAAATATATTTTATTGGTTTTTTTAACAGAGAGGAAGGGAGAGGGATAGAGAGCCAGAAACATCGATGAGAGAGAAACATCGATCAGCTGCCTCCTGCACACCCCCTACTGGGGATATGCCCGCAACCAAGTACATGCCCTTGACCGGAATCGAACCTGGGACCCCTCAGTCCGCAGGCCGACGCTCTATCCACTGAGCCAAACCGGCCAGGGCCCCAACGCTCTTGACTGAGCTCCATCTCTTGGCCATTCTGGTTTTATAGTTATGGGACAATATAGTCACAGGGGGGAAGCGGCCTGTTGTATCTGAAGATTGTATGGCCTACATGCCCAGAATTTTCCCAGGACAAGTGAGAGTTCTCATCAGCCCCCCAAAAAAGCACTCACAGTTCAAAAGACCTGGGCGTTCTTGGGTAGGGAGGCCCTATGCAGACAAGGACTATTGAGGGACAGACAAGGACTGTGGAGAGCACAGACACATAAACACACAAAGAAAAAAACAAAAGCAGCTCTTTTTACATTTGCAAAGACAAACGTATTCATGTGGAGAACAGGTGGAAGAGAAGCAAAATGGCAATCAGCAGCCTGTCCCCAGCAGTACCTAAGAAATCAGGTAACATCCATTCCAGAGAGAGCAGAGCTGGTGGTGTTCCGGCAGGGCAGCCACCTTCAGCTGGCTTCACTGGGCCAGGGCCAAGTTCATGGACTGCAAACGCAGGACTCCTGGCATACGCTGTGCTCCACCATATCACACTCAGCCAGGAATGCCTGAATCTTTTCACCAAACCCTTTCTTAGGCCAAAAAAACAAAGATGATGCTGCATTCCATGTGAGTGAGCCACTATGGATGAACCATCCTCTACCTCTAGTAGAGCCTTCAGATGACTGAAACCCCAGCTGACATTTTGACAACAATCTTATGAGAGACCTTACATTAGAACCACTCAGCTAAGTGACTCCCAAATTCCTGACCCACAGAAACTACAAGATAATAAATGATTGCTGACCTAAGCGGCTGTGTTAAATTATCATTTTTTTGCAATAAACAAGAGACCTAATTTTTTTCATGTCTACCTTCAAACATAAAGAGATCTTGTTTGGAAAAAACACCAGGCTTCTTCTGTTTCCTATTTCATGCCCCTTTCTCTCTCACCAGCAAACTTTTCCAAAATGGTTAACTCCATTTGATTTATGCCTTTCCTCCCCCCAGCTTTATTGGGGTATAATTGACAAATAAAATTCTAAAATATTTAAAGTATACATCATGGTGATTTGATATATGTATACATTGTGATAGGATTCCCCCATCTAGTTAATCCACTATCTCCCTTTTATTTATTTATATTTATTTACTAGAGGCCTGGTGCACAAAATTCGTGCATGGGTAGGGTCCCTAGGCCTGGCTGGCAATCGGGGCCTTCTGGCTGCCGGCCAGGGCCTCCCTTTGTTCCGTGCCGCCCCCTGGTGGTCAGCACATGTCATAATGAGTGATAGGACTCCCAGTCTCCCAGTTGAACTCCCGTGGGCACACTTTGCGTATTAGCCTTTTATATATATAGATTTATGTGAGAATATTTAAGTCTACTCTCTTAGCAAATTTCAGTTATACAACACAAAATTATCAACAATAGTCACTGTGCTGTTCATTTAGATCCTTTGAAGTTATTCAAATTATACTTGAAAGTTTGTACCCTGTTACCAACCTCTCCCTGTTTCCCCCACCCATAGTCCCTGGCAACCACCTTTCTACTCTGTTTCTATTTTTTTTTTTTAATTCCACATATAAGTGAGATTATACAGTATTTGCCTTTTTCTGTCTGGTTTATTTCACTTAGCAAAATGCCTCAAATTCCATCCATGTTGTCACAAATGGCAGGATTTTCTTCTTTCTCATGGCCAAATAATATTCCATTGTAATATATACATTTCATTGTAATATTCCATATATGATATATAACCACATCTTCTTTATACATTTATTCATTGATGACTACCTAGATTGTTTCCATATATTGGCTATTGTAAATAATGCTGCAATGGACATGGGAGTAAGATATGTATTCAATATCCTGTTTTCATTTCCTTTGGATATGTAACCAGAAGTGAGTTTGCTTGATAATATGGTAGTTCTTTTTTCCCCTGTTTTTTGAGGAATTTCCATTCTGTTTTCTATAGTGGTTGTGCCAATTTACATTCCCACCAACAGTGCAAAGGGTTCCCTTTTCTGCACATGCTTACCAACACTTGTTATTTTCTGTTTGTTTGTTTATAGAGACCGTCCTCATAGATGAGGCAATATCTCATTTGGTTTTGATTTGCATTTCCCTGATGATTAGTGATGTTAATAATCTTTTCATGTTTGTTGACCATCAGTATATCTTCTTTAGAGATATGCATGTGAGAGACACATCAATTGGTTGCCTCCTACACTTGCCCCAACCAGGGCTGGGGAATGAACCTGCAACCCAGGTACATGCCCTTGACCAGGAATCGAACCTGTGACCCTTTGGTGTGAGCTGATGCACTAATCACTGAGCAACACTGGGCAGGGCTACACTGGCCAGGGCTATATAGACCCTTTTTATACAGAATTTCTACTCAAGTCCTTTGCCCATTTAAAAAATTTGGTTATTTGCTTTTTGTTGTTGAGTTGAGGAATTCTTGATATGTTATGGATATTAACCTCTTATCATATACAAAGTTTGTGAATATTTTCTCTCATTTAATAGGTTGTGTTTTCACTCTGTTGATGGTTTTCTTTCCTGCACAAAAGTTTTTAAAGTTTGATATAATCCCATTTGTCTATTTTTTTTCTTTTGTTGCCTGTACCCTTCGTGTCATATCCAAGAAATCATTGCCAAATCCAGTGTTATGAAGCTTTTCCCCTATGTTTCTTCCAGGAGTTGTAGTTGTATAGTTTCTGGTCTTATGTTTAGGTCTTTAATCCATTTTGAGTTAATTTTTGTGTATGGTGTCAAATAAGGGTCTATATAGACCCCTTTTTGTTGTTGTTAATCCTCACCTGAGGATATTTTCCCATTAATTTTTAGAGAAAGTGGAAAGGAGGGAGGGCGGGGAGAGAGAAATATGCACGTGAGAGACACATCAATTGGTTGCCTCCTACACTTGTCCCAACCAGGGCTGGGGAATGAACCTGCAACCCAGGTACATGCCCTTGACCAGGAATCGAACCTGTGACCCTTTGGTGTGAGCTGATGCTCTAATCACTAAGCAACACTGGGCAGGGCTACACTGGCCAGGGCTAGATAGACCCTTTTTATACAGACTTTTATACACACTTTCATCTCCTTCTTCTCAGTTCCCACTGTCTTCTTCTGAGGAACCAGAGCTTCATTTCCTGAGCCTTTCTGGAGCAGCCAGCTGACTTCTTGTTTGCTTCCCTTGGCTCCCACCACACAATACTTTCTTGGTTTTCTACCTACTTTTCCACCACTAACCCTTCTTTTTTCCTCTTACTCATTTACTATAGCTATTTCCCAGAATTCAATTTCTAGTGTGTTTCATTTCTCTGTTTTCCCCCTAGTCCTTTGGGGAGTTATTTATATTTTATAGTTTCAAGTTCATCTTCTCATATACTTGCTCTCAAATCTGTATTTCCATGCCCATGTCTCTACCAGTAGGTCTTTAATCCATTTTGAGTTAATTTTGAAACCTTATATGTTTGATAACCTCAAACTGTATATGTCCTAAACTCAATTTACCATCTCCTCTCCAAAAGATCATCAATATTAGCCTTTATCCCAGTCACTCTCTCTCATAAATTTGCAGTTCAAACTTACTCCTCTTTTTTCAATTTCTTTATCTAATTGTAGTTGAGTTCCCTTGCTTCTTTTTTCAAAAGATTTTTCTTTGTGTTTCTAGTCCTGTCATCCTTGTACAGGCCCTTGTCATCTTGGCCCTAAAAACTTGTTTCCCTTTCTCTATTTTCTCTTCATCTACCATCCTATGTTCCTCTATTAGACTAATTTGTTAATCAATATATCATTGTCACGCTACTACTTTCATGATGAAAACCTCCTCTAATTGCATTTAGGCTTAACTTCATATTTCTAGACCTAGCAGTCAATGTCTTTATTTGATCCCAATACTAGCTGTATTCCTTGTTAGTTCCCAATAGGAAACTTAGCCTCCTGTGGAAGATTTCATGCTAATTTCCATTTCCTTCAGTTAGAAAATTCTTCTTCTATTCTAATGGAAATGCTTCCCTCCATTCAATTTCTATTATCTGCAGGAAGACACTGGTGATGAGGGACCCAGGCTTGGAATTCTGGGGCACTCCAACTCTTGAGAAGAGAAGCTGGTGGTGGGGAAGACCCAACTACCAGGGGGCCATGGAAGCCAGAGGCGGCGCGTGTTCGTGAAAAGCACAAGGTGGCCCACAATCAAAGGGTTCTAAAACCTCACGGAGGATAAGGAGCGGATTGGGTTTGGTAATTAGAAAAGCTCAAGCGTGACATTGGTGAAAACCGATTCTGCTCGTGCAGAAAGCAGAAGCCGGGTTTTAATGAGCACACACGTTCCTGAGAATGAAGGACGGAGCAGTGTGAGCAGACTGCCTCGGACACGGATTGTCAACGCAAGGGAGGGAGCCGATGGTGAAGGCGAGGCTCGGAATTCGGAGTTCCAAGGAGGAGCAGACATGTGAGGTCAGCATTGGATAGAGGAAGCGCCTTTTGCAATAGGAACTGAGTAGGGGTGAATCCGTGCACGTGCGGAGGATGAGAAATTCGTATATATGAGAAGAGAATGGAGTCTGTAAGAATAACAAGATCAGCTGCAGCCCATTACAAATTCCTGCGAGCGCTTTATGAGCTCATTTACTACCCCCATTTTACAGACTGGGCACGCCGTGTTCAGCATCTGGACCCGGATCAGCCTGCAGAGACCCACTCGGGCCCCTGGCGGCGGGCAGCCGGGCTGCGGGGTGGCGGTCAGCGGTGAGTCACCGGACCCCGCCCGGGGCTGGCCGCGGGGACAGGGCTGGAACTACACTTCCCAGTGTGCCAGGCGGGGCGGGGCGCGGGCGGGGAGGGCCCCGGCTCCTTCCCAGAAGCAAAAGCGGAAACAAAAGAGTCTCGCCGGCGTCCCCGCCCGCACACTCGCGCACACTCGCGCTCGGGCGCACACGGAACTGGCACGGGCGCCCGGAGCGAGCCAGCGAGCGGCGAGCCGGGGACCCCCCGCGCGGAGCCAGCCGAGGAGCCAGCGAGCCGCGTCCTCTATGATATGCGCCCTACGAGTTCGCGCGCCCCCCCCGCCGGCCGGTGTCCCCCCCCGTCCTCCCCTGACCCATTGGGGTGAAGGGGAATCAGAAAGTGAGTACCGGGAACAGGCCCGGGTGCAGCGGGGGGGGGGCGGGGGCCCCTTTCCCTCGCGGGCGGTCGTCTCCAGCGACGCACCGGGAGGGCGCGGGATGGGCGAGTGGGCAGGGGCGGGACCCGCGGCGGGAGACGCGGGCCGGGCCGGCGGGCACCGGACAGGTGAGGCGGAGCAGGGGCAGGGGCAGGTCCCGGTGCCAGAGTGCTAGGGGGCAGGGGACCCGCTGTGCTCGCGCCGGACCTGCGCTCCCAGCCCCCGCGGGGAGGCAGATCCCCCTTCGCCTCCAGATCTGCCCGGAATCTGTGCTTCGCCGCGGTCACCGCTGGGCTTCTGCCCGACACGGGGCTGGTTTCGGCCCCTGTCACACCGCGTCTTCTCGCTGTTTCTTATTAAGCCCGTTCCCCTTCTGCTCTTGCTTCCCCGGGCTCCCGGGGAGGGCAGGGGAGGTGTGTGGTGGGCCTGCAGCCTGTTCCCTCGGAGCTGTTGTTGGGTTTGTTCTCTCTCTCCTTTGCGGTTGGCTCTTGCTCGGATACCAGAATGGGCTGGAAAAGCCCGTTTGGGGCCGAGAAGCCAGGAGAAGCCTGCTGCTCCTTCTATTTTGGTGCCTCTCCTGCTGCCACTTTAGGTCACATAGCTGTAGTGAAAACATAGTTGCTGGTACACAACAAGATGACCTCCTGGCTGTGATTCATGGTGAGGCAAGCCAAACAGGTTTCCTACCCCCCTCATGATAAAACTTATATATAAAGTTCAAGACACAACAGAAACGGGCACAAATTAGATTGCTTGATGCTTTGACACATGGGCACAGAATGAGGAAGAAATGTATATATTCATTCAAGAAGTATTTATCCATTCCCGCTCTGTGTGAGGGATTGTCCTCTCGCACAGTATTTATTGCTACTGTTTCCAATGTGAACATCTTACAAAATTGGGGTCGGGGCATTTTCTTTCTTTTCAGTTTTATTTCTTGTTGAGTTATCGGTCTGTTCCCTTAACACAAGTTTTAGGTTTCACAGTTCATAGTTCCTGTTCCTGTGGAGAACGTTGAGAATTTTTTTTTTTTAATTGCGTTCAGCGAGTTAAGCCAACAATGGACAGCATGCTTTGTCAGTGGTTTCAGAAGAAATTGATGCCCACCAAAACATTTTATCAACTTTTTCTGGCATGAATCAATAGCGCAGTGAACAGAGATGTATACGTTCTATTTTCAGTCACCACTGGTGGCATCTTCTAGTACAGAGGACAGCAACTTTCAGACCTAGTCAGTTTTTGTTGTTGTTTAAACCTGTGAATCAGTATTATTTTTTGTGCCATTTAAAGGTCCTCTTACTATAAAACATAGCTAATAATCAGCATTTATTGATGAATATGTTGTCTGGTTTGGAGATGATGCAGTTACACATTTTTTCCCCATATAATTAACCGTAATTTCGAAGCCCCAGCCGGAATCTTTGCCATGCCTTCTATACTTATTAATGATGATGTCATATAGGCTGACACTTAAACAACACACATTTTCCCAAAAAAGTTGTAAAATTCCATTTCCTTTTTTTCCTATTAGATATGAGAATTTTTCATAAAAACTTTGCACATACAATAGCTTTTAAATAGTGTAGATTTTGTCCACAGTAAGTAGACCTTCAAAGTAAAAGGACACTATTTGTAAATACCATACAGGCTCATTGATAATCATGCTGAGCCAGTGTATTTGACTTGTATTTATAATATATCATATGCCCAAACCATATTTTTATAGCTATTGGTTATTATTAGTGACTGATTTAAAAAATCACTTAGCATTGATGTCAGTCCTGCAAAAATTGATATTTGGAAGAAGAAATTGGGGATCATGTAACATCACATCTCTGTGCTGTATTTTGGCATTCCTTTTCTGTTATCAGAAAACTTGACTTACACAAACCGCCTTTCCTTTAATCACATGTTCCAACCATTTCCTCAAACTTGAGGGGGCATTATTCTGTTTGATTCCCTACTTCTCCTCTCCCTTTACCCCCCTCCTTGATTCGAAGCCAATTCCAGGGCAGGTGTGTTGTTTGCCGTTTGCACAGTGATGAAGCCCTCCTTGATATCATCAGCGTACAGATTCTTGTTTGAACCTTGCGTGTTCCCACAAAAGAAGATGCATGTTAACATTTAGCGCTTCTTTATAAGCGTTTTAAAGTAACACTGTCAGATACATTCCAGGTCATGGCATGATTTTTCTGTACGTAAAGTGGCAGACATTGGAGCTGTGCATAACCTCGGAGAACTCCGCAGGGGTGGGTGGAGTGGAAGGGAAGGGAGTGGAGTGGAGGGCGGGGCAAGGGGCACAGCTTCTAGGGTGGTGTATATGATCACGTGTGGGACATTTTCAGGCTGTCCCCACTGCAGCAAATGGAGAGAAGTTGCATCCCTCAGATGGGTTGGGGTGAAAGAACGTTGAGAACCGGTGATGTGCTAGTCAAAGGCCTGGAGTGGAGGAGTACTTTGTCCAACTTAATCTCTTAAGGAGTGATTTGACATATTTGAGAATGTTAAAATGTTTATGACTTCATAGCTCTTCACAAGCAAATATTAAATATGCTTGAATTAAAATTGTATATACAGTATCTACAAAGCATGTGCGTATCAATGCTTAAAGCACATTTTTATACTAGAGTCTATGCTAAATGATTTAATGCTCTAATTTGGACATCTAGTGCCAGTTTTGCATGTCAGCTTATGAATTTACACACCCATGCCCTATTTTTAGATCCAGTGGAACATGTTATCACAGTCACCTAAATCCCTAAAGGGAAAAAGTTTAAACAAAGTCTGAGGAAAGATACCTAAAACAAGTCTGAAAAAAAAGAGGCAGTTTCAGCTGGCCATCTATTATTTTCTAGAATTAACTTCTAAGTGTTTGTTCTATAAATCTTGATAAACTCTTTTGGAAATCATTTTAAAAATCATTTTTCATCACAATACTTAATGTTTTGAAAACCAGAAAGAAAGGAAAAAAAAGAAAATCATAGTACAGACACTGTCATCGTCCTAGCATATAATTGACCCTTGAACAACATGTGCTTGAACTGTGCAGGCCCACTTATATGCGGGGTTTCCTTTTTCTTTTTCAATAAATACTGTAATGTTTTTGATCCACAGTTAGGGGTTCGTGGATGTGCAGGGCCGACTGTATGCCATTTTATATAGGGGACTTGAGCATCAGTGGATTTTGGTATTGTGGGGGGTTCCGGAACCAATCCCCCGCGGATATTGAGGGACAACATAAGTTTTGGGAAAGTCAGAACTCATGTGTGCATTTGATTTTCAAATGCCCAGGGTTTGGTGCTCCTAACCCTTGCATTGTTCAAGGGTTAATTGTATTTCTTTCTAGATTATTTTTTATTTGCTAAAGAAGTTGAATTAATGTCCATGATATGATATGATAGACTGTTGCCTTTTTGGTCTATCTTTTGAAAAGTGAAGCAAAAGTTTTGTTCTGCAAATAGAGCAACACATAACTATTTCTTAATGTACAGTTCTGTCCCCAAAATGAAATATTTGTTTTTTTAAATAATAAATTTGACTTAAAATATTCATAAACATAGATTATAACACAACTTTATAAATATTTTGAGCTGCTGAATTGTTTTGATTTGTATAATTCCACATTAAACTGTTAATATCAGTGTAGAAAAACCTTAGGATACCTGAAAACAACAACAAACCCAGCGCTCTCTGGATGGAGCTTCAGATAGGAGAAGATCTGGTTTCTATTCCTGGCTCTGTGTGTGACTTTACTGGCTTGTTTCCTTGTTCATACAATGATGCTGCTGATAAGTACAATTACACTGTATGATACATAATGGTTACTCTGTGCTAGACACTGTTTTAAGTGCTTGACATATATTCATTGGTTTCATCCTTAGTGGGTCCAAGAGGTAGAAATGATTATTACCCCCATTTTATAGATGATGAGACTGAGATGTTGAGTCATGTACTCAGAATCACAGCAACACTAGGATTCCAAACCAGGCAATTGGCTCTATAGTCCATATTCTTAAACATTTCAGTACATAACTTCTCTTACTCAGATGGACTTATATCTATTGTACTTAAATTGAAGGACATACAGTCAAATGAGTTTCTGGATGTAAGTGCTTTGCAAACTGTTCTATTCAGATGTAAAGTGGTATTATAATTAAGACCTTGGCATATTTAATCATTCTCACTGGCTCATCACTCAGTATGTTGATTATACATTGTAAATCTCTGTTCTGAAGCAATGTACACTGGATCTTTTCACATGGTGAATAAATAATAAAACTTTGTTCACTTTGTTCCATCACTTAAAATTTTTCTCCTCCAAAAGGATTTAGAAAAGATGTGCTGTCAAAAGCATCATTTTCTGTGGGGTTTTCATTTGAGGAAACTGTTTATGAATTTATATAGCTGTTTAGTTCCTATGGTGGCTTTGAGTAGTAGTCAACTGTTTAGATTGCACATGTATGTTAGAAAGACTTTCAGATTACAAGGTTAAATCTAAGACTCTAGGGTCTTTCAATAAAGAAGGATATAACTTCAAAAAATATTTTTTAAAGGAATAACATAGTATTTATGCTTCTTGGTAGATAAAAAAAGGAGGGGGGAGGAAGTGTTCTTTTTTTAAAAAGCCACCATGTGACTTTTTCTGCATTTAAATTTTTGCAATTAAACTCCGTCTTTTGTCCCCCTTCCCCTGTACCGTGTGTTTTTCTTTAACATAAAAAAGGTGTAAAAGGACGAGATAGCCTATTAATAGTTAAGAAGTTCTGAGGTTCCTTCTCTGTGGAAATAAATAGCATAGATCTAAATAAGGTTGTTTTATGCTTGTTTTAGGAAGCCAAGCACATATTAGAAAAACCAAGCCTAGCAGGATGTGGGATTGCCTTCAGAAGAGCAGAGTAGCATCCTTACTCACTTTAGTTCCCTGAAAAAACACAGAGAAAACAGATTTAATGAATGCCACTGATCAAAATGGTAAGCCTAATACTCTCCCTCAAGCTGAGTTAATGGTTGTCTACACCCTCTTATCCCCCAACCCCTTTCTAAACAGTGGATGAACTGATATTTTATTTAATTAAAACAGGTCTTGAGATACGGCCCTTTCTCTTACCCCTGTGATGCTGGAATAAAAGTACTAGGATATATAATAGAACCCAGATTTGCAAGATTGGGGGTTGGGGAGGGGGGTCCTCCGGCCACCTCAGAACATCTGCCTGAGGGCAGAAGAGGTTCTCTTTCTGGCCTGTCTTAGTCTAGCTGGCCTCTGAGAAGCTGAGGTTTTCCTGCATTTAATTTGGTTCTGGGTGACTCTATGAAGCTTCAATTACAAGCTTCAAGTAGACAGTAGTAAGAGGCACTGTGTTCCAGGAGTTGTCCTCAGTGTGGGGAGGAGGCCACCATCCTGAAGCCTGCAGAGTGATGCTGCCCTTCAGCTCACCACCACGTGCCGTAGCTTCTGTTCTTGCCTCTTTCCGGGTGTGTCCCCCACTGCTCTCTAGTCAGATTACCCTGTTTGTGTGGGTGTCTCCTCCTTCAGTGACACCAGGTTGCTTATTAGAGTCCTAGTCTCCTTTCAGATTTAGGAAACCCTTTCCAACAGGGGTGAGGTGGGGGGACTGGTTTTTTCTTTTTTCTTTTTTGTTTTTTGGTTAGTCCTCACCCGAGGATATTTTTCCATTGATTTTTAGGGAGAGTGTAAGAGAGAGGGGAAGACCGTGAGAAACATCGATGTGAGAGAAACACATGGACTGGTTGCCTCCTGCACGAGCCTTGACCAGAGCCCCAGCCAGGGAGGAGCCTGCAACCAGGGTACGTGCCCTTGACCAGAATTGAACCTGGGACCCTTTGGTCTGCAGGCCGATGCTCTGTCCACTGAGCCAAACCGGCTAGGGCTGGTTCTTTCATCTTAACCTTCAGTAATAATAATCAATGGTTTTCACTCCAAGTGGCTACCCTCCTTATGTGAACAGTTTGGATTGTTCTAGAAGGAACCAAGCAGATCTGGTGGCTGGGCCCATTCTCCTCGAAACCAGTAGCACTCTGCCTGTGATGTTGCTTCCCTCAATATGTGTTGTATTTTCATTTTTATTTAGTTAAAAATACTTTCTATTTCCCTTTTGACTTCTTGTTCAGCCCTTCGGTTATTTAGAAGTACATTATTTATTTTCCAGATATGTGGGATTTTACAGATAGCTTTCTGTTATTGATTTCTAATTTAATTCTCCTGTTATCAGAGAAGATCTGTTATCATTTTACTCCTTTTAAATGTTTGAGACTTGTTTTATGGCCCAGAATATGGCCTGTATTTTTTTTACTTAATAATAGTGCCCTTCAGGTGCTCAACATAGCTTTTGAATGAATAATATTAAATAATTTCTAGACTTCATCTTGCCAGTTTCTGGTTGTTGTATATGGGGCCTAGGTTATTTCTAAGGAATGAAGGCCACACTAAGGTTTACACCTACCCAGCGTCTTTTTTGCACTTTTATGAGCTTCCAGAACAGGGTGACAAAGTCAGTTTAGTGGATCACAAACAGCATTTTAAAAAATGGAATGGAAAATAGTAGTGCTTTGGGTGTAGTAAGGGTGGTGTTATCTCATGAAACTTTTGTTTTAGTTATTTATGAATTGCTATAAGGAAAGTTTGAAAATCACTGTTCCATATATAAGTTCCTTAGTTAAAATCAATATTGTCAAAACACATTCCATATATTTATACATATATGTATATAGAGAGAACAAATGAACATATTTGTACACACAAACACACACTTATATACTTACATAGATACATACGCTTAATGTAAAATGTTCTAGCCTTAGGAACATTTTTGTTCGATACAAACTGTCAATGCCAATTCCTTTCTACTACATGTAGCAGTAGTTTACAGTCACTGATATAAAACTATAGTATTCAAGAATAGTACAGGGTGATACTAAGAGAGATTAATTAATTTGTTATGCTTATAAATGACCATTATATGCCAGTTATTAGGACTAGAGCTGTAAGAAGTGATACTTACTATCAAATATTTGCTAAATATTGGCAGGTTTGTTTGTGTTTTAAGTAGGTTTTAAGAAATAGCCTGTTAGCTTTTTTTCTTTCGTTTTCTTTTCTCTTTTTTCTCCGAAGCACCACCTTTCTTGGTTACTATGAAGTAAATAGTAACTTTTGATAATGTTTCATTCAAAACGCTGTATGTTGCATGTTCTGTTATGTGTCAAAATTCTATTATGTATTTTGAAAAGTTTTATGTAATTTCCTATCATGTTTTTCTTGCCTCTCAGAGGTCTTTGAACACAAACACACTCCTCAGGAACTTAGGAAGTAGTGTTCATTTCTAACCCTTTAAAAGGTTATAAGGCTCCTGGGAAAGATAAAAAGAATTCCTTTTCATTCCTTCACTCATCACACTTTTGTTTCTCTTGAGCGTGGCTGGAAATGTGCAAATGACCGTAATTCAGTACTGGAGCCCTGTTGGCTCTCATGTTGATTGAGAATAATGTGCTCTAGTTATTATAGCCTTCAGGTGACTATTGTTTTGGGTGGGAGCAGTGCTGCAGTGCAAGTCAGATGGTCCTGGGCCTTTGTCCTATATTTAGCTTTGTGACCTTGGTCATGAAACTCATTGTCTTTATTTTCTTGATCTAGAAATTTAATGAACTAGATAATTCGTGTGGGTTATAATTTTAGGCACACCTAGATAATGTTATTTGCTATTTGTTTTTGTTCAGCCAACAGCAGAAAAATGATCACAAAATAAACATTGAGCAGTGGCATTGTGTCTGCTGCTGTAGGAAACTTGAGTTAAAATTCTATTTACTCTGAGATGTCAGAATTGAAATAAATGTTGACGTCTTAATGTATAAGATTAATGAGTCCGTAACGATGTATTACTCTCTGATTAAAGAGCAATGATTTGTGATGCAAATAAGGTATATTTCTGTTTTTGTACTGGTTACATCCTTTTCTAATTCCATTTAGCTTCCATCTGTTTCGCAGGTGTCTTTTGTACTTGAAAGATTGTTTTATACATATATTTAGACAACTGCCATACAAGTTAATGCATTTATGGAGCACTTTTTGTATATAAGGCCTATACAAAATGAAATGAGATATATAGAAAAGTAAGGTATAACATAACCAGCATTACCTAAGAAATAGAAAACAAGGGTAAGAAGGGTACCATAACAACTATGCAGCTTTAGGAAAGTGCCACAAGGAAAATACAACATATTTGAGCAGGAAGGAAGTCAAAGGTGGGAGAGACAAAGTTATTTGGGAAAATAAGGAAAAATTCTATGGAGAAGATGGAATTGGGTTTCGAAGAAAGGGTAGCAATTTTAAAGACAGGACAACCAGGTTCATAGAGAAAGCTACAGAAATGACAGCACTAGAGAGTATGTGGTTTATTTGGGAAGAAACAGATAATCCTGCTTTGGGGAATAGTAGACCATAAAAGTTTATACCGTGGAAGGCCTTGAAAGATCCATGCTGAGAAATGTGAACTTAATGCAGAAGTTTGGGGAAGCCAGCAGAAGGTTTTTGAATAAGGAAGTAACATTCTTACCGTAATCACAGTGTAGGTATGCATTCTTGCTATTTGTGATTATAAATTTGATAAATGCCATGAAAAGGGAAGTATAGCATAGTACTCTGGTAATATAGCAGGGACCCTTTGAAGAGGGTCAAGGAAAACCTACTTAAGGAAATGATGTTTAAGATGGGACATGAACGCCTCCACTGCTGCACACTGCGTAGCTGACGCCCACCATGTTCCACGCCGCCCCCTAGTGGTCAGCACATGTCTAACTCCCGGTCAGACTCCCGCCCATGGGGACAATTTGCATATTAGCCTTTTATTGTATAGGAGGATATCTGTGTGTGTGTGTGTGTGTGTGTGTATTTATTTTTAAAGAAAAACATTGAAAGTTTTTAACATGGTACTTTAAGAAGATGATTTTGACCACAGTATGTTGTTGGTAGAGATATAAGAGGACAAAGGGTCAGTGAAGATGTCATTGTATTTGTTCAAGTGAGATTTAAAGAGGGTGTGAGCTAGGATGGTGGCAGAGGATATTTGGGAAGAGGGGTATGTGAGAAAAATAATAGTGTATTTGTTCCACATAGCCTTTTTGAATTGTCCTGACCCACCCAATCCTTGACTTTAGGTCAAGTCTCCAGGCTCAGTGGTCTGGGCAGTCTCTTCAGACTCTTTCTCCAGTCTGTCCCAGACACTGTAATAGTGTCTCTCTGGTTTGAACCTTTGTCTTGTCTTAGCCTGAAATGTGTTTCCCCTGGCTTTTCTCAGACTCTTCTGCCCTTTGGACCTCGATTTTTTTTTTAAATTTCTTTATTGATTAAGTTATTACATATGTGTCCTTATCCCCACATTACCCACCCATCCCCCCCCTCCACTCATGCCCTCACCCCCCTGGTGTCTGTGTCTATTGGTTATGCTTATATGCATGCATATAAGTCCTTTGGTTGATTTCTCCCCCTTACCCCCACTCTCCCCTACCTTCCCTCTGAGGTTTGACAGTCTGATCAATGTTTCTCTGTCTCTGGATCTGTTTTTGTTCATCAGTTTATGTTGTTCATTATATTCCATAAATGGGTGAGATCATGTGATATTTATCTTTCTCTACTGGCTTACTTCACTTAGCATAATGCTTTCCAGTTCCATCCATGCTGTTGCAAATGGTAAGAACTCCTTATTTTTTACCGCAGCGTAGTATTCCATTATGTAGATGTACCTCAGTTTTTTAATCCACTCATCTACTGATGGGCACTTAGGCTGCTCGATTTTTTTTTAAACTTATTTTTAAAAATATATTTTTACTGATTTCAGAGAGGAAGGGAGAGGGGGAGAGAGAAACATCAATGATGACAGAGAATCCGATTGGCTGCCTCCTGCATGTCCCACACAGGGATCCATCCCACAACCCAGGCCTGTGCCCTGACCGGGAATTGAACTGTGACCTCCAGGTTCATAGTGGACCTTGATTTTTCTATGTGGTGGGCTTACTCCTGAGACCCTTTCAGTGCGAGGGATCTGGATGGAAGGAGAATCTGAACACCTGGTTACTGATTAATGTGAGGAGGAGGGAAGGCAGGGTGGGACCTGGAGGGAAGAAGGAATCAGATGGTGAGTCCAAGGTTTAGAGTTTGGGTTACTGGATCAAGTGCATTTTTACTATAATACTTAATAAAGTAGACTCAAATACAGTTTTTATTGAAATATCCTGGATTTGTGTAAGGTATATTTTTATGTAATTTCTGTGATGGAAATCCTATATAATAAAAGGCTAATATGCAAATTGACCAACCGGTGGAACAACCGGTCGCTATGACACTCACTGACCACCAGGGGGCAGACGCTCAACACAGGAGCTGCCCCCTGGTGGTCAGTCCGCTCCCACAGGGGGAGCACTGCTCAGCCAGAAGCCGGGCTCACAGCTGGCGAGCGCAGTGGCAGTGGCGGGAGCCTCTCCCACCTCCATAGCAATGCTAAGGAGGGTGCAGGATGGGCTGAGGGACCCCCAACCAGTGCACGAATGTTGTGCGCCAGGTCTCTAGTATTATATATAAAAAGAGGTAATTTGAGAATCTTCTCTTTAAAAGGAAGCCATGTTTTAAATTACAGGCAAACCCTAGCTGGTTTGGCTCAGTGGATAGAGCATCAGAGCTGCAGACTGAAAGTTCCCGGGTTCAATTTTGGTCAAGGACACATGCCCGGGTTGTGGGCTTTATCCCCACTTGGGGGCGTGCAGGAGGCAGCCTCCCATCATTGATGTTTCTATTTCTCCCTTCCTCTCTGAAATCAATAACAAATATATATATAAATAAATAAATAAATTACAGGCAAGATAGTATTTGGGGAAATTGAAAAGTCCCTGTGGCTGCCGTAGAGAGCACCAGGGGGAAAGTGGCTACAGGTCTGAGGCATTGGGAAGATAATGTCCCTAATCCTAACCTCAAACCATTGTTCTAAGTTGTGCTCTTTATAGTTCAGATTCAGTAGATACTAATTTGATGTGCAAAGTCAATAGCGTCATTGCTTCCTCCATCTTCTTTCTTTTGTGTGGAATTTGGCTGCATCATCATCATTATTATTATTTTTAATAGACAGTCTTTTCCAGAAATACTGGGTCCAAAGAGGCAGTGAAGCTGCCAGGACCAGCTTGTTGAAGGGAGTTGGGTTCCTATAACTTAATTAATTGGATGTCGTCAGCATTTTGAAGTCTTCCAGGAAGAATCTACGTGGTTTAAAATAAAGATGTTCTTTACTTCGAGGCCTTATAGAGGGTCTGTGTTCGGCAATTGTTGAACATCTTTCTATTTAAATAGCTCTAGTCAACTGGATAAGGAGATCAGAGTCTGAGCTGTAGGCCCATGAAATGTTTATTTACAGACAACCAAATATAGCTCATATGTCCCTTTAGAGACACATCAAAAATGCAGTCCAGTAAGAATCACTGCCTTGTTTTAGGAGTTTTGATGGTTGTGTCATATTAATTAATTGCCTGTTGAGCCAGGATTTTTGAAATAATGCCTTCATGTCCTTTGGATTCAGTAATTTAGATTATGGACCGTAAATCATTCGCTCTGCATGGGCTGTTAAACGTCCTTCCCACACACCCAGTGGGGTATATAGTCTACCTACTGCAGAGATGTAGACCTTCTGAATGCTGAAGCTACAGAACAACAAAGCATTTTCAGTGTGGTCAGCATAGTTTTTTAGAGAATATTTACTGGATAGTGTCATACGAAGTCTGACTGTTAGCTTTCATTCTCCACTGTTCAGATTGGACTGTTACCCTTCTGGGAGCTGAGAGATTAATGCAGGCCTCTCTTCTCTGACATTCCCTTCTTTGTTTCCTTTTATTTGTTTACTTTCTTTGAATTAGACTGCCTCATCTACTTTTAGATTTTAAGTCCCCAGAGGCAGGGACTGTGTCTAGGTTGGTTTTATGGAGAACACTCAGCATATTGTGGGGGGTGTTATAAACATGCCATCTGTGCCATTTTAAAATTCAGTTTCAGACCTTTCAGTACTTTTCTTTGTGTTTATCTGGTTATAGAAATCTGAACTAGAACAGTCCATGAAGTACACATTTTTGAGGACTGACAGTGCTTTTATGGTCCCGGTTCTAATTCAGGGACAATAACTTATAATCTATTTTTAATTACTACATCATATATATATTTTAAAATTTAAATGCCCTATTAGTTTTCTATTTTATTTTATTTGAGTGTTAATCACGTTAGAATAGCAAATTGCTTCACTGACACAGACTGCTTTTGTCTGGGGCATACTTTCTCCACTTTGATAATAATTATTGATTGATCTATGTTTAGGCGTAAGGTTGGTTGATTTTAAGTTTACTTTATCTCAAAGAAGAAGAAATTGGATCAGCTATGTATTTCCATTTTAGATTTTATAAGTACCGCACGCTAACCGATTGCGCCACTGGAGCCCCTTCCATTTTAGATTTTAAAAGTCACTAGAAATAAAACAGATACACACATACACACACAATATATGTACATATACACAGTGTGTTTACTATAACAAGTCCTTTTCCTATATGGATTTAGAACTAGTCTCATTATTTGATAGCCATCTTTGACAGTATATGAATTCTACATATTTCTTTTAAGTATGTACCTGGCTGTAGAATTCTGGGTCGTGGAGTATCCCTATGTTCACATTTAGTGTTAACGGTCAAACTTTTCCTCTTCCACCAGCAGCATGTGAGAGCTCCAGTTGCTTTACATCTTTACCAAGTAGTATTCCATTCTGTAAATGTACTTTCTTTTGTCTTTTTCTTTTAATTTTTATTTAATTTATTGGGGTGACATTGGTTAATAGAATTATATAGGTTTCAGGTGTTCAATTCTATAATATATCATCTGTATATTGTATGGTGTTCACCACCCAAAGTCAAGTCTCCTTCAGTCACCATTTATCCCCCCTTTACCCTCTTCTACCTACCCCCACCCCCTTCTTGCAATCACCAAACGGTAGTCTGTGTCTATAAGTTTTTTCTTTTTCTTTCTTTCTTTTTTCTTTTTTTTTTCTTAAACCATTCAACTTTTTCACCCAGCCCCCCAGCCTCCCGTCCTTTGACAGCTGTCAGTCTGTTTTCTGTATCTATGAGTCTGTTCTATTTTGTTTGTTAGTTCATTAGATTCCACATATAAGTGAAATCATATGGTTCTTGTCTTGCTCTGACTGGCTTATTTCATTTAGCATAATACATTCCAGGTCCATCCATGCTGTCACAGATGGTAAGATTTTCTTATTTTTTATGGCTGAGTAGTATTCCATTCTGTAAATGTACTGCAGCTTTTTTATCTGCTCATCTACTGATAGGCACGTGGTCTGCTTCCAAACCTTGGCTATTGTAAATAACGCTGCAATGAAGATAGGGGCGCATACATTTTTTTGAATTAGTGTTTTGTGTTTCTTCAGATATAGTCCCAGAGGTGGAATTACTGGGTCATAAGGCAGTTCTAGTTTTAATTTTTTTTGTGGTAACTCCATACTGTTTTCCACAGTGGCTGTACCATTTGCATTCCTACCAACAGTGCACAAGGGTTCCCTTTTCTGCACACCCTCGCCAACACTTGTTTGATTTATTCATAATAGCCATTCTGACAGGTATGAGGTGATATTGTGGTTTTAATTTGCATTTCTCTGACGATCAGTGACATTGAGCATCTTTTCATATGTCTATTGGCCATCTGTATGTTCTCTTTGGAGAAGTGTCTATTCAGATCCTTTGCTCATTTTTTAATTGGATTGATGTTTTTTTGGTGTTGAGTTGTATAAGTTCTTTATAAATTTTGGATATTAACCCCTTATCAGATGTATCATTGGCTGAATATGTTCTCCCATTTAGTGAGTTGTCTTTTCATTTTGTTGATGGTCTTTGCTGTGCAAAAATCTTCTGTCTTCTTCATTTTAACAATTCTGTTGGATATGTGGTGTCATAACATTTTGGTTTTAATTTGCATTTCCTTGATGGCTTATGAAGCTGAGCCACTTCCGATATGTACTGGGTGGGGCAAAAGTAGGTTTACAGTTGAGAGTATGCAAAAACAATTTATTCTTGTATTATTTTCAATGTTAACAACTGTAAGCCTACTTTGGCCAAACCCTGTGTATTAGCCATTTGAATAGGCACTTTTGTAAAGTGCCTATTCAAGTCTGCCTTTTAAAAATTGATCTGCAGGAATTCTTTTTTGTCAGATACATCCTATTTGCTGGCTTGCCTTTTCACACTTTAAATGTGTCTTTTAATGAACAGATGTTCTGAATCTTAATCAAGTCCAAATTTTCCACTTTTCTCTCATGATTAGTGTACTTTGTGTCCTCTTTAAGAAATCTCTGCCTTCCCAAAAGTTAGGAAGATATTTTATGTTTTCTTTCAAAAGCGTTATTTTTTTACCTTTTATATTTAAACCTACAATCTAGTTAGAATTGATTTTTTTGTATGATTTGAGGTAGGGAGGAAGGTCAAGGTTCACTTTTTCCCCCATATGGATACCCAGTCACCCTAACACCATGTACTGAAAAAATGTTCCTTCTTGCATCACTAGAATGTCATTGTCTTCACTTTTAATTTTTGAATTCCACGTTTGCCATTGTTTTCTTTCCATTCTCAGCACATTGACGAAATCAAGTTAAAATAAGTGCTTATTCCCCACTCAGATGTCAAACACTGTCACTTGCTTCTACATCAAAAGTGCTATGTGTTCATTCAAAACAGTGATACTATCCTAGGTTGGGTTTAAAGGTTATGTTGTCTACTTCTTTTTTCGTGTGGTTTTCAGTAATGGAGCTTTGTCGAGCCCCAGAGGGCCCCACTCACATCGAGGTTTGTTTGAATGGCACCCCTTGGAATTGGCGCACACATCCTGTGTGACAGAATGCAGCAGCCCTGAATGCTTTTGTAATAATTGGCAAATACAAAAAAAAAATTATTAACGTTTACTGTGCTCCAGCAATCTACCTGCTAACAAATACGGGTTGTTTTTATTTAAGGGCGATATTGTGTAGTGTGGGTAGAGTAGGAAATGAATTCTGAGCCATCCCGTGTGGCTTTTCGGAATTGACCATATCTGATAACTTTACTTTTTAATGTTTCTTATTTGTGTGTATTTTTTATTTAGAAGGTAGTTTGTGTCAGTGAAGGTATTCATACCAGTTTTTTACTGCATCACATTTCTATCCTAGGGGGAGCTTTCTTTCCTGGATTCCCTAGAGTATCTGAACTGTAATGAACACATTCAAATGATGACCCTTAGGGTTTATAGCTTCTCTTACATGTATTTTCTTGGAGATACAATTACTTTTAAGTTTCTAAGAATCCAGAGGGCCTCTTTCCTGTACCTTTTAAATCACATCTTAGGAAGTTATGTCCCCCCCCTCCCCCAATCAGTTCTCCTTGAATTTCATGCCCAGTTTAATCATCAACAAAATGTGCCTGACCAGTGATTTGTGAGAATGTTTATTAGCATCATAATCGGATACAATTAAATTAAACCTCTGCAATATAGGGGAGTGTAGAGTTGAGATGAGAGTATAAATCAGAATACTGATCCCTGTTAGAAAGGATCTGGAAGTGCTTCATTAACTTCTGCTATGATTCGTGCAGCTGGTTACACTGAGCATGGAACAACAACAGCAACAAAACACCTCTGTGTCACAAACTGCAGCTCTGTCACCAAGGATTGCCCGTGGTTGGGAGATTGGGTCAGCTCAGCACAAACCCCTAACTCCTCTAAGAAAAGCAACCCAAAGCTGTGTCCTGAAAGCAGGTCACAGCATCCTAAGTAAACAATAAAGACGGACTATTTAGAGTCTTGAGGTCTTCTAAACTGGAAAAACCAAAACAAACATTTCTAACAGAATCTCATACATTCTGTAAATTGAAAAGAGTTGTGGCAGTAGCATGTATTTTATTTTTAAGATTTTTAAAAATTATTTTTAGAGAGAGAGAAAAACATAGATGTGAGATTGAAACATTGACTTCACAAAAGGGTTCTCAAACATTTTGGTCTGTGGACCCCCCCTTATATTAAAAGTATTGAGAGCCCCAAAGAGTTTGTGTGGGTTATAGCATTAAGGTTTGCCATATGAAAACTAAAAACAAATTTAAATATATTTAGAATTTAGAAATAATGATAAACCCATCACATATTAACCTAAATAACATTTTTATTAAAAATAACTATATTTTCCAAAACAACAACAAAGAAGTAGAGTTGCATTGTTTTATACCTGTTCAGATCTCATCATTAGGTTTATAGTGACAGTTGGATTCTGACATCTGCTTTTACATTCAGTGTTACTATATCATGTCATTAAACTGGAAAATGCCACTGTATACTCATGAGATATTGGGAGTGAAAGAGGCAGATAACCTCTTAGTTTTATTATGAAATTAATTGTGATCTCACAGACCTCCTAAAAGTGTTTTAGAAAACCCAAGAGGGTTCTTTGGAAAATACTGGGCACATTTGTGAGGGGAACCCAATTGAAAGTGTAACGTTGAGACAAGATAATGAAAAGACTTATGTTGGTTGAGTTTGATCTTTAATATGCAATGAGGAGCCATTGAAAATTTCTAAGTAGAATAATGAAATGAATAGAGTTGTGCTTTTAAAAGATTATTATGAAAGTAATGCATAGAGTAATGGGAAGCAGTTATAGTTGAAATACAATTAATTTACTATGGTAAGCAATGTAATGGATATTAAAGTAAATATATTGTAGTACACTTCATCTGACTATATAAGAGTCAGAAAGAGAAGAATCAAATCAGTGCTGCCCTAGCTGGGCAGTTAAGTTGGTTGGAGTGTTGTTTGGTATGCCAATGTTGGGGGTTTGATCCCCAGTCAGGACACGTACAAGAATCAACCAGTGAATGCCTAAATAAGTGGAACAACAAATTGGTGTTTCTCTTTCTCTCCCTCTCCCTCTCCCCTTTCCTTAAAATCCTATATAATAAAAGCCTAATATGCAAATTGTCCCCTGGACCGGGAGTTCGACCAGGGGGCAAGGCCGGTCAGCCAATCCTGCTCCCGATCAGCCCCCTCCCCCGCATCGGCGCAGGCCGGCTGGACCTCACCAGTGCACGAATTCATGCACAGGGCCTCTAGTCAATAAATAAAATAAAATAAAAAATCCTGAGGTTTTGAGCCTGGTGATTGGGAGATTAGTATTTCATTAATAGATATAGGGAAAGAAGCAAGTTGGGGAAAGAAAATAATGAATTGTTTTAAACCATATATAAAGCTTTATATTATTTTTTTATTTTGAAATAATTTTAGTTTTGAAAAAATAACAAAAAGTTTACATATATTTTTCACCTAATTTCCCTTGATATTTGCATATGGGGTGCATCCTGCAACTTATATAACCATAGTACAGTTATCAAAATGAGGAAAGTAACATTGTACAATGATATACATTATAGACCTATTTCAGGTTTCACTAGTTTTTTTTACCCTACCCCTAATCCAGTTTGGGATCACGTGTTAGATTTAGTTGTGTCTCTTTAGTACATGTATCCTCTAATCTGTAACAATTCCTTAGTCTTTCCTTGCCTTATAAAAATTTTTTAATGAAAGAGAAGATGCTTATAGTATATGTGATTTAAAAAGAAAGCAGTATCATTGCATCTCTTTTAAAACACACAAGGGCCCGAATAAAATCATTATTTTTTTAAATGTTAAACATTGATTGTAAAAAACTGAAACAACATAGAAGACGTAAATAAAAAATGACAACCCACTCCCAGAGATAACTGCTGTTAATAATTTGGTGTGTATTATTTATTTCCTGTGTATTCATAATATGTTTGTATATTATGGAGTTTAATGGGCATACTTTACTGCAACTTGTATTTTTCAATAAAAAACTATATGATATTCACACAACATTCTTTAATGTCAATATATAGAGACCTTGCTCATTCTATTGATTTTTTACAGAGAGGAAGGGAGAGAGATAGAGAGTTAGAAACATCGATGAGAGAGAAACATCGACCAGCTGCCTCCTGCACATCTCCTACTGGGGATGTGCCCGCAACCCAGGTACATGCCCTTGACCGGAATCGAACCTGGGACCTTTCAGTCCGCAGGCCGACGCTCTATCCACTGAGCCAAACCGGTTTCGGCTCACACAACATTCTTTAATGTCAATATATAGAGACCTTGCTCATTCTCTTCAGTGACTGTACCGTGTTTCCTAATATGGCTATCTCATGAAACCTTTCCTTATTGATGGACCTTTAGGTTATTCTCAGGTTTTCATAATTATACAAAACACCTCACTAAACATTCTTTTTTTTTTTAAATATATTTTATTGATTTTTTTACAGAGAGGAAGGGAGAGAGATAGAGAGTTAGAAACATCGATGAGAGAGAAACATCGATCAGCTGCCTCCTACACATCTCCCACTGGAAATGTGCCCGCAACCAAGGTACATGCCCTTGACCGGAATTGAACCTGGGACCTTTCAGTCCGCAGGCTCTATCCACTGAGCCAAACCGGTTTTGGCCTCACTAAACATTCTTATGTATGTATCTTGGGCTATTTGGACAATTATTACTAAGAGGTAAAATTACCAGGACAGAGACTTTCACAGTTATTACCATACTGCCCTCCAAAAGGTTGTATCTCAACTTACACTCCCTCCAACAGTGCATGGCATGCTTCTTTCCTACCAGAGCTGTGGATGAAAGTGTTCCGATAGGTTGGCAATGATTTGGCTGGGTAGTGGTCTCGTGGGTGTTTGCCTATTTATACATTGCTCTTCCAATTTTTCCCCCTACAAAACACGGTTTTGCTTTTATAGCAAACACACACTAATGCAATACTTAATGAAAAATTAACCAGTTTAAAGATTTTGTCTTTGAGACCTTTTACTTTCAGTCATGGGATAAAAGCATGGCCATGAAGGCCTGGACAAGAGGCCCGAGAGGTTAGCAAAACAGTTATTGGAGGCTATCTATGGGGTGCATCCTGGATTTCAGGGTAGTGGTGGGATAGTAAGAAGTGTTCGAGAAGTGAGTGTCAGTGTCATGAACTGTTCTTAGGAAGGGGCTTCCATTAGCTGTGAGTAGAATGGAGTTCATCGTTGGCTCTTATAAAGGATCCTATGGACTTGAGCAGTTTGTATAATTCAGGGTTATTTCTTACAGAGAGTGGAGAGAGGAACAGAGGAAGGGACTACTATCCTAACATTTCCTTCTGGAATAACATAAGAATCACTGAATTATTTTTGACACTCTATCTGTGATGCTAGAATTGGATAAATAACAATGCTAGTTATGCCCAGCCGGTGTGGCTCAGTGGTTCAGCATTGACCTATGAACCAGGAGATCACAGTTCGATTTCAAGGACCACTTATACTCATTAAATTCTCCCTTTTAATACATTTATTCCAGGTTTTCAGAATCTACTTTATCTGATTTATGTTTTCTCAACTATAAAATATTTTTATTGATTTCAGAGAGAGAGGGAGAGAGATAGAAACATTAATGATGAGAGAGAATCTTTGATTGGCTGCCTCCTGCACACCCTCTACTGGGGATCCAGCCAGCAACCTGGGCATGTGCCCTGACCAGGAATCAAACTGTGACCTCCTGGTTCATAGGTGGACGCTCAACCACTGAGCCACGCTGGCCGGGTGTGGTCCTTGATTTCTTAAGTCTTATCTAAAAATACACTGGCTGCTCAGCAGACTAAGGGCCAAAAAGGTGGGGTTTTGTTTGGTTGGAGTTTTTGTTTGTTTTATATTTTTACCTTCCTAGCACATCTCAGAATTCTTTATTTTTATTATTTCAAATTCAAGATCTGTATTTTTAAGGGTGAGTATTATATATATACTGTGCCTTTTGATTTTTTTTTTTTTTTTGGTCATTCTGTCTGTACCTAAGCACTGTAGTTTTAGTTACATATTTCCAAACAGTGTAACGGCATATTTCCAGGCATGGTTTGACAAAGGGAAAGAATATTAGAAATTGAGACCCTCCTAAAAAGTCTAGGATGTGTAAGTTCCTCACCAAAGCATTAGTGCCATTATTAGTAATGGTCAGTGTGACTATTAAGAATGTTTGATGGACCATCAGCTGCCTCTTTCCTATAAGTGAGCTTAAGAACCGGGCCTTTGCAGGAGTCCACTGTTAGATTTTTCTCTCTGGTCCTTAGCTCTAACTTCTCTTTACAGAGGAGGTAGAACCAGGGCACAAAAATATAAGAACAAGCCCTAACCGGTTTGGCTCAGTGGATAGAGAGTCGGCCTGCGGACTCAAGGGTCCCAGGTTCAATTCCGGTCAAGGGCATGTACCTTGGTTGCAGGCACATCCCCAGTAGGGAGTGTGCAGGAGGCAGCTGATCGATGTTTCTCTCTCATCGATGTTTCTAACTCTCTATCCCAGTCCCTTTCTCTCTGTAAAAAATCAATAAAATATATTAAAAATAAAATAATACAAGATAACCTGTATTTTTCTGCAATATTTTAATGGGATTTCAAGAACTGTTTCACATTTGAAATCTGAACATGATTTGACTAAAATATGGTTTGGGTTTTATTTTTTGTTAGTAAACAAAATAAATTTGTATGTACTTTATGTATGATGTATGATTTATTTACATATGTGTGT